>NW_012149086.1:1618047-1625494 GCF_000956105.1 Propithecus coquereli
AAAAGAATAAGCTGAACCAAGGAAGTGAAAGACTCATATACTGAAAACCACAAAACACTGATGAAAGTAATCATAGGAGACACAAATAAATGGAAAAACATCCTGTGGTAATGGATTGGAAGAATTAATGTTAAAAATTCCATACTACCCAAAGCAATGTACAGGTTCAATGCAATCTGCATCAAAATTCCAGTGGCATTTTTTACAGAAATAGTAAAAGCAATACTAAAATTCATATGAAACCACAGGAGACCCAAAATAGCTAAAGTGATCTTGGGAAAGAACAAAGCAGGAGGCGTAACACTTCCTGATTTCAAAATATAAAAGCTACAATAATCAAAAGAGTATGGTACTGACATAAAGACAGACATATATAGAGACCAATGAAATAGAACAGAGTGCCTAGAAATAAATCGATGCATATACAGTCAACCAATCTTTGACAAAGGCGCTAAGAATGCACAATGGGGAAGCAATAGTCTCTTCAACAAATGATATTATGAAAACTGGATATCTGCATGCACAGAAAAAGAAAGAAAAAAAGAAATTAGACTCCTACCTTACATCATACACAAAAATCAGCTCAAAATGGATTAAAGACTGAAACATAATGCCTGAAATTGTAGAATTCCTAGAAAAAAACAGGGAAGAGCTTCCTTACATTCATCATGGCAATAAACTATTGGCTATGACACCAAAAAGCACAGGCAATAAAAGTGAAAATAGACAAGTTGGACCACATAAATCTAAAAAGCTTCTGCACAGAAACAATCAAGAGAATGAAAAGACAACCCATAGAATGGGAGAAAATATTTGCAAACCATATTTCTTATAAGGGATTAATATCCAAAATATATAAAGAACTCATATAATTCAACTGCAAAAAAAAAAACAATTAGAAAATAGGCTAAAGTCTTGAACAGACATTTCTCTGAAGACATACAAATGGCCAACAGGTATGTGAAAAGATGCTCGACATCATTAATCATCAGGGAAATGTAAATCAAACCTACAATGAGATAATACCTCACACATGTTAGGATGGCTACTGTCAGAAAGACAAGAGATAACAAGTATCAGCAAGGGTGTGGAGAAAAGGCAACACTTGTACCCTGTTGGTGGGAGTGCAAATTTGTATAGCCATTATGGAAAAATTATAGGGGTTTCTCAAAACATAAGAACTACCAAATGATCCAGCAATCCCAATGTGTATATATCCAAAGAAAATTAAATCAGTATTTCCAAGAGATATCTGCATCCCCATGTTCATTGCAGCATTATTCACAATAGCCAATATGTAGAAACAACCCAAGTGTTCATGGACAGGTGAATGGATAAAAAAAATGTGGTCTATGCATACAATGGAATATTATTCAGCCTTAGAAATGAAGGAAATCTGTTATTTGCTACAACATGTATGAACCTAAAGGACAAATATTGCATGATTCCACTTACATGAGGTATCTATAATAGTCAAACTTATGGATGGTAAACATATAATAGTGGTTGCCAGGGTTGGAAAGTGGAGGAAAATGAGAGTTGTTCAATCGGTATAAAGTTTCAGTTATGTTAGATGAATAAGTTGTAGAAATATGCTGTACAACATAGTACCTATAGTTAACAATATGGTATTGTGCACTTCAATATTTAAGAGAATATATCTCATGTCAAGTGTTCTTAACACACACAAACATCAAATACAAAACTAACCAATCAAACAACAAAGAAAGAAACACAGGAAAACTTTGGGAGCTATGTTTATTATGTCTATTACCTTGATTTTGGTAATGATATCATGGGTGTGTGCATATATCCAAACTCATCAAATTGTAAACATTAAATATGTGCAGTTGTTAGTATATCAATTATACTGCAGTAAAACTGATTTTTTTAAAAAAGAGAAAAGAACTATTCCACCATGCCAGCAAATTCTATCGGATAGCACTGTCTAGGTTATTATAATGAACATAATATATGAAATGTTTGCCAGATGTACCTGATATTCCTCTTTCAGATTTCATAGGCTTTGATAAGTACAGAAAAATAACAGCAGAGAAAACACAAACTTTGAATTACTTATATATTCTAATGAAATACCAGCCTTGTATTTTTCCCACTTCTTTTGCATTTGTCTTTCGCAGCTTTTTTTTTTTTTTTTTGGTCTTGCATTTCTTGGTGATATCTATTTTTTCTACCACCTAGAATTAGAAATCAATTCTTTTGTTTCAAATGCGAATTCCCCCCCTAATTATAAGCTGCTACTTTATAAAACAAAAGAATTGATTTCTGAGAGCTCTATTCAGACATTAGCAAAACCAACAATTGGAATTATCATTCAAATCAATGTCCCTTATAAGCATCAACAGGCAATACTAAGATATAGCTTTATTTTTAGACTCTTCTCCACATCAATCTACTTTATGCCTTTAAATCAACCCTATATGATAGTGGGCATCTTTATTTGCCTCCTACATTTCAGCTTGCTTTCTCGTTCTTTTAGTTCCGTGCTACTTATTTAGATTCTTGATAACTGAAACAGTAAGTGTGTATTTATTCAAGTTACATGGTGATTTATTTTCTTGTGAAACAAATAATAAATATTACATATTAAACTGATTATTCTAACATGAGCCTGCTTAGATACTTCAGGTAATTTCTATTCACCATCTCCTTTTGGGGCTGGGTTAATTTGAGATAGCCTAGAAAAATAGCTTTGTGATTTGATCGTTTTCTTTTTTACTCTGAGATCCACCTCCCCTTCCTTTTCTGTGTGCTCTGCTCTGTGTTACAAATCACAGAGGGATGACTCCTGTAAACATTTCCCAGATCCCTATCAAATTGCTTCCTTTGGGCTCACCCAACAGGGACACACTGGTTGGAGATTGGAGGGGGAAGCCAGGTATGTCTTCCTCTCTCTCTGCTTCCGGAGATATCTTTATCAGTGTCTATAGCAACTTTGTGGTTGCAACACTCACAAAGCGGCAATTTCCTTTGTGGTCCCAGCTCCTGTCTTGCAGCTCCTTCTAAGATTCCAGCTTCTATCATATGAGTACTTCTCCCATGGTTCCAGATTCCCCTTGGTAGCCTCCTGTGCTGCTCCCTCAAACAGCCCCTCTTCCAGCTCCTGTGAAGGGAACTCAGACCTTGGGCTCTGGTAACAACAGCTCCTTCTGTTGTCTCTACAGCCCTAGGAATGGAAGCAGCTTCCTGCATTTGATAACCTTTGGGCGATCTCCCATCACCCTGTTATTTTGTCAGCTCTTCTAACAATTCCGGAACTAGCTTCCCATAGAAAACTCCCTTTCTTGAACTACCTGACATGAGTTCTGTTTTCCTGACTCTACTGTGACTGAGAAACTCTGATAGCATGGTTTCTAAAAGTAGCAGATAGGCACAAAAACAATTGATCTTAGGGTCAGAAAAACTATATTTAAATTCTGAACATTGTAATTCCTTAGTGTGTGACTAGAGAAGATACCTGCGCTTGAGTTTCAATATCCTCAGCTGTAAAGCTTAGAAAATAATTCTCATTCCATTGGTAGATCATAAATATTGAATGAGATAACTTAGGTGAATGCACACGGAAAATATCTAGCAGGAGATAGTCAATGAATATTCAAAATGTTGTAAAAGTGTTTTCTTCCTTCATTTTAGGAAACAACTTTAGGAAACAACTTCACCGTTGAAGCTTTAGCTCTTGGATCTTTATGTAACTGGCAGACCTCAAACAAGATTGCTGTGAAGCAATTTTGCTGTGAAGCAAATCTACCCTCCATTTTATTAAACTTTCCCTTCCTATTGTCACCAAAACGTCCCTATTGATAACCCAAAAAGAGAAATCCAATCCTTTCAGGTTTACATGTGTTTATATCTGCATCGCTACTTTATCAGAGGTCGTTTGGGGGATATAGTCTTGCTATTTAAAGAAATAATGTCTAATTCATCACAAAAGAAATCATACTCTGGCTGCTATGTATTCTTTTTGTTTTTTTCATTTAAATAAAAATTTATTTGGTTTTCTCTGCCAGTATCGATTTTCTTGTATGCACTAAGTAAAAAGTTGTACCTTAAAACTTTCTCAAATTCTTTACTCTCTTAGATTTTATTTAAAACCTTTATAATAAATGTTTTTCTTTACAAAGCCCTCTTTTAGGATTTTTATTTTTATAATATATATGTATATATATTCAGACATGTATATTTACTAAAAGCATTCTAATTTTTTTTACATTTATACAATATTTCTCCAGTGTGACTTCTTACATGTACACTAAATTAATACAGCCTTTTTCACCATCCCTACATTCATGGTTTCTCTCCAGTATGGATCATGTTTCCTAATGACATGTAATCTTTTACAATAGAATATATATTCTAGCATCCCTGAGTTTTTCAGTCCCTGAAGAGCAATGAGAGAAATCTACCCTCCATTTTATTAAACTTTCCCTTCCTATTGTCACCAAAACGTCCCTATTGATAACTCAAAAAGTAAGTGGTGTGAAATGTAGACTATATTATGAGCAAAAAGTTTCCAGCAGTGAGCTCAGTTTTCAGCTACCAGTCACTGAGGCCTGTCTCTTTTCATCAGCAATACATTTATAACTTCCTTGTTCTAAGCAAAAGTGTTTCCCTATAATTAGAGCAATTCCAAATATTAGAGAATTATATTTTAACCAACTACTTTGCATTTTAATTAAATTTTATTGTGAACTACAATATACATTGAGGAAAATGTATGAAGCAGGAATGCATAGTACAATCCTTTCTCATACAGTGAACTTCTGTTTTATGACCCTCAAGATTAAAGCATAAAACAAAGCCATCAACCTAAATACATCCTTCAAACTCTGTCAAGATCACTACTTTTCTCCTCCAAACATAACCTAAATTTTATGGTAGTTATTTCCTTCTTTTATTTTTGGTTGTATCTCCTAAGTACACATTCTTAAACATTATAATTTATGTGTATCTGATTTTTTAAGGTTACTTGAATGGAATAATCTAGGAGTGTCTAGGTTCTTCTGTTCAACATTATGTTTATAGAAAATATGTGTGTAGCTCTAATTCATTCGTGGTTATGTTTCCTTGTATTTTATTGTTTGACTTATTACAATTTATCCATTTTACTTTTAAATGAGTTTGAGATTAATGCCAGTTTGAGATATTACAAATAATGATGCTAAGAATTTTCTTGTACATGCTGCTTGGTGTACAAGTACTTACACTTCTATTGGGCAGGGATATAAGAGTAGAATTTCTCTACAGAGAAAATAGGTGATACATGTTTTCAGCTTTGGTAGATAACACCAAACTTTATTTCAAAATACTTTAAACAATTTATATTCTTACCAACATCTTCATAGAGTTCCCATTGCACACATCCTTGCCAACACCTAGTATTGTGTGTGTGTGTGTGCTCATGCATATATGTGTTTAAATTTAGTGATATCTTACTATAATTTTAATATGCCTTTTCTTGATTACTAATGAATTGAGCATATTTTATATGTTTATAGACCATTTTTTTCCTTGTGGGAGAGGAGGAGTTTAAAGTGCTAGCCAAATTTTTCTTATATTCTATTAGGTTGTCAGGATTCTTCTTGTTGATTGTTTTTTCCAAATTTTTTTATGTTAAAATACATACAACATAAAATTGACCATATTATCCATTTTAAGTTCAGTGATATTAAATACATTCATAATGTTGTGCAACCGTCATCACCATCCATCTCTATAACTCTTTTTATTTTGTAAAACTGAAACTCTATAGCATTCTACTTTTTACACATTACAATGAAATATTACTCAATCATAAAAAACGACAGTGATCTAGCACCTCTTATAGTTTCCTGGATTAAACTTAAGCCCATTATCCAAAGTGAGGCACCACAGGAGCAGAAGAACGGGATCCACTTGTACTCACCATCAAATTGGTACTAACTGATCAACACTAGGTTGATCACATGGCAGAAATATTCTCTAGGGATTAGGGGGATGGGGGGGGAAAATCTACAACTAAAGGACACCGGGAGCACTAAAGGGAGGGAAGGGCATGCCTTTAACCCGCACTTGGGTGAGGCAAAGACATAAAGTGTAAATATAATGTTTGTACCCTCACAATACCCTGGAATAATAAAAAAAAAAAAGAATAACTTCCATTCTCCCCTCCCCTAGCCTCTGGCAACTACCATTCTACTTTCTGTCTCTATGATTTTAATTATTCTAAGTATCTCATATAAGTAAAATCATACAGTATGGGTCTTTTTATGACTGCCTTATTTCACTTAGTATAATGTCTTCAAGGTTCACACATGTTGTAGCATATTACAAAATTTCCTTCCTTTGAAAGACTGAATAATACACTATTGTATGTATATAACACATTGCTTAACTATTCATCCATCCATGGACATTTTAGTTGTTTCCATATTTTAGTTATTGTGATTAATGCTGCTATGAATGTTAGTATACAATTTTTGTGACCCTGTTTTCAACTATTTGGGGTATATACCTAGAAGTACAATTGCTAGATAATATGGCAAGTTTATTTTTAATTTTTTAAAGGACCACCATACTGTTTTCCACAGCAGTTATACCATTTTACACTACCACCAATAATATATAAGGATCTGAATTTCTCCACATTCTGGCCAACACTTGCTATTTCCTGTTGTTGTTGTTGTTGTTGTTGTTTATATCAGCTACCCTAGTGGGTGAGAAGTAGTATCTCACTGTAGTTTTTATTTGCATTTTCCTAATGATACGTGAGGTTGGGCATTGTTTTATGTGGTTGTTGGCCATTTTTATGTCTTCCTTGGAGAAATGTTTGTTAAATTCCTTTGCCCATTTCTGAATTGAGTTATTTGTTTTTGTTGTTGTTATGCTTTAGAAGTTCTCTGTATATTCTGGATGTTAATCCATCATCAGATATATGGTTTACAATTTTTTTTTGCATTCTTTGGGTTGCTTCTTTACTCTGTCTTTTGATGTATGAATTTTTTTAATTTTCACAAAGTTCAATTTGTCTATTTTTTCTTTTGTTGCCTATGCCTCTGGCATTATATCCAAGAAATGATTGCCAAATCCAATGCTGTGAAGCTCTTGCCCTAGGTTTTCTTCTAACACTTTTAGAGTTTTAGGTCTTACATGTAGGTTTTTGATCCATTTTGAGTTAATTTTTGTATATGATGTAAGGTATGGGTCCAATTTCATTTTTTTGCATGTAGATATCCAGTTTTCCCAACAGCACTTGTTGAAGAGACTATGCTTTCCCCATTGTGTATTCTTGGCACCCTTTTCAAAGATTAGTTGACTGTATATGTGTTAGTTTATTTCTGAGGTCTTTATTCTATTTCATTGGTCTATATGTCTGTTAAAAACAGTATCACACTTTCTGATTACCATGGTAATCCAAACACAAAAAGTCAAAAAAGTGGCTTTGTAGTAA
>NW_012149086.1:1626875-1632275 GCF_000956105.1 Propithecus coquereli
ACACATTCAGAAAAAATATGGGGGTACAGGAACAACACATAAAAATCAGTTTTGTTTCTCTACACCAGCAATGAGTAATTCAAAAAAGAAATTAAGAAAAAAATTCTTTTTACAATGGCATTTAAAAGAAATAAATTCTTAGGAATAAATATAATCAAGGAGGTGAAAAATTTGTGCATTGAAAACTACAAAACATTGCTGAAAGAAAATAAGGAAAACCTAGATAAATGGAAAGACATCCCATGTTCATGACTACAAAGACTTAACATTGTAAAATAACAATACTATCCAAAACAATCTATAGAGTCAATGTAATCACTATCAAATTTCCAACAGCCTTTTTTTTTTTTTTGCAGAAATGGAAAAGTGATTTTCAAATTCATAAGCAATTTGAAGGGGCCCTGAATACCGAAAACAATCTTGAAAATGAAGAAAAAGTTGGAGGACTCACACTTCCCCGTTTTGAAACTTACTACAAAACAGTATAGTACTGGCGTAAGGACAGACATATAGACAAATGGAATAGAATAGAAAATCCAGAATAAATCCTTGCCTGTAGGGTCAACAGATTTTCAACAAGGATGTCAAAACCATGCAATGAGGAAAGAACGGTCTTTTCAACAAATGGTGCTGGGAGAACTGGATATCCACATCCAAAAGAATGAACTGGACTCTTACCTTACATCATGCACAAAAATTGACTCAGAATGGATCAAAGACCTAAACTTAAGAGCTAAAACTATAAACTCTTAAAAAGTTGAAGGGGATGTCCTAGCGTATACAAGACCCCTGGATTCCTAAAAAGAAAATCATTAAAGTGACAGTCTCCTAAATCTTTATTTTCTACCCTCTTACACACGTGTTACCATGACATCCAGATTATTTGCCATTCTTGCATCAACTTCTACTAAATTGATATCACCCCTCACAACTTTTTTACTTGGTGGATCAGAAAAAAACTTAGTAGTGAAGAGTCACTATTGCCTTTAGGATGAAAGGGGTAGATAGAGTGTTATCAACTGAGACCAGAGTAATGTTCTGCAGAATAGCCAGATGATTGAAGTCTCTTGAAATCATGTTGTGACAGAGAGCAGGTGAATGAAGATAGCTCTCAAGCCAAGATTGTGAATGTATATTCCATGTGAAACTAAATCACTTATGCTCCTCCTTCGGATGGGGTTGAAATGAATGTATTTGCCATATCAATAGCCATATCCAAAGTCCATGAACCATGTTGACCTATATGAGTAAATATACCATATAAGACAATATAACTGTGTTTAGGACTACTATTTCTTGAAATGTACAGTAGTCCAACAACAGCCATCATATTCCAACAATTTTTTACATGAGATGGACTGGTGACTGAAGGAGCTCAGGAAATGTCACCCCAAAATATGACTCCTTGGTATAAAGAGTATTTTGAATTACAGGCCCTTTGAGATCAAAAAGCCTTGGAAGGGGCTTTCCCTCTATCTGCATAAATAGGACTGACTGATCAAAAGAACAATGGACTTCCCTTCCTCTCCCTGTTATCTCAATATATTGCAGGAAAGAAGATCAAGAATGTAACCAGACCTGGACCAAATCATTTGAAACATAGTATCTGTCTCTCAGGTTAATATGAGTTGATCTGTTTTCCCCATCCATTCATCCTCCCTAGCAACCCCTAAACAGAATTACCTATACTCCTCATATCTCCCCCTCAAAAGGCATGTATAAAAATATCTGGATCCTATTGGGATACTGGGTAATCACACTGTAATTCTCCCCATGGGCATGGAAATAAACCTTTCTCTTACTAATCTGCCTTAATTGTGAGTTGATCTTTCAGCGAACTTTTATGGGAAAGGCCAAGTATTCCCCTCAGCCCTACGTGACCCTGCCTCCTTTATTTTCTGATCCTGAGTCTAATCTTTGCTAGTTTACTTGGGATATGGCATTGCTTCAGAATTGTTATTCTGCCAGGACTGGGCCATTTTAGGCACTTAGACTTGACCTTTACTATCATCATGACTCTCACTCTTAAAGTGAGTGTTCAGACAACTACTAAGTGTATTCATCCAAATTATGCACTGGGGAAATAATAACAGAATTGTTACAGAGACCCACCAGATCCAGTTACAGTCTTGGGCTATAATGCCATTCATCATCTGGACCCCATAACTTCCATTCTAACAAAAGGGCCGTGATGTTTTTTTGTATTCCTGTTATCCTCTTCAATCATTGGATGCTGGGCCTAAGAACTGTCCCAGTTTTGGAAATGGGCCAGGGATTAGGATATTGCATTATAGCAGCTCACATCAGCCTTTTGCTCTCTAGCTTTCGCTTTTTTTATTCTGAATAATTTAAGTGTTGCTTTAGACATTATGCCTTTTTTACCCTTAAATGACTCACAGCATGTTTCCTAAGAACAAGAAAATTATTTTTCACTACCATAGTAAAATTACCAAAATTACAAAATTTAATATTGATTACTAGTATTTAATCCATGGCTTATATTCAAATCCCATCATCTGTCCTAATAATTTCCTTTATAGCATTTTTTTTCTTCCTGGTTCATGATTCACTCGAGGATCACATATTGCAATCAGTTTTCATGTCTCAGTTCTGCCATCTTTCCTTTTTTTTTTTTTTTTGTTCATGACCTTGATGTTTTTGAAGCACATAGGCCAATTATTTTGTAGAATGACTGTCATTTTAGGTTTGTCTAATTTTCCTTACGATTATATTTATGTTATACCTATTTGGCAGGAACATCACAGAAGTGGTTCTGTGTCCTTCTCAGTACTTTATATCGGGAAGCACATGATGTCTTTGCGTCCCATCATTGGTGGCGATGTGAACATGGTTCACTTGGTTAAAGTGGTGTGTGCCGGTTTTCCACTGCTAAAATAACATTTTATCCTTAGCAATTAATAAATAATGTGTGCAAAGATGCTTTGAAACTATGTAAACATGCTTTTTCTCATCAAACTTTTACCCGCTATTTCTAGTATCTGTTTTTGAGTCTTGCCTGAATCAATTATTACTAAAATAATGATTTTCTAATTTTATCATTCCTTCTTCATTTACTAGCTGACATTTTACTGTCAGGATGAGCTTTCTCCCTCCTCCATTTATCTGTTTTTCAGTTGTTATTTACATCATTAAGGACTCAGGGATTCTTATTTCATTCAATGGCTTATATTTAGCTACTATTATTATTAATTTTGCTGCTCGAATTGTCCCAGATTTGGCCAAATCAAGCCCCTTTAATCTCATTCATGTGTTCTTCGGATGTATCTTTGTTATTCATTTTGGACTTCCTGCTTTCTATCACAAATGTTCCTGATTTATCTTGTACATTCCCTGACCCAGAGCTAGATTTGCTATTTCTCCAAGAAGTCCAAATTCCTTTTGATAAATAATGCCATTTAAAAATCAAGATTTGGGCTTTAAGTATGTTCACTGTTACTTGAATGTCATTGCTTTCAGCAATCTATGTCTATATTTATATCTGTGTATCTATATCTACATGTATATCTATAGCGGTATCTGTGTCTGTGTTCACATCTCTATCCATCCATATCCATTTCCACATCCTCATATTTGTACCTGTATCTATACCTATACCTACCTATACCTACATTTACATCTACATCTATATCTATATCTACATGTTTAAAACACTATAATTCCAATTTCAGTTCAACACTATATGATTCACTCTAGTCCTATCCGTTTCCATATTTGTTGTTCTCTTTACTAAATGTGATAAACATGGTTTTCATTATCTACAATATATATACTGATTTGTTCAATCCTATAACATGCATAATATAGTTTCAGAATTGCTAATACATATCACTGCAAAAGTCAAACTTACTAACTAGAATTCAGTAATTGCTTACTGTTCTTTTTCTTCTTTAGACTTAGAGTTAATAGTCAAAATACTGTGTTCAAAAGTTACTTGGGTTAGTTTTTGTCTACTTGTTATTTTTTTTCTGCTTTACCCTTCAGTGTGGTTATGTTATTAATTTGAAATATAATTAGGTTGATTTGTTTCTGTTTGGATTCTATTTTAGGGATTTTTTTCATATCTTTGTTCATTTTCTTTTTTTGTTTGATTTCAATTCATTTTATATTTCAAGTACCTACAATTTCAAAATGGTTCCATGAGTCAAAACTAAACAAAAATGGTATATTCAGAGATGTTTTACTCATCTCCCCTCTCCCAACTCTTCCATCACTTTCTCTTTTATCCCCTGTTGGTTATTAATCTCACTAGTTTCTGGTTCACCTTTCCCTTTTCTTTTTTCAAAAATAAGAAGATACGTTATATATGTCTATACATATTTTCTTTTCTTTATACACAAAAGGGAACACACAATACACATTCCTTTGTATTTGTTTCCCCCATCCCAACAATATATTCTGGAAGTTACTTTATATCAGTTAAAATAAACCTTCCAATGAAGAACTCTGCTCTGTGTATTACCATAAATTATTTCTTTAATCTTCTATGTATGGGTGCTTATATTGTTTCCAATACTGTTCAATAAGAAAAAAAATGTCATGATGAATATAATTGTGCCTTTTTTCTGTTTCCTTTGCTTTTCACTTCCTCCTCCTTCTCCCTGTCTTGGCATTTTTGGAGTGTACTCTCTGGCTTAATTTCTGAAAATGGTACTGCCGAGTCAAAAAGTAAAGGCATAAGTACATTTTTTGGATTTTATCAAATTCCCCACCATAATTATACTATTGTAGTGTTCTGTATTCCCACTAGCAATATATGAGAGTGCCTGTTCTTCCTGGTCTTGCCAACAGAGGGTAATGTTAAGCTCTCAAATTTTGGACAATGGATATGCAAGAAAGTGTGTTGGTGTAGTTTCCGTTTACATTTTCCTCATTATAAGCAAATTTAGCATCTTTTAATAAGTTTGAGAACCATTTTTGTGTCTCTTTAAAACTATTTTAAAATTCAAAATTGTTCATGCATTTTTCCATTTTTTTCTATAGGTTTATTTATTTAGGTTGTCAAACTTCATCTTTTAGATTTATTTATTAGGATATTAATCATTTACCTCTAACATGTGTTGCAAATATTTTTTCCCAAAAAGTCATTTTTGGTTTGACTTTGCCCATGTTTTCTTTTTCTTTTCTTTCCTTCTTTTTTTGTCATGTAATTTTTCTTTGATTTTAAGCAGTAAAATTTGTCCTTTCTTTTATTGCATATGGACTTTGAATCCTATTTGAGACAGCTGGCTTCCCAGGAGTTTGGATAGGCTACTAGTGAATTATTTTCTCAAAGATTTTTCATGGAGGGTGGAAAGGAAGTAGCAGCCATTTGGTAGATGGCATATGCTGATCTGCTGACTGATTTCATTGGCATGAAGCAGCATGTAGACCTGCAGGTAC
>NW_012149086.1:1634395-1635709 GCF_000956105.1 Propithecus coquereli
AGAAATTATCTGAACAACTAAAAATATATAGAAAAAATTAGCCGGGCATGGTGGCGCGTGCCTGCAGTCCCAGCTACTCGGGAGGCTGAGACAGAAGTATTGCTTGAGCCCAGGAGTTTGAGGTTGCTGTGAGCTAGGATGCCACGGCACTCTAGCCTGGGCAACACAGTGAGACTCTGTCTCAAACAACAAAAAAAAAAATGAGCAACTAAAAAACGCATGGACTAATCACTAGGTGGCAGACAACTGGATATTTGGGGAATATGAAAACATCAGTAGATTGTTTGTAATAAAAAAAATCAGAAACCTGTAAAAAGGCATAATAATGACAAAAGATTTAAAATAATGGAAGATTCTGTTTCAACACATTCTTATTTTCCCAAAAATGTCATGATCCTGAGTAAGTAAATAAGGGAATCATGTTGATTGCTATGTAACAATGTTTAATCATGTGATTTAGTTCATAGCTTTTAAGACTCCGTGAAAGAAAATGTTTAAGTCATGTCAGGCAAAACATCATGTGGTATAGATGTAAAACAGGGTTCACTGTGAGAAAACTTACAAGCAGAGAAGTGGTAGAGCACACACATTTCCCTGAACTCCACCTATCCCACAATGAAGACTAAGCATAGGTCTGCACATACTACATTGTACTAGATAGGAGGAACCTTCTTCCTAAACCTCTAAATATCTATATATTTATAATGAGGGTTAGGGGAATTCTATGTGACTAAATAACAGAGGAACTCCTTGGGCAGGGAAGTGGCCTTGTTAGAAATGGGGGGTTCTTGGAGCTCCACAACTGGGATCAACACTATTATTTTGATGAGTTAACTCAAACTACTTGAGCCACTCTTATAAACTATTAGTGGGAATGAGATTAACACCAGAACCCTCCATATTTGTTGCTCCTTATGTATTTAATCACTGTAGCTTGAAACTTCAGTAGGATAGTTCTATAGCTTACAAATAAAATGGTTTATTCATAATTATAATTTATAATATTTTTGCTTTTTTTTACCCACCTGTCTATGATTTTATCTTCCTTCTAGAAAGAGATTGTATTTTTCCCCCCTTGGGAAAATCCATTTTATATGGTTTGGATAAGACTAATCCTGTCCCCAATATTTTCTTCCTCCACTTCCTGTATAATGATTGAGCAAGTGGTTGCTGCAAAACCAGATGTGTTCAATCAGTTTTCCCCAGGACAATTTCCCCCAGGGCTATCATAGACAAAGAGCCTATTTCTTTTTTTTTTTTTTTTTTTTTTTGCCCCACCTGTCTATGATTTTATCTTCCTTCTAGAAAGAGATT
>NW_012149086.1:1637063-1637645 GCF_000956105.1 Propithecus coquereli
GCTGAAAATTTAAAACAATTTTCTCAAACTCCTGGCCTCAAGCGATCCTCCCACCTCGGCCTCCCAAAGCACTGGGATTACAGGTATGAGCCACTGTGCTGGGCCTAAAACAATTTTCTTAGATAATATGTTGCTAATCTTTACTCCATAAATCTAAGGTATCTATCATCTATCTGTCTTATTATCTGTCTTATTATAAAAAATATAAAAAGAACACAGCCAGACATATAGGATATGAAGGAAAAAGAAGTGTTTCTAGTGCCATTTATTTTATTATTTATTTCTGAAGTTCATAAACTTTAAGAGATTTCAATGACATTGTAGATCTTTGAATACTGCAGGCTTAAGTGATTAGGAACTTAGTATTTTAATTTTCCCTTCTGATCTGTTCCCTTTGATTCTGTTCAGAGTTAATTAGAAGAAGCTTAAAAATAGTAATGAGAAAAAGTTTTATTTTTATTAGAATTATGCTGAAGAGTTAGCATGTAGTACAGATTTCTTAAATTGAAAAGTCTGTTGAGCAATGAATCTATTTCTAGGCCACTTTTTCAAATTAAAGAGATATATATTAATGATTGTAAT
>NW_012149086.1:1638467-1667964 GCF_000956105.1 Propithecus coquereli
AGTACAGATTTCTTAAATTGAAAAGTCTGTTGAGCAATGAATCTATTTCTAGGCCACTTTTTCAAATTAAAGAGATATATATTAATGATTGTAATTTGCTATGAAATATTTTATTTTATTTCTGAATTTAATCATCATAGAAAGAAAAATTTCAAAAATATTTATACCTTCTGACACATTGAAAATTTGAAGTCATTTAAGAATGTAGTCATTTCTTCTTTATTATTTCATATGCTTTTAAAATTATATTGATTCATTATGTTCAAATGTGTTCTAAGCTTCCAAAAGTATTCATTCAAAAAAATGTTTAGCTTTTTAAGGCAAGCAAAAATCAGACATCTTCAAAAAACTGCAATGACTACAATAGAGATGAGTTTGGTATTTGTCCTTTCATGTCCAGCATTCATTTTCCCTTTTTAGAGTAACGACACTTCAATTTCCTTTTTGGGAGGCCATATCTTTCTTCTCTTTCACACAGCATCTTTCCTCACCACTAATACTTCTAACATCATTTGATACACCAAACTTCTACGAGGCAAAAAAAGTAGAGATGCCTACACTATGGCTTGGAATTGCTGCAGAACACTTTTTTGCTCTAGACCTGACTCAAATCTAGCAGCTTTTTCTTTTTTGCTTTTTTTTTTTTAATTCAGGGTATTGTGAGGGTACAAACCTTATGGTTACACTTTATGTCTTTGCCTCACCCAAGTGTGAGTTAAAGGCATGCCCTTCCCCCGCTACAGTGCTCCCCGTGTCCTTTAGTTGTGGATTTACCCCCCATCCCCCTAATCCCTGGAGAGTATTTCTGCCATGTGATCACCCCAGTGTTGATCAGTTAGTACCAATTTGATGGAAAGTACAAGTGGAGCCCATTCTTCTGCTCTTGTGGTGCCTCACTTTGGATAATGGGCTTAAGTTTAATCCAGGAAAGTATAAGAGGTTCTAGATCACTGTCGTTTCTTATGATTGAGTAATATTCCATTGTAAACATATACCAAATTTTAATAATCCACTCATGGATTGACGGGCACTTGGGTTGTTTCCACATCCTTGCAATAGTGAATTGTGCTGCCATAAACATTAGGGTGCAGATGTCCTTATCGTAGAATGTTTTGTGCTCTTTTGGGTAGATGCCTAATAGTGCTATTGCTGGATCGAACGGTATTTCTATTTTTAGCTCTCTGAGGTATCTCCAAATTCTTTTCCACAGAGGTTGCACTAATATGCAGTCCCACCAGCAGTGTAAGAGTGTTCCTGTCTCTCCACATCCTCGCCAGCATTTGATGTTTTGGGATCTTTTGATAGAGGCCAATCTCACTGGGGTTAGGTGATATCTGATTGTGGTTTTGATTTGCATTTCTCTAATGATTAAATCTAGCAGCTTTTTGTGTCACCTAGTATATGGGCCAAAGAAGTGTCCCTGGGTATACAATATGTTTCCTACAGATCCTGAAATTCACCAGGCTTTGCACTTACTTCTTCATAATAAGGACCCCACAAGGTAATGATTCTTCTTTTATTTTGAAGGCTATGTCCTGGCATCTGGATCCATAAATATCATTTAGATATGGCAGTCCCCTGAATCTTCTTCAGATTTATATCCCATCCCCTAAAGTGTACCTGTCTTACCAATGTCTCCACTGTGATAGTCACCTCTTGATCATCTTGCCTGATCAACATAATATTATTCATGTAATAAATTAATGTGATGTTCTATGGGATATTCAGACAGGCCAGATCTCTTCAGAATATATTATAATAGAGAACAGTACAGTTAACATAACCCTGAGGCAAAAGTGTTAATGAATTCATTTGTCTGTTCCACATGAATTCAAACTGTTACTGATCTTTTTTTCTGATTAAGACAGAAAGAACACATTTTCCAAATCAGTAGTCACATAGCATGTACCTGAGGCCATATTAATCTGCTCTAACAATGATGCCATGTCTAGCACAGCAGCTGCAATTGAGGCTACTACTTGTTGAAGTCTGTAGTGGTCTACAACTATCCTCTTGGATCCATCCAGTTTCTACAGCAGCCAGGCTGCTCAATTAAACAGAAATACAACAGGGACCACCATCCTTGTAGCATTTATTAATAGATCATTGGAGTAGCACTACTTTCTAAGCATCCCTTCCAGATGCATCAGTGATTTTGATGTACTCTCTGGGCCAGGGAGGAGAGATCGTTTCAGAAGGTTTCGTTTGGTTTTCTCCACTCTTACAGCGCTTACTTCAAAAATGTTCTAAGCTCAAACTATCAAAATATGGATGAATTCCATAAAATGAAAAATATCATTACCAACAAATTAATTGCAGCACTGTACATTGTGGTTTTTTGTCAAATACTCTAAGGATGATGATGTTTCCTTTGTCAAAATAAACATTTATTATGTATATAATTTGAAAAACAGCCTACACACACACACACACACACAAACCCACACACATACTTAATTATAGGAAGGTTCCTGAACTGGAGAATAAACCCATCATGACACTTAGTATGACATCAAATTTACACATTTACTTATTCATATAACTTTAAATCACACATTTAGGAATATGGGGGTAAGCTCTTATGTATATTGTTCAAATGTTTCATCTTAAGAAAAATCACACCTTATTTTAGTTATGATTTTTCTCTCATTTGATCACTCCAGAACACTTGGGATAATCTCATGAAGCCTAGAGGCATTCAATGAGTAGTTTTTAATGGTAAGCACGATTTGAGACAGTTCAATGCCTGGTCTATGCTATCCACCCAAACACTTTAATATATATGGCTTAACAATATTGCAAGCCTGATTTCATTTTAATGGTGCATTAGCTGGGTGAGCATGATTTATTGTGACAGAGTGTAAATTCAACTATTGAATCTTTAACAATAAATAACTAACAGAGTTGTAATAGAGAACAATAAAGCATTATGTTGATAGAGGCAGAATTGAAATGATGACAAAATACAGCAATCTACTATCAGATAACATAATTAAGTTTAGCTGTGCGGTGCCTGAATTCTATTATTTTAAGGTGATTGGGTGTGTGAGTGTGTAAGCTAAAAACAATTATTCTCCACTGGACAACAGTGTTTTGGTTTCTTATAAAAGAGTAACTATACAAATTTTGTTTAAAAGCGTCAGACTTATGTATCATGCTTTAGCACTAAAACCAAGAGTCATTTGGCAGAGACTCCAGTGACCTGAGAATGGAAACTCTGATGATGGACTGCGAAGCACTGGAGGGGCCTGCCAGGAGGCAGTCCTAGAAAGCCGGCTTTTGCTTCACCTAAACTTGCACTGGACACATAGGAATTCATTTGGTTTGTTTCATACTAGCTGTTTTGTTATGGGCTTGATAGACTGACACACAGCCAGAATTTGCAGAATAGTCCATTGTCACCAAAGACCTGGAGGCTATAACTGCCATGAGAGTGAGTCAAGTCTCCCTCTGGGATTGTTTACCATCCTCTGCTTTCGGTAAGCTTCTGTTTCCTCTCTGTTAAAGAAATTTACATCCTATAACTTTGTGGCATTTTTTCACACCATTCTGAGAGGTTTGGCACAACATTTAACCTGTATTAATTTTTAGTTTCTTCTTCTAGAAAATAGAGATAAGGCCCTTGTGCGGAAAACATGAGATAGTGAATTGGAGTCTTTGCCCATAGTTCCTGGCACATGGAAGTAGCACAACACATGTAAATCTCCAGTGTCACTGCTTCTTCAGATAAGCAACCAGAACAATAGAGGCATAGTTATAACTTTTGGGATGTCAGCTCAGTTTAAGGGAACCTCTTTTCTCAATGAAGTATTGCCCCAATCCCTGTATCTAGTCATGTGAGTGGCTGAAACCATGGTAACAGTACACAATGTCATTCTCTGTACTATTGATTGGACCGGTGTTGGACACCGGGCCTGAGCTGAGTTAATCAGATTCTCTCTCCTGGGAATGTTAAATTGCCATGCAGTTATGCTCTGTGAATGCTGGAATAGAGGGACTCATAAATCTTAGACAGAGAAGAAGCCTTCTTTTGCAAAAAGTCACAGAGAAAAAAAAGATGTTTAGTGTACTAAGACTGATGTAGATAGAAAAGTAGAAAGAATGGAATGGAAGAGGGTCACCTACATGCCTATAACTTCTCTAATTCCTGGCTCTGGTCTTCCCTTCTGTGCTGGCTTCCTTTGAATTTTAGGAGAAACTGCAGTATCCACCTTGTAAACACACATTGTTCCTTAAGTTAACTGAAGTCATCCCCTATAACGTACATTCAAAAGAAATTTGGGAGCTTTCAGGTAAAGGAGGGCACCCGTTCTTGTTTCCCTCATTTCCTCTTATCCCAAGGGCGCTTTATCATGTTGCACTTTCCCTTCCCCGAGGGGCAGTCTTCCCTGAGAGTTAGACCTCTGGGAACCCTGTAGCTCCCCTGGGTCCAATTGGCCCTTTGTGGTAGTCACAGTCTGAGGGGTGCTGGGGAATGTTTGTGGGGCATCCAGGGAGGCAGAGACAGAAGAGCTGAAACTCCCTGGACAGGACAGAGGCCCACCCTGGGTGTACAAGCAGTATGGCACTCACGGCTTCAGCTCAGGTTTGGGGAGAGGGCAAGTGACCCCGTGTGGGCTCCTGAGGGTAGAAGAGCTCTCTGACAGTCAGGGAGCCCCCAGTCTGTTGCAGGGGTGAGGGGAGTGAAAACAAACACCTCCACCTACCCTTTCCAGGGGACTCCAAGTTCCTCAGGAATTGATCTCTGCCAAACTCTTGCCTCCTTCTTATTCTGCACCCCAACTTCTTCCCGTGGGTACACTGGTAGGGTTCTGGAACTCTTCCCTCAGTATTCCACTTGGGCCAGGCTTATTCACCTGTAACTTTGGTTCTTCTTTCTGAGAACTGATGACTGATGTCTCTGGTCAGCCATCTTGAGAAAAAAGGTTATATTTCTATATAAGTAAACAACAACCTTTAATACAATTTTTCTGCAGAGAAAATTGATACATTTTGAGACCAAAATAAAGTCTTTTTCTTGAAATCTAAATAAAAAGTAAATTAGAATTGCTTCAAAAAAATGTCAGCATTCTTGTTATTCTAGAGCAAGAGAAATATAACTTAATACAATTACCTAATAGAAAAAAATATACAATGGTTTAAATTAAATGATCTGTAACATACAACATATCGGCACTGTTATTTTCTTTTCCTTTAGAAACAAAGAACCATGTCACAGCTGCTTAGTCACATTAACGGCTAAATTATTTCTTCAAGTTCTAATACATTTTTCCAAATTGCACTCAATTTCATAATCCCCTATCTTGGTATAGTTACTGGCGTTTTCAATGGTAGTTAACACATGACAGAAGAGGGAAACAAAAACTAAAAATAACGTAGTTAAAGAAAGAAAGAAAGAAGGCTTGGAAAATATTACCAAAAATAATGCAGTGAAAGAAATACTGAAATAGAGTTTCAAAAGAAAATTAAATTCAGTGTAGCAAAGAAAATCATGATTATTTGTGAAAATATGTGCAGAAGATAACTTCCACTGAGTTAAAAACCATGGTTCGCGTGCGGCAAGACTGCTGGATCTTGCCTCTGTGTCATGGTAGGTTAGTATTCAAAGTGAAAATGCTGCAAAACACAGTTGGAGATTAAATAATTCTCTTAAATAATCATAGATCTTGTTTAAGAGACTCAGCCCATCTTAGAAGACTCTATGAAAAATAATGACAACCACTGAGAACACTGAAGCTCTGTTCTAGAAAGTAACAGAGCAAATCTCGGAGGAAATTGGATATCCTCCACAGGAAAGGATTCATGAAAAAATTACTTGACAATAATTCATGCTTCATTATTTCTGGTATCATGTGGTAATGAAGGCTCCAAAAAATAGATATATTATAGTTTGCTTTTATCTGACACATAAAAACAAAACCCACATTATTTGTTTTCCATTCTGATGTATACTGCCCTGACATGTTTAATTCTTCCTCTTTACCTTCATAAGCAGGATAGTAAGCAAAATAATATTTGTTATAATTTACAAATATTATCAGCCATATTGATTTTACATTGCTATGCTTTTCAAGTTCCTAATCTCGTTTATATGTCTGGCCTCCCTCCTAGATTTAATATTGCCAACTGCCATACTTTTTGTATATAATACTCCTCCTGCTACTTAAAGTTTCTTTACTCTAATTTGATGTTTCTAATAACGGTTGGGGAGTCAGGGAAACAAACTACTGTAACTAGAATGTTGGGTAGGATATGAGTATAGGTACCCACTTTCAGCATTCTGGAGGTTTTCTAGAGGTAAGTGCATGCAAACAAGTAAATGAACTTTATTTTTACTGCTCAGAGAAAATTTTTAAGTTGAATTTCCCTATCACTGCTTGATTAGAACAGTTTACCAAAAAAAAATCACTAGAGGTACGATGTACTCATATAGCAAATAACTGACCAAAATTTAAAAAAGAAAGTCACACAAAACATTTGAATTTGGGAAATATATTACTGGGAATTGGAAACCGTGTATAGTTCCTATCTGTGAACTTTCTTAAAGACCACCTTCCACATCATAATAATGCATGTAATGCACATGACCTCATTAAATTTTTAAGACAATCGGTGCTCGTGTAGTTCTTCAAAAAGAAGAAAATAGTCTCTTTGTGGCTTCGTTTATATCAAAACCGTGCTCACTCTTCTTCATCTATTAGGTAGAGAATTTTCCTCAAGGAACTCTGGAAATGGTGCCAAATTAAGTCAGTCTGTGACCGTCAATGTTAATTCTACCAAATCAGGAAAGGGTTGGGGAATGCACCTAACCCCAGACCCCTGGGACCTGTGCAGTTTCAAGACTTCGAGATAGATAAGTCACATTCTCTGTACTTCGGTTTCCTCTCTCATCTCACTGCCTGCTTTCCACAGAGCACTACTACTCTGGTCTATTTTATTCTTCATTCCTGAGAAGTCAGGTATGTCACTCTTGTTAAAAATAAAGTACAAGATTATTCAGTAAGTCGTTGTTGTAAAAAGCACTTCCAAGAATCTGGTGCATTAGAACCCCTTTCTAATGCCTGTGGCAAACGTCTTACTGTAGCAGTTATTCTGATCTGAATAGATGAAGGCAGCACTTTTGCTATTTTGGTAGATGTACAAGGATGAATTTAACTCACATATTCTAGCTTCAGTGAAGCACATCTTCCCATAAAGGCAGATCTGCTTGAATGTTGCCAAAGTCTGCAGGACTCCAAATCCCAAAATGCCAAAATACTTGTGAAATATATAACATAATATTATATATATAGGAATTAAAGAAGAAAAATAATTCATTTTCAATTTCACAAAGACATTTACAAAGGTGTCTTCAATTATGTGGCCTTACATACATACAGCAAAAAATTTTCATCTAAGACCAAACATCCTCCTCTATCAGTTACACAATAGCTATTGCATATTGGTTACATTATATGAAACATAATAGTCCAAAGTTCCTTGCAGGAGTGAGATGGTAAGAGTGAATAATGAGGTCTTGGATCATTTCAATGGTTATTATATCCTTATGTGCACAAACTTTCGCACATTACATCCCAAATCCCAGATGACAGTTTTCCAAACATAACTCATATATAAACAGGTCTAGCCTCACAGCCAAATGACTCTAGACACCTTGATCCAATGTGTACCTCTACTCAAAATTTTCTTAAAGGAAGCTACGTAGAAGTGTCCGACAATGTTTCACAAATAAAACATCCTGAAAATACTGATTAGATATCATTCCCTCTCCCTAAATTGAAGTTGCTAAGACAAACACCTCTTACCTTTGTATCTACTCTTCAACACTCTCTACTGAATTTGTTAACCATCAGACTGACTTTTATTTCTTCCTTCATTATCTGCTGTCTTACAGAAGCATGTCTAGAATTTCTATCTCTGCCTACCAGCCATGTAATATAATGTTGGAATGAACATTTGCAGAAGAAAGGAAGGGGAGGCCTCTACTTTCACTTTAACAGTTTCTCTTAATATTCATGGAACAGTTGCTGAATAGAATTCTTCACTTTGTCATACCAGATAGAGACAAAGATTTTTGTTAAGTGACCTTTCTCGTGTTTCTCAGATTACATCATATATATAACATTCTTCGTTCATTCATAATATATTTACAGAGCTTCTTTAATGTGCATACCTCCACATTAGGCACTAGAGAAGATGGATATGAAAAAGTGAAAGATATCATGTGTGGTCTGCATCCCTCAGAAACATACTGCTGAACTGAAGAGGCAATGACAACAGTCTTGGGTAAGAGTAACTGAGACTGGCAGTTCAGAGTATGAACATGACATAAAATCTAGGAATTACCTACTACTATAGTTTACACTTAGAAAGTTTTCTCCTTGGCTAGCACCATAATGCCCTAAACTGTGTAATTTATTATTATGCATTGAATTTCATCTCCAAATGTAGAATGAAGAACAGTCCACTATGCATGGCAAGTAATACAAGGTCATGCTTTTGCTACCTTAGGAAAGATCGGGGAGCAAGGGCGGGTACGAGTGTGGGAGGGTGCGGGTGGGTAAGGATCACTGGGGCGTGCCCGCCCTGCCCTGGCCCCCAGCGTCCACCCAGTTGGCCCGGCCTAGCCAAGATCAAGGCCATCCTTATCTTCAACAACCACGGGAAGCCACGACTTTCTGAAGTTCTACCAGCCCCACAGTGAAGATACACAACAGCAAGTCATCAGGGAGACTTTCCATTTGGTATCTAAAAGAGACGAAAATGTTTTTAATTTCCTAGAAGGAGGATTATTAATTGGAGGATCTGACAACAAACTGATTTATAGACATTATGCAAAGTTATATTTTGTCTTCTGTGTGGATTCCTCAGAAAGTGAACTTGGCATTTTACATCTAATTCAAGTATTCGTGGAAACATTAGACAAAAGTTTTGAAAATGTCTGTGAACTGGATTTGATTTTCCACATAGACAAGGTTCACAATATTCTTGCAGAAATGGTGATGGGAGGAATGGTATCGGAGACCAACATAAATGAGATTGTTACGCAAATTGATGCGCAAAATAAACTGGAGAATCTGAGGTTGGCTTAGTTCCAGCCTGTGCTGTATCAGCTGTAAAGAATATGAATCTTCCTGAGATCCCAAGAAATATTAACATTGGTGACATCAGTATAAAAGTGCCAAACCTGCTCTCTTTTAAATAAAAAATTAAAAAGGCCACTCCCAGGTAAAATGCAGGAGGAAAAATCAACTAAGTTTACCATGCAGTTCTTTAACAAAAATAGAGGAGGAGAGTCTTAACTTTTGCTCTTGGATTTAAGTCAAGGTACTGTATAGAAATTGTGTAAAATCAGTATGGAAGTTCAGCGTTGCTTTTCTTGCTCAGTGATTTTAAAGAAATTGAGTAGTTCCTGTGCGATTTTTTTTCTTTTCTAAACTGCATTACTATGGCCACCTAAGGCATACCTCTATGTATTGGCTACTACAGTTTTTTAAAAAGTGTTTGAGGCATTTCTTTATATACAACCCAAAATGCTGGTGTTTTTATGGATCACAATTCCTTAATTCATTCTGCTATATGTTACACAATTGTTATTTAAAAAATCAAGTATGTATTGCATGGAAACATGACCTTTTTCTCTTAGTTTAAAGAATCTCCAAGGTCACTGGACTTCTTAAAGAACCTTTCTGTTTGCCTGATATCTACTTTAGCAATAATTTTTTTTGCAACCCTCTGATTCAACAAAGTAAATAAAAGTATATTTTATCAATGTTAAAAAAAAAGAAAGAAAGATCAGGCCCCAAAACCCAGTATCTTCATAAGTGATGTTATTAGAGAGTGTGAAAAGCTGAGGGTAGAAAACCATTGTTGTCTGTATATGAATGCAAAGAGCAGTTATGTTGCTTGAATCTCCTGTGGAAGGGTTCAGTAAAAGTGTACTGCTGCTGTCAAATATGAGATATTAGAGAGAATCATAAAACATCACTGTGCAGTTATTAAAAATTATTTTAACCAATTAATGAAAAATTGGGAAAGATCATTTTTCTATAGCCTTGTGAAAAGATATGGATGCCAACAAAATAGCTGCTTAGTTGTTTTAACTGTTATTGTATTTAAAAAAGGCTCAAGGTAAATCTGTCAATATGGCAATGAGCATAACAAATAAATTGCAAATAGTCATAATGCCTTTAAATTCCTGTAGCTTTCAAAGCTATCTAACCCTCTAAGCCCCCAACAGATAACAACATACATTTTATATTTAGTTGAAACAAAATAAAAATATGTACCTATGGCTATCAGTGTTGATTGATATATCGTTGAAATAGTTCTGTTCCAGCACACTGTACTTCAGAAATATGCTTTACATATGTTGTAGGTCTGTGATATCCGTACTTATTTTATGATTTCTACTTCTAGCTCTATGAAAACTTCTCGGCCAAATCTCCACTAAATGATATACGACTGTAGTCCCTTTGCTTGAATTAAAGTCTCCAAATGTATTTTGTGTGATTTTATATCATTTTGAACTTTATAATGCAGGCTATGAATAATTCACTTTGGCTGAATAAGAGGCATCTAAAGGTGAATAAGTGAGTAACTAGAATGATGCATTTTAAATATGATCCCTGGGTACTTTAAACTCCTAAGCTGTTTTGTAAACAAAAAATAAATAAAGTATAAAAAGGGTACATTAAGGTTTGAAAGGTTGTCATCCAGGATCTCAAAAATAAGTACGGAAGCTAAAAGCAAAACAGTTAAACAGCAAACAATCAGTCCAATAGAAAATGTACCAATAATAAATGCACTCTAGCCAGGGCAACAGAGCAAGATTCTTTCTCAAAAAAAAATGTACAAATAATAAATGGAAGGTAATAAAAATGTTAAAATACACTGATGATAACATAAAAAATTAAAACAAACAATCTGCATTTCCCTTAAAAAATGTAAGGTGGATGCTGTCCTGGAAACTACACAGCCTCAAATATAAAAAAACACAAAAATTTCTTAGAGGGCATGTAAGTGCCTCTGTCACATAATTTTATCATTAAAAATACTTTGTAAAATTTAATTATGTGTTCAAAAATGTAGTTGTTTAAAAAATCTTGAGTTTCATCAAATGAAATTTTGTGTTGTCTTTTATTTTGATAGACAATTTTGAATTTATTGAGAGAAAAGCATTTTTAAATCATAAGAAAATAATTTTAATTTTTATTTTTACATTTCCCAGTATTCATGTTTTTTAGTGAAAATATGTCAAATTATTATTGAATGCAATTACATTTTTTAATCCTTTAGGTCATTTAATATAACAAATGATGTGAAAATTCAGTTATAACAACACAACTAGTAATTTTGCTGATATTAAAGGAAGAATACATATTTTATACAATAGATATACAATTTTATAAATTATGTCTTTATTTCATTACCCATCTAATCATTGCTAAACTATCCACATATGATAATTAAATTTTGATTAACTTTACTATTAATATTTTGTGACTTTTAGTCATATGAAACCCAGAGTGTAACATAAATTTTTCTGCTTTGAATATTTTTGAAGTTAAGAAAATAGTACATTTTCTTTTTTTGTTACTTTTTTTTAATTTTTTAAATTTATTTTTTAATTTCAGAATATCATGGGGGTACAAACGCTTTGGTTATATATATGTATAGTACATTTTCAACAGTATTTTTAGCCTGAATTTTAACTTTAAAATATTAGGACTTACAGAATATAGCTTTCTATTTTTACCTTTGCCCAGGGTCTTACAAATGATGGAAGTGGGCCTACAAAATGACACCATGTCTGTTTTTAGAAAATGGTAAAATTATGGCACACTTTAGAAAGAAATTGATAGTATCTTCTTGTCTGGCAATATACAATTTGTATTTAAATAAAAGTAATCCAGGTGGGGCACGGTGGCTTACACCTGTATTCCCAACACTTTGGGAGGCCAAGTTGGTAGGATTGCTTGAGGCCAGGAGTTTGAGACCAGCCTGGGCAAGAGTGAGAACCTATCTCTACAAAAAAATTTTTTTTAAAAATTATCCAGGTGTGGTGGCACATTCCTGTAGTCCCAGCAATGTGGGAGGCTGAGGTGAGAGGATTGCTCGGGTCCAGAATTTTGAGGTTACAGTGAGCTATGATCAAGCCACTGCACCTGGGCAATAAAGCGAGACCTTGACTCCAAAAAAAACAAAAGTAATCCAAAGGAAAGTTTTCAAAACAGTGAAGAAATTGGAAGGGCATATGACAAAATATTAACAATTATACTGTCAGTTTTTATTTGTGAAATTACTGCCATCCTTCATCTTCAGTATATTCCTTTATTATTTTTTGTATTTTCTAGATAGTCCACAGTAATCATACAGGATTTTATTAATATGAGATTCTAATTTAAATATGCCCTCTATTTTATTACCAAGATTCACATAACTTTAAGCATTTCCTTTTCCATGACCCCAGTGGTCTTTAATTCAGTTATTTGAATAATGCATTTCCTTAAACAAGATCGTTAAAAAAAAATCAATACTTTAAAAAGTAGTGATATAAAATGTCATATTCTCCTTCTATTTATATTAACTGATCATAAAGAGTATTTGAACAAAATAAGTGGAGAAACTTCCTTGATTTTATTTTTGTCTTTTTTTGTCCTCTCTCCTCACCTCCTCTCCTTGTCTCTCTCTTTCTTCAACTTATACTAGGATGTCTTCGACAAATTGATCACAATCCCTTTCTTGATTTTCTTAGGACAAGAAAAAAAAATCTGTCTAGCCTTGGTGACAGTAAGGGTCTCGTAAAATAAAGGTACATAGACAATAGACAAATAAAATGATGAATTTTGAATTTATGTATTTCTATGGGATTTAGAATCATATTACATATTGCAAATATATTTTCAAAGCTGTTTCTTTAACTTTACAATCAGAAAATTTAAAGTACAAGTTTCTCGGAAGCTTTCATTCTTAACCAAAGAGCTTTCAACAGTACTAAAAAACAAAAGTTCAACATTATGTTGAGTGAAATAAGTCAGGAACAGAAAGATAAATCCTGCATGTTCTCACTCATATGTGGGAGCTAAAAAAGTTGATCTTATAGAAGTAGAAAGTAAAATAGTGGTTACCAGAAGCTGGGAAGGATAAGGTGGAAGAGGATAGGGAAAGTTTGGCTAATGGATACAAAATTACAGCTAGATAGGTGGAATAAGTTCTAATGTTCTATAGCACTATAAGGTGACTATAGTTAATAATTTATTATTAATATATATTTTCAAATGGCTAGAAGAGAGGATTTTGAAAGTTCCCAACACAAAGAAATGATAAATGTTTTAGATAATGATATGATACTTGCCCTGATTTGATTACTATGTACCCCATAAATATGTACAATTATTATGTGTCAATTAAAAATAAAAAACAAGCCGGGCGCGGTGGCTCACGCCTGTAATCCTAGCTCTCCGGAAGGCCGAGGCGGGCAGACTGTTTGAGCTCAGGGGTTCGAGACCAGCCTGGGCAAGACCCCGTCTCTACTAAAAATAGAAAGAAATTAATTGAATAACTAAAAATATATAGAAAAAATTAGCCGGGCATGGTGGCGCATGCCTGTAGTCCCAGCTACTCGGTAGGCTGAGGCAGAAGGATTGCTTGAGCCCAGGAGTTTGAGGTTGCTGTGAGCTAGGATGACGCCACAGCACTCTAGCCAGGGCAACACAGTGAGACTCTGTCTCAAAAAAAAAATAAAAAATAAAAAATAAAAAAATAAAAAACATATTTTTAAAAAGTTCAACATGTATCACCAACAATGCAGAATTTAATTAAAAATTTGTCATGCTTATGTAACCATAGTACTTTCATAATCAAAAGTTTTGGTATTTTTGTCCATGCCCTTCTTGGGTTACTTCTGCACAAAATTTAAAAATAAATATTTAAAAGTAAGAAATAATAAAACTGGTTATCTAACAATGATGGCAATGATGATGCTTATAATGACAATTAGCATGGTAGCAAGGAGGAGAGAATTGAAGGTGGTGGTGGTAATAGTAGTATATGCATTTGGATAGGATGTTTGACCATTAGTAACCAGAACCCCAACTGAGGCAGATCAGCATAGAATATATGGACAATGAATTAGTGTTTAGTTGGCATAGCCTCATGGACTATTAGAGTTGCAAAGAAATGTAAAAGTTAGTCATCCTATTTCATTTTATTTATAATGTTTTATTTTTTAACATAACTAAAAAGGAATATATGTGATTATAGAAAATATGGAAAATGTTGGGAACATAAAGAAGAAAGGAAAAATTACATATAATTATATTATTTAAAATTATGATTACTATTCCAATCTAGATTTTTTCTCTCTACATGTATGAATGTTTTAAAAATAAGGGCTATGATAAATGTATGCATTTTCATCTACATATCAATCTATATGTACATCATTGTGGATATATTATTTTGAAACCTGATCTTCAATTAAATTTTTGTTGTGTACCCATTCTTTTTAAGTTTTTATTGTAGTAAGAACACTTAACATGAGATCTACCCTCTTAGCAAAATTTTAAGTACACAGTACAGTATTATTCACTGTAGACACAATGTTGTAGACAGCAGTTATTCACCTATTCTTATAACGGACATTTTTACTATTCAATATTTCAGTCATAAAGGTTAACTTGCCCCCCTATAAATTTTTGCAGCCAATGATGATGATTACTCAATAATGAGGTCTATACAATGTACATTGTGAAATTAATAGAACCTGGATACTTAAACCAGAAAAGAACAAAATAAACAACAAAAAATTATTGGTAAAAATCTCTTATAATATATAACATGTATACATATAAAAATCATTAAATACAATTTGATACTATAAAAATCATGACCTAATAAGGTTTATGTCAGAAAGGCAAAAGAAAGTTCAATATTTAAAAACCTATCATTGTGATTCACTATATTAACACATGAAGCAGAAAAGCCAAATATTCTTTTAGTAGAAGAAAAAGAAATTTTGATAACATTACCACATATGTTAATGCACTTAGTGAGCTAGAAAAATGGAAACTTCCTTAGACTGACACCATAAGGCATTTCAAAGGTCAGACAGATTCTCACTGAACACCAGGATAAGTTCAACATTGATTCTATTACTGCTACAATCAATCATTGTTCTGGATGTCTTATGCTAGATAATAAAAGATCAAACTTAAATAAAAATCTTTGTCTTTATGTGGTATATATTTGCATATAAAATTAAAGAAAATCAATGAAAAATTATTACAATGAATCAATTGGCTCAGCACACATGCTATATTCAAGATCAACTTAAAAATCAATACCATTACTTTATATCAATAATAACCAACTAGCATTTGTGATAGGAAAACAAAACACTTTACAATGCCAATTTAATTTTTAAAATCCCCAGCAATAATGTTAACCAAAAGTCTGTAACAATTTAATAGAGAAACTTACATAGCATATTTGAAGCACATAAAAGAAAGCCTAATAAATGAGAAAATATAGAGTTTTCCTGGATAAAAATTCATATTGTTCTAAAAATGTCAATTATCTCTTAATTTCTTCAAATTCTATGTATATCCAATGATAATATCAACATGCCCTTTGCCCAGACATCCATAGGACTCATTTTCCCTCATCTCTTTCAGATATTTGACTTTCTGACATTTGTCTTTCCTGACAAGTCTATTTAAAATCCCTCCAACTCTCCCTATCACTTGCTATATTATCTCTACAGTAGTTACCATAATCTGCATTTCATATATTTTATTTATTACCTCATTTTCTCTATTCAAACCTCCCCCAGCCTACCACTGGAGTATAAACTCCATGAGAGCAGGTGTTTTATCTGTTTTTTATTTGCATGTCTCCAGCACCAAGAATAGATCTGGCTGTGTCTCAACACATATTTTGAATGAATGAATGAACAGGTACCACCAGGGATATCTGGAGAGGAAGGGGAAGGACATAATAGTTGAATGCAACATTTTTTATAAATTGGTTGCTTTATTACATTCCAAAATACACAATGTGTATGAGAAGTTGTACATAGTGATTAATTTTGTGTGGTAAAAATATGAGCTTTTTGTATTTTGCTATACTTTTAAAATTTATCAAAATTAAAATATGAAAAATGACTCTCAAAAAATGAGATAAAAATCATTACCAATACAAAGGATATGTACACACTTGAGATTCTTAATTAATATCACCAGATTTTCAAAGATAGAAATAAACTAGTACTCAATAATAAGTTAACACTTTAAAGATAGTACAATAAATCTCTGATGAAATTTTCTACAGCTATTAAAAGGCATATGCTGCCATTCAGAATATCTAATGACATGATAAAATGTTCTAGATAAAATCTGAAGTGAAGAAAGTAGGTCATGAAATGGTGTACAAAGCAAGACCTTAAATTTGCTATATATGGGTTTGTGTATATATGTACTTATGTATAACACATAAACAGCAAAGAAATTGAACATTTTAACATGATTTCTCTCTAAGAAGTGAAATTTTTAGAGATATCTTTTACGTTTTTAATACTTCCAGAATTCTTATAGAAAATTTTATAACTAGGAAAAAAAGATAACATTTCTTATAAATCAAATTCACCCTGCTGTATTTGATTTTTGTACTTAAGATTATCTGATATTCAAAAATGTTCATATTTTTGTTCCAGTGGTTAGCATTATCATATATTTATATAATTACCTTTAGTCCTTTATTTCTTTCTAAAAGTGTAATATTTCCTATTAAGACAAAGATATTATCCTCTGGTGTCTTTTCCCTTCATCTTCTCCCTATTCTCTACTACACTATCTAATTTATTTAAAAGTATTATCTTTGTTACTTTTTACCTTTGTCCTGTTATATTTTTTATTCCCTCATCTATTATGAAAACTAACTCATTGAATGCTATGATTTTCTAAGCATCAAAATATAGATGGGATGGTCATTGTGTACTCACAAACTATAGTGGTTGTCAGGCTTCATACCAGTGCTTCCAGAGCCTGTGGTGCATAAACATCTCATGCTTCTCATGCTTGTGACTGAGAGTCAAGCCCCTAGAATTCCAGACAACCCTTTTTTTGTTGCTGTTGTTGTTGTTACTGTTCTTGTTAAAGCACTCTCAATGCTTTATATTACAAAATAATTTATTGATCATAATGCTTGAAGCTTTTCAGATTTTTGTATCCAAAAAAATCCTGAAAGAAACAGAATCTACCTCATGTGGTTCCAATGAAGAGACATTAAATAAAAGTCTCCTTATGGTGGTGTGAATAGATTTAAGGGAACAAACAAGGGATAGGGACAGCACCCACAGACTAGCAACAGAGGAACGCTTTTATCACACCAAAGTCTGAAGAGGAAAGAGATGGAAATAGTGTTACTGAATCTCAGAGAGATATAGTGTGAAAGAGGAGAAACCACTCTGTGGGAACTATATTTGTGAAGGAACAGACAAGATGTATAACACCAAAGTCAGTATCGAATAGGGAAGATAGGTCCTACATCTGTCTAGTCACACTCTATGATCGCTCATTGAGATGATGCCTCTCGCTCACTGAACCCAGTGAATATCCAGGTGAGAAGGAAGCCTTCAAGATTCAGTCAACAGACAGGGCTTAGCCTCCCAGGCTACTAATCAGGGAAGAGAAGGGCAGAAAAGTATCCATATGTGTTTGAAACTGGCAATGGAAACTCACACAGGTTACCACTTTTGCCACTCAGCAAATGCAACAACCATCACTTCTGTCTGAAGCCAGCATTTCTTGCAGATTCCTTTTTAAACTAGACTTATTTTTATGGCAGTAGACTTCTGTTTTGATTATTGTAGCTTTGTAATATAATTTGAAATCAGGAAGCGTGATGCCTCCAACTTTGTTTTTCTTTTTCAAGATTGCTTTGTCTATTGGGAGTTTTTCACAGTTCTATAGAAATTTCTTTCTATTTTTGTGAAAAATGTCATTGGAATTTTTATAGGGATTATGTTGAATCTGTGTAGATCACTTTGGGTAGTAAGGATATTTTAAGAGTATTAATTTTTCCAGTATGTGAATACAGGATATCTTTCCATTTATTTGTTTACTCTTCAATTTCTTTTATCAATGTTTTATAGCTTTCAGGGCATAGATATTTCACCTCCTTGGTTGAATCTATCCCTAAGTATTTTATTCTTTTATGATACTATTGTAAATAGGATTGCTTTCTTGATGTCTTTTTCAGATAAATTGTTAACAGTGTAAAGAAATGCATGTGATTTTTGTGTGTTGATTTTATATCCTGCAACTTTACTGAGTTTATTTATTATTTCTAACAGTTTCTTTGTGAAGTCTTTACTAATTTATATTAATATATATAGGAACATGTCATCTGAAGAAAAGGGATAATTTTACTTCTTCCTTTCTGATTTGGGTGCCTTTTACTTCTTTCTCTTGTCTCATTTCTCTTGTTAGTATTTCTAGTACTATGTTGAATAGAAGTGATTGGAGTGGGCATTCTTGCCTTGTATGGGATTTTAGAGAAAAAGCTTTCAGTTTCTCCCCATTGATTAAGATGTTAGCTGTAAGTTTTTCATAAACCTCCTTTATTATGTTGAGCACATTTCTTTCTATACCTATTTTTTGTTTTGAGACAGTCTTGCTGTCGCCCCAGCTAGAGTGCAGTAGCGTCATCATAGGTCAGTGCAACCTTAAACTCCTGGGCTCAAGCAATCCTCCTGCCTCAGCCTTCCAAGTAGCTGGGACTACAGGCATGAGCCACCATGCCTAGCTAATTTTTCTATTTTTTGTAGAGGTGGTTGGGGGGGGTCTTGCTCTGGCTCAGGCTGGTCTCGAACTCCTGACATCAAGCAATCCTCCTGCTTCAGCTTCCCAGAGTGCTAGGATTACAGGGATGAGCCACCACGCCAGTCCTCCTTCTATACCTATTTTGCTGAGAGTTTTTCTCATAAAAGGATGCAGACACATAGACCAATAGAAAAGAACAGAGAACCCAGAAATAAATCCAAGCATGTATAGTCAACTAATTTTCAGCAAGGGCACCAAAAAAGACACAATGGGTAAAGGATCACCTCTTCCAATGTGTTGGGGAAACTGCACATCTATATGCAAAAAAAAATGAAACTGGACCCTTATTTTACACCACGCACAAAAATCAACTGAAAATGAATTAAAGATCAAAACAGAAGAATCGAAACCATAAAACTCCTAGAAGAAAAAACATGGGGGAAAATGTCCTTGACATTGGCCTTGGCAATGGTTTTTTGAATACCACACCAAAAGTTCAGGCAACAAAAGCAAATATAAACAAGTGGGACTACATCAAACTAAAAAGTTTTTGCACAGCAAAGGAAATAATCAACAAAATGAAATGGCAGCCTATGAATTGGGAGAAATTATTTGCGAATCACATATCTGATAAGGGGTTAATATCCAAAATATGTAAGGAACTCACACAACTCAGCAAAAAAAAATAGCATAATTAAAAATTTGGGAAAAGACATGAATAGACATTTTTCCAAAGAAGACATACAAATGGCAAACAGGTGTATAAAAAGGTGCTCAGCTTCACCAATCATCAGGGAAATGCAAATCAAGACCACAAAGACCACAATAAGATAGCCCCTCACATCTGTCAGGATGGTTATTAGCAAAAAGACAAGGGATAACAAGTTGGCGAGGATGTGGAGAAAAGGGAACACTTGTACACTGTGGTTGGAAATGCAAATTGGTACAGCCATTATGGAAAACATTATGAAGGTTTCTCAAAAAAATAAAAATCAAATTACCATATGATCCAGGAATCCCACTACTGGGTATATAGACAAAAGAAATACAATCAGTGTCTCAAAGAGATATCTACACTTTCATGTTCATTGCAGTATTATTCACAATAGCCAAGATACAGAATCAACCTAAGTGTTATCAACAGAAGAATGGACAAAGAAAACATAATATACAAATACATACACAGTGAAATATTAGTCATCCTTTTAAAAGAAAGAAATTCTGTCATTTGTTACAACAAGGATGAACCTGAAGGACATTATGCTAAGTAAAATAAGGCAGGCACAGAAAGACAAATACCACATGATCTCACTTATGCATGGAATCTAAAAAAAAATTGAATACATTGAAACAGAGAGTAGAATGGTAGTTACCAGGGCAGGGAGGGGGGAAAAGGGGAGATGTAAGCCAAAAAGCACAAACTTGGAGTTATTAGATGAATAAGTCTACAGATCTGTAGTACAGCATGAGGACTATAGTTAATAACATTGTATAGCATACTGAAAATTTGTTGAGAGTGAATTTTAGGTGCTCTTATCAGCAAAAAGAAAAAAGAAAGAAAAGAAAAGAAAAGGTAACTATGTGAGGTGATGGCTATGTTAATTTGCTTGATTGTAGTAACCATTTCACTAAGTGTATGTATATCAAAGCATCATGTTGTACACCTTAAATATATATACTAATTTAAAAAAAGAAGCCAGACCTACATATTTTTCCTGTTCTATTATTTGGTCATTAAGGAAGTCTCCACAAAACCATAAGTATTAGTTGAAAGTGAGGTAGCAAAGTGGCTGGAATGAACAGTAGAAAAAATAAATCTCCTTCCCCCCAGCTGCAATTTCTTTCTGGTGCCTTCCATTAGTTAAGTCCCACCAGAATGCAGAAGGCTAGGTAGCCCAGGGGATGAAGATTGCAGACATCATCTTGGCAGAGAAAGATGGAGATTTGTTGCAAAGGTGAGGGTAAGAGAGCGAATAACCATCACATATTGAATCTGTGAAACTGTGTCTTATAATGACTCCACTCTTAAAACTGTATCAGTACAAAATTAGAGAGGACATAATTTAAATGGGTTATATTTTAATAATGTCATTACTATAAATGTGGTTCCCATAATTCCCTTTATTCAAAGATAACTGGCGTGTATGAGTGAGGGTGTGAATTCGAGAGTAAATGGGATGGAGAAAGAAAGGTTACTTCACTGTGTTTAATCAATTTTTGCCAAAGATACTTGGAAAAAAATAAGTAAGTATGATGTTAAAGTTTCCAGAATACTCTGACCTGGGATGACTGCCTCATTAGGTTTCCCAAAGAGCAATGGACTTTCCATGGTTGCTGTTCTCCCAGGAGATGACATACTCCTTCATCATTTAGTTAACCATCTGGTCAATATAATCAGAGCTTTGAATTTCCATACGCTCTAAAGTAATTTTTAGAGTACCACAGCTTTCACTAATGACAAATTACTTCCTGCAATTTTCACAAAGCTAAATAAACTTGTTAATTTTTCTGCAGGATAGTCTGAACAAATAAAACTGTGTACTCTTTCTTTTTGTGAACATTCATTTTGCTTTATACTTTCTAGACAGTTTCTTTATGTCATAAACTCTTCCTTTTGAAGATAGTATTTTGAGAACATGCTCCAGAGATGCATTAAATCTACTTTAAATGTCTTGATTTGATATCTACAATGTGACATTTTGTTTCATGCAAATCAAATAAATCATGCTATAGTTTATAAAATATTGAGATGGTCATATTTATATTATAAATTTTGAAACATATTTCTTTTGGTCACTATACCCTGTACATATGAGTAAAAGTCAGTTTCTAAAAATAAAGAAGTATAAATTATTTTATCTAATATTGTACATTGGAAAAATAAATAACATTTTTATCCAGCACATTCTTCGGCCTTCACACAGTGTATTCCTATCCATCTATTTTATTTTACTGTATTTAACCTTTTCATTCTGATACACACACACACACAATGATGTACAAATCAATAATTCATTATAAAGTCAACAATCTGTAACCAATGACCTAGATCAAAAATATAACACTGCAGCACCATAGAAGTCTTTCTTGTGCCATCTTCTGGTCACAACCATCCTCTCCTCACAGAAATAAGCACTCTTCATGTCACTTATAATAATCATCCTATCACTTTCCTGCATAGTTTTACTAAATAAGCAACTATTTTTAAATATTTAGGTTTAATTTTGTTTTCTTTTTGTGAAGATGTTATCATAAGAGATGTTTAGTTTAACATTATATTTTTGAGAAGTATCTGTGTTATCACATACAGCTTGTTTTATCCATTTTCATTGTTTACAGTTCTATGTGTAACACTATACAATAATTTTTTTCATATGACTTGATTTTAAATTTGGGTTAACTATAATTTGGGTTTTATACATAATGTTGTTAAGATCATTCTTTTACATGTCTCAGTGCATGGGAGGAGCAAATTTAAGTACCAAGCAGTCCCGTTTTTTTTTATGTACTCTTCTGTGAAATCTAAGACATGCTTATCATGTAACCACGACCAGCATCCAAATATAGAGCAGCTCTATCACCCCAAAAACCTCTCTCATGCTATCGCTTTAAAGTTACACTATTAATTTAACTTTTTATGTGGTGAGAACACTTAACATGAGATATACCTCTTACATTTTTAAGTGCACAATACAGTATTGGTAACTATAATCACTTGGTTGTACAGCAGACCTCTAGAATTTATTCATCTTGCGTGACTTAAACTTTATACCTATTTAACAGCTCCTCATTTCTCCCTTCCCCCAGGCCCTGGCAACCACTATTCTACTCTCTGTTTCTATGAGTTTGCCTGTTTTATATACCTCATATAAGTGAAATCACCTAGTATTTGTCTTTCTGTGTCTGGCTTATTTCACTTAACATAATGGCCTCCGGGTTCATCAATGTTGTCACAAATGACAAAATTTCCTTCTTTTTTAAGAATGAATAATATTCCATTGTGTATATACACCACATTTTCTTTATTCATTCATCCACTGATGGACATTTAGGTTGTTTCCACATTTTGGCTATTGTGAATAATGCTGTAATGAACATGGGAGTACAAATATCTCTTTGAGATCCTGATTTTAATTGTTTTGGCTATATACCTGGAAGTGGGATTGCTGAATCATACAGTAGTTCTATTTTTAATTTTCCTTTCATCTTTTTGGTTTGTTTATTTTTAACAGCCAGAATATGAACATAAATTCATCTTTTTAGAGCTGTTATTCTGCCAGCCAGGCAGTTTAATTTCCATGAGAAAGTTCATAGAGATACCTATTTTTAATTTTTTGAGGAACCTCCATACTGTTTTCCACAGTAGCTACATCATTTTACATTCTCCCCAACAGTGCACAAGGGTTCCGTTTCTCCACAACACTTGTCTTTCGTTTTTCTGATAATAGTCAATAGAACAGGAACTAATTACCTACGTAGTTATGTAACATAGTCAAGGTTACTTTTTTATAATTGAACTTTGCTATGTTTTAGAAGGAAATATTTTTTCAGCCAAAATATATAGGTGTTTTTTCAGCCATTTCCACCTTCTCTAATTCTCATACTCTTCAAATTTTCCCACTCCTTTACTCCTCTATAGGGAGAATATTTTATTGTTTTATTATATCTTGTAGAATTATTGCAATCATTGATATAAATATCAAATAGTAATATTTATATTTTACAAACAATAAGGTAGTTTATTTTTTTAGAATCTAGTAGAGCCCCTTAAATCCCAGCTTTGAGAAATAGCCATATAAACATGCCATAATGCATGAGTGTTACACAATAATGTCAGAGGAGAGAATACTACATTCTGACCTTCACACAAATTCTCCTTATGTCCCATCGCTAGAGGACTGAGAGCCCTTTAAACTTTGCAACCTACTTAGCATGGCTGTAAATGTCATTCTTATTCATAGCAACATTTAATGCTTTCCTGGATTTTGCTGAACTATTTACCACAAAGATATATTGCAGAAGTGAATTCCACAGCTTGATTGTGTACTGCATAAAGAATTGTATTGTTCATCAGTCTAAAACGGAATGCGATTCATTCTCATTGAGAGTCAGCTTGTTTCCATGGTATGAGAATGGGAGGAGAAAACACCTTATGTTTTCAGTAAAACATTCATTAATTTTATAGCTGTTTTCCTTTTCACAGTTTACTTCTCTCCATTACTAAGTAAATCACACTATAATGCCTTCCAGACATAATTTTTATATTTATTTTGGCCTTTTTACCCAGCTTTAACATTTGGCCTGATTTTAATCTGTCACATTTTACATAATCTTCCTTATAAATTGACTATAGAGTGAAACTGAGTGAAACCGATGCTCAGAAGAAATCTACAAGCACTGCAAGGAAAAGCCATCAGCATTACACAGTTAGGAATAAATCAGAACTAAAAGTTCAGAATTTTTAAGTTCTGTCAATATGAATGCTCCATATTGCTTTTCCGCTTTCTATATCCCCTAGAAAATTAGAAAAGAATTTCTTCTACCGGTTTAAATACATTCAAAAAAATTATATGATTTAAAACAAATATTTATATGCAATCCACATTGAAATAAGTTATTAAATAATATTTATCTTTTACATATGTGAAAGTCAATGCAAATATGTTCATGTTAACTTTAAATCCAAATGGCCTGGAGTGAGCGTTCTTTGCAAAGACATTTAGAGTTAGCACTTCTGCCTATAAAATTGTTTCAAGAGCATTTTTCTAATACAAACAGGAAAGGGATACAATTATTTTAGCTATCCAGAAAAATTATCGATAACATTCTTCTTTGAGTATTGATTGTAGAACCAATGGTATATGCATATCCTAAAATATTTCTTGTATATAATGCTAACTGAAAACAATTTTTAAAGGATTGAAAATAAGAGACATATCACAATTGATAAATAATGTCCATAATCATATTGATACTCAAAAGAACAAGAGGGCCATAAGCATGTTATGAAAATTAACTTAAGTAATCAATTTTTGTACACAAATGGAGATGAAATTGAGAGTTCATTACTATGAACTTAATCATTTTTTGTGAGATTATTTTCATATACTAGTTCAGACATTCTTGCCTTAATCTCTCTTATCATAGACTATTCTATGACCACTAAATCTAGAAGGCTGCTAGGTGAACTTTTCATGGCAAATGTATTGCTTTTCACCCATTAAACAACTTAATTGCTTAAACAAATCAAACTTGTATAAATTAATAATCATATCAAGATCTCTAACCACTCCAGACTACAATGATATAGTAATTTAACAAGAATTGCTTTGTTCTTTTACAAGCCTGTCAGATCTAGGTTTTAATTATCTTCTTACCACCTCTAGGCTTTTTCATATTCAGACGGTATGTAAATTAATGCAGTCTTTCATTTTGAAAGAGTTAAGGGATAAGAAATTCTCTGGAATATTTCTCTCATACCTGTATTAACCACACATCTGCCTTCCTATAGAATATAATTCATAAAGAAAAAACAGAAACTTAATGCTGGAGGGTAAGATGAGTAGGAAAAACATCTTGCTCTCAACAAAATAAACACTAATTAAATTAAACCTTAGGATCTTCAAAGTATAATTGAGGGAAAATTAGTTTACAAATTAATTTTTTTACAAATTTCAAAAAAAATTATATCTTCATTCAAATATAGTTATTTGATAAACGAATATTTTTTTAAGCACCTACATTTGTGAGACACTATTCTAAACTTGGGGCTATAACCGTGAACTAAAAAACAAAGCCCCCGTATTTGTCTGCTTACATCTTACATGCCAGGGGAAGGAGACAAAAGATAAATTATGAAACACACACACACACACACACACACATAAAGGAAATGGGATAATGACAGGGAGTAAATGAGAACAAAATCGAGGAAATCAGAAAAGGCTTCTTTTCCATGAAAGTTGAACAGAGATATGTAGTAATGGAATGAGACTGGATGTCTGTGGGGAGAACAGTAGAGATGATCAAGGCTGATTCCAAAATTTAGAGTCTAATTAACTAAAATGATGAATTAACATTAACTGAGATGAGAACAAGTGGAGAAGAGGATTGGCCAAAATTTGGAGTTTGGACTTGGGCATGCTAGTTTTGAAGTGCCTATTAGACTTCCAAAGGGAAATATCAAGTAGACAGTTTGATATGAGTCCAGAGTTCTAGTAAGAGATCTATATTGGATTATAGACTTGGTAGCCATCAACATATAGGTATTTAAAGCCATGAAGCTTGATGTGATCGGTAAGGAACTGAGTAAAGATGAAGAGAGGAGGCCTGAAGACTGAGTCCTGGAGCTTACAGGTTGTCGGAAAAGAAAAGCAGGAGAATACAGAAATAGAGACTGAGAAAGAGCACTCAGGTAATCAGAGGAAAACCAAGAGAGAGCATTGTCCTGGCAGCAAAGGAAAATAATTTTTGAACTAAGAGAGAGTAAACAACTGTATCAAATGCTGTTAACTGTCAAGTGCAATAAATATTGCGAACTGACCACTGGAACTTGCAAAGTGGAGACCATGATAAAATGTCACTAAACCTGTTTTGATGGAGCTGTTTGGATACGAGCTTGATTGCAGTGGGTTTAGGAGAGAACAAGAGAAAATAATTAGAGACAGTATAAAAATAGCTTTCTTGAAGGTTTTAATATAAAGATGAGCAAAGAAATGGAGAGGTAGCTATAGAAGGATGTTGAGTGGGAAGTTTTATTTAGTGAAGGAGATAGTACAACCTATTCATGTGCTGGTAAGAAATATCCAGGAGAGAGGGAAACTCAAGAAAGAGGAGAGGAAGAGAGTCATGTCTTTGACTAGGCAAGAGAAAGTGTGATCCACCAGTTCACAAGTATAAGGCTTAGGCTTGGATAGCATCGATAATCATTCTTTCATAGCAATAGGAAGGAAGGGAAAATATATAGTTCCAGATGAAAATAGATTGGTAGATACGGTAATAAAAATGGAATCTTTTAACTGTTATATTTTATTTCATCAGGAAATAAAAATAAAAGTCATTAACTGAAAGTAAATAAAAATTTTCTTGGCAAGGAAGATAAGAAAATGAAAGGAAATAAATAAAAGAAAATATTCATACTTTGGGGGGAAGAGAGAAGGTGTGAAATAGTCCTCTAAGAAAGTAGAATAAATTCGTTAGGGAAATATGTTGTGACTGCATTAGGAGTCATGCATTTACAACAAGATCCTGTTAGCACCTTTATGTGTTTTCCCATTCAGGTTTAACTGCTTAGGTGCAGACATGAAATAGGCAGAGAATTCTATTTAGCTATGGCTGGAGTTTTGTTGGGCCAGTACAAAGAAGAGAGAGGGCACAAAGAAATTGAAAGGGTATGTGAGGGCAGCTAAGCTAGGTAAGGATGAAAGCGATGACTAACAGAAAACATGAAGATCAATTGATTGGTCATCCCATGCAGTTGAATAATATTGGGTGTCAGTTTAGAGGATGGAGGGAACTGGAAAGAAAGAAGGCAGTGATCAGAATGGATGTATGAAAATGAGATTATGAAGTGGGTACAGATGTCAGTTATATCAGATACTAGAGAGAGAGGGAGAGAAAGAGAGAGAGCACCTGTGAGCTGATCTCTTCATCTTATTAGTGTTTGAGCCAGGAGACAGTTGGTTCACAGTTCACCATTTAATTCATCGGTCAAAGACCCCTGGATCCTGGCACCACATGACTCTATAAGACTGCAAATTTTTTCGCTTTTCAGTTCTGCCTTTGTTGTCCTTTTCTCAGGCAAACTTTAGGTGGGGGAGAATTGTTAGTTCAAGTGAATCATTATTGGATTTGTGGGTCTTCCAGATTTCATTTTGCCCTGACTGCCCTTGACCAATAATTTGATATCCAGACCCAGAATTTGCCTTCATGCAGCATCCTTGGCTCACCGTTATCTGATGAAGGGCTTCTTTCTCTGGAAATCAGCTTGTTTAGGCTTCCCATGCCTCCACTGCTCTTTGGTAGCCCTATAGAAAAGTATGAGCTCTATTTTATCCAGGTTTATCTGGATTTTACTATGGGAACAAAAGTATTCTGCAATCTTTTATATCCTATACAGAGCGGAATTCACTATCCATGTTTTTAACTTCTTGATGCATACTCCATTATAATCACAATCTCTTGGGTTGAGCTTAACCAATGCCTAATTGAAGAAAACCAAGCAAGGCCGGGCACGGTGGCTCACGCCTATAATCCTAGCTCTCTGGGAGGCCGAGGCGGGCAGATTGTTTGAGCTCAGGAGTTTGAAACCAGCCTGAGCAAGAGTGAGACCCCCGTCTCTACTAAAATTAGAAAGAAATTAATTGGACAACTAAAAATATATAGAAAAAAAAAATTAGCCGGGCATGGTGGCGCATGCCTGTAGTCCCAGCTACTCGGGAGGCTGAGGCAGGAGGATCGCTTGAGCCCAGGAGTTTGAGGTTGCTGTGAGCTAGGATGACGCCACGGCACTCTAGCCCAGGCAACACAGTGAGACTCTGTCTCAAAAAAAAAAAAAAAAAAAAAAAAAAAAAAAGAAAACCAAGCAAATCTTTTCCTTATTTTTTCTCAATGACCATAATCACCTTTCTTTCCCTGAGCATCCATAAGTATTCAGTATATTTGAGGGCACATATCACATTCTGCCTTATTTTTGGCCCTCTTGTATTATTCCATATAGAAAATTCTCCTAACATTCTAGCCTCAATTTGGTCTTCCACAATGCTCATAACTTTTACTTACAGTTTTCTTCAATGATCCACTGTTTTGGATCCAGAAATGCTCCTTATCTCATCTCTTAGTGTACCTGACACAATGCTTTGCCAATAATAATCAGATTTCTACATTCTTCATCATGTTTCTTTTTATCTGAATGAACTCAAGTTTGTTTATAGTTCTGTAATCTGGCATTCACAGGTGGCAACACTCTGTGTTCAAGAACCATACAATCATATTTCATATTTTTACCTTGTCACTCCAATTTATGATGTCTAAATTTCATTAGTTTAAACAGCAATGAGAGATTGTGGCTTGGTTTCATATTGAGCTTCTAGTCAAATAAACCACCTCGGTCATCTTCATATGGAAAAGAAAGCAGTTTAATCTAGCCATCCACCTTGCAATTGTGGAGTGATAAACAAGTTGAGCAAAAGGTCAAGATGTTACTCCTTTTGCAATTAACTTTGTTGTGACAAACCATAATTACAGTCTATGGTGTCCTATTAATTATTAATTTTTATCCAATAAATTAGGTATTGACTCATGTTTTTAAAAATTAAAAATTTTCTTAAGCATTGTTAAGGTTTAAAAAATCAGCTCTCAAACAACCCTATCAAAAACTGGGCAAAGGACATGAACAGAAACTTTTCAAAAGAAGACAGAATAATGGCCAACAAACATATGAAAAAATGCTCAATATCTCTAACCATCAGGGAAATGCGAATCAAAACCACAATGAGATATCACTTATCTCCAGTGAGACTGGCCTTTATCAAAAAGTCCCAAAACAATAAATGTCAGTGTGGATGCGGAGAGACAGGAACACTCATACACTGTTGGTGGGACTGCAAACTAGTGTAACTTCTGTGGAAAGCAATATGGAGATATCTTAAAGAGATACAAGTAGAAGTACCATT
>NW_012149086.1:1670728-1672752 GCF_000956105.1 Propithecus coquereli
AGGCTGTCAGTCAATCTTTCATAGATCAGGACAAGGGAGAGTGATAGAGAAAGCCTGGCTGCATCAATGCAAATTCTCTACAGATGAAAATCTCCCCCCCAAATGATAGTTTTGTAGGGTTACTTCTACCTGCTGGACCTGTGGCAGCCATTTCAAAATATGTCCAAGAAATACATTTTGGGGTAAAATGTTCTGATTTCCTTCAATATATACCCAGAATTGGGGTTGCTGGATCATAGAGTTGTTCAATTTTTAAGTTTCTGAGCATCCTCCATACTGCCATCCATAATGACTGTACAAATTTATATTCCCACAAAGAGTGTGCAAGGATTCCCTTTTGTTATCTCTTATCTTTTGATAATAGCCATCCTAACAGGTGTGAGGGATATCTCATTATAGCTTCAATTTGCATTTCCCTGTTGATTAGTGAAATTCAGTAACCTTTCATATACCTATTGGCCATTTGTATATCTTCTCTGAAACAATATCTATTCAAGTCTTTTGCCCGCTTTTAAAAAAAATTCTTAAATATATTTTATATGCTTTCAGACTTCATTGTTTCTCCCTCATGTGTCTCTGTCCCTTCAGCACAAATAAACAAAGAAGATATTTTAAACTCCTATTTATTCATCATGTTTGTACATCTCATCAAATATGATTGATTAAAAAGTTTATAGGCCTGATCTGGACCTTTTAAAAATTGAAGACCATTAATATCATTTCATAAAATATTGTGTAATTAAATATAATCATTTAGCACATGTGCTCTATAAACACAGACCAGGGACTAAGTGGGCTTAACTGCTTGTCATATGCTCATGGTCATAGAAGTCAGAATCAGTTGTAAAATAATAAGTAAATACATAGTTTACCTTATTATAATAATATTATATAGCATATCATTTTAGTCATAATTGTGAGGTTAAGGTGCCTTGTATTTTACTTTGACATAGGTCTAAATATTTAAATTTAAAATGCCTGCTCATGATGTTACTGCAGTACAACTTTGGATCATGTGATCAAATAAAATTATAACCAGGGAATGGCCTGAAAAAGGGTAAGAATGTTTTCTGTCTCTCTAAAATCTCCCCTACTCCTTTCAGGAACTAAAACTTGCATCCCTGCCTGAGACCAGTGGTCAGAAGGGCCAGGGGGGCATCCTTTGTTCTTTGTACCACAGGAGATGGCTCAAGGGAATTGTTGATCAGAGGTCGTAAGATTATCTTAGCTGAAGATGGAATGAATCAGAACCATCAACTATAGCTGAACAGCAATAGCCTGAAGCTGAAAACATCCCCTTTAAAAGCTCAGAGGCAGGACTGTTGGTACTTTAAGATGGGAGTCTACCAAGCTCCTCATTTGCCAGCAAATTAATAAACTTCTCTTTCCTTCTCCTCAAACCACTTGTCCTCATTCTTCTAATGCAGCCTTGGGGACAAGTGCCAAGCTTTTGGTAACAAAACTACAAACTAAATTTAAGATTTTATGAACAGGCAAAATAAATATGAATATTTAGAAACTGTTAGCAAGTATTAACAGAAACTGTACTTAGTCATTCTCATTTTTTTAAAGGCAATTTTTTAATATCTCAATAATTTGCCAGTGTTGGGGCTCAAAAACCAATACCCCAAAATATGGCATTTTGACATGCTAAACTGACCAAAGAAGCCTCAAGGTCTCTCTGACCTCCTCCCAACCCCACCATTGGATCTCTCAAAAAAGTTGAAGTTTCTTTATCTGCCTAAGATCCAGACCCCCCAGAGAGCAATTGTTCTTTTCTTCCCCTCCCTGCAAGAACAGGAATGTGACCACACCGGAACAGACTCTTTAAGAAGATAATGTCTAGTCTCTCAGACTCATTCAAATTCCAAACAGAACTATTTACCAGTTAATCTTTGTTCTGAAGCCCTTCATCCTCCTTAGTAATCCTTTATTGCCCCTCAACAGAATTCCTCTTTTCCCCATTCCCATAACCCATTTGACCAGAAAGGTATATAACATTATAAACCTCATTGCGGAGTTGG
>NW_012149086.1:1672802-1674491 GCF_000956105.1 Propithecus coquereli
GAAATAAAATAAAATAAAAATCAGCTCTATTGAGGCATAATTAATATACAATAAAGTGCACTCAATTCAAATGTACACTTTGATGAGCTTTGACAAGTAAATATACATACCCTTATAACTATCTGCTCAATCAAGAAAGGGAAAATTCCATACAGTATTTGACTTTCTGTACGTGGCTTATTCCAAACTTGATTTAATCATACCGCAATGTATACATATATTAAAACATCATGTTGTACACCATAAATATATACAATTTGTCATTTGTCAATTAAAAAATGAAAAAAGAGGAAACATTTCATCACCCCAAAAATGTCTTTCATGCTCCTTTGCAGTCAATTGCTTTCACCTCAAGAAAACACTGGTCATCTTTCTATCACTAAAATGTTGAAGAAATGAAATTAGAGTACGTACTTTTTTGTTATCAGTTTCTCTCTCTCATAATAAAGTTTTGGTTTTTTCCAGCTTTAGTGAGGTATGATTGATAAACAAAGATTGGACACATTTAAGTTGTACATGGTGATATACAATGCTGTACATTGGATCTCCAGAACTTAGCCATCTTATAACTGAAAGTTTGTACCCTTTGACCAACATCTATTTCCATCACCCTCCAGCCCCTGACCACCACTATTCTATTCTCTGTTGATATAAGTTTAACTTTTTTAGATTCCACATATAAGTGAGATCATGTGGCCTTTGTCCTTCTGTGTCTGCCTAATTGCACTTAGCATGATATCCTCCAGGTTCATCCATGTTGTTGCAAAATAGCAGGATCTCCTTTTTAGTAAGGCTGCATAATATTCCATTATGTGTGTGTATATACATTTATACACACATATATATCATTGTTTTTATGCATTCATTTGTTGATAGACACAAGTTGTTTCCATATGTTCTTTTTCTTTTTTTGTTCTTTGTTCTGTTTTTTGTTTTCTTAATTTCTTTTTTTTTTTTTAGAAATAGGGTCTCTCTTTAATGCCCAGGTTGGAGCATAGTTGCATGATCGTAGCTCATTGCAGCCTCGAACACTGGGTTCAAGTGATCCTCCCACTTCAGGCTCCTGAGTGACTAAGACGCACAACACCATGCCTGGCTAATTTTTAAAATTTTTTTATAGAGATAGGGTCTCACTATGCTGCCCAGTCTGGTCTTGAACTCCTGGCCTCAAGTGATCCCCCCACCTCAGCCTCCCAAAGTGCTGAGATTAGAGGCATAAGCCACCAGGCCCAGCCTTTTTTATTAATAAGTTTTATTTTGTTTTTAATCAACACATAAAAATTGTACGTATGAATGGGGTAGTGTGATGTTTCAATACATGTATATATTGTGTAATGATCAAATCAGAATAATTAGCATATCTATCACCTCAAACATTTATCATTTCTTTGTGTTTCCATATCTTGGCTATTGTAAATAATTTTGCAGTGATCATAGGAGCTCAGATATCTCTTTGAGATACTGATTTTGTTTCCTTAGATATTGTGGGGACCAAGGCCCTTGGCTCCCTTAAGATTCACTGAAAAATCACTGACATGAGGCAAATTGATTAATAGGAGAAAAGGCATACAAATTTATTTAACGTGTATACACAGGAGCCTTCAGAATGAAGACCCAACCTTCCAGTGATGTACAGAAGCGTATAAAGAACAGCGACTTGGGGCCGGGCGCAGTGGCTCACGCCTGTAA
>NW_012149086.1:1677797-1684760 GCF_000956105.1 Propithecus coquereli
TTGATCTTTGCACTTCCATAAGGACTTTAGGATTGAAACTATTTTCTACTTCCCTATTTCCCTTTTACAAACCTAGGTACTTATATCTCAGTATTTCAAATGATTTTGTTTATTATAAAAACATTTTAAGGTGTTTCTTATGTGAAGGAATGTCTGCATCTAGCAAAACATCAAACAAATCATAGGTTTCAATACAATACATTTTTGTCAATAAGTGGTAGCACCAGATTACCCATTTTGTTACCTTTAGCAATTAATTGGTAGTAAACCATTATCATTTTTCTGTAGGCAATGTTTGTGAGTGTCTGCACAGTGAAATTTATCATTTAAGCTACGTAGATTGACATTTTCTCCCCATTTAAACTATTGTCTTCTTGGGGACAGAGTACATGTTAACACTTCAGTGAGATGCAGTTGAAAGGACCGGGCTCGGTTGCTCACGCCTGTAATCCTGGCACTCTGGGAGGCTGAGGCAGGAGGATTGCTCAAGGTCAGGAGTTCGAAACCAGCTCTGAGCAAGAGCAAGACCCAGTCTCTACTAAAAATAGAAAGAAACTAAAAATATATAGAAAAAACTAGCTGGGCATGGTGGTGCATGCCTGTAGTCCCAGCTACTCGGGGGGCTGAGGCAGGAGGATCGCTTGAGCCCAGGACTTTGAGGTTGCTGTGAGCTAGCCGAATGCCATGGCCCCCTAGCCCGGGGAAAAAGGGGGGACCTTTTTTCAAAAAAAAAAAAAAAAGGTGCAGTTGAAAGAACTAAATGTTACAAGAACAAGGCACTAGTTTCAACTTCATTCCAGTATTATAGAGTTTCTTAATTTTCTAAGCCTTAGTTTATTTTTTACCAGTCAGAAGAGAAACCTAATATATGCACTGTTTTCTTGATGGAGATAATGTAATGAGAAAATAAAACAATACGCATAAAAGAACTTTGCTACATCTAAGGTATCCTGAAAAAAAGATGACGTTTGGTTGCTATTATGGTATCAATAGCAGTTTCTAAAAAGTAAGAAAGGAGTGGAGGAGAGAGAGAAAGAGGGAGATGGAGTAGAGGGGGAGAGGGAAAGGGGAGAAGCGGTAAGTTATTGATTTATTTTTATAAAATTAGAGATCATCATAATCCTGTAAACTACTGCTCTAAACCAGTCTCCTCAATGAGGAAAAAGAGAATTATCAGGGAATTGAAAATACGGGATGTTTTGGTTATCACGATATCTGGAAAATGCTACTGCATTTATGGGGATGGGTAGCTGGGAGGCTAAACTTTCTATACCCTGCTGGATAGTACCACACAAAAGAATTATCATACCCCAAATGCCAATAGCTAAACCTAGCAAACATTTTTTGAAAAACATTTATTTTCATATTTGAATTAAATAAATTGACTCACACAGCAGCACATGTGTTTTTTTAATATTGGATGAGAAAGGCATTTATAATAAACCAAATATAGATTTGGGCAAGATGGTGGACTAGAAGCAGCCCATGTGTGCCATTCCCAAGGAGAGGATGGAAAGTTGCTGGTAGATGCCCACATACAGATAGGCCTTCTTGGAGAGAGCATCGTGAATTACTGGAGAGGCGATGAGGGACACTCAGAGTGAAGGAGAAGGAGACAGGGTGATTCACTTGGCAAGATGGGAAGGTACGGGGTGGAGGATTCCACATGTGGGGAAGGACAGCAGAAGAGAACCCTGGGGCTCCATGCTCCCCCTGTGGACACTACAGCCCGAGCTGTGAGCAGGCCTCTACCACCACTGCAGACCTCGGACTGATCGGGGGCTGCTTCGAGTCTGTGCAGCAACATTGCACTGGAGAGTGGGCACAGCAGGGACCTGGTGGCTTCCTGTTCCTGTGTCACTGCAATGGATACCATTCTGAGCTCTCAGGTCCAAGTGCCTGGTCTACACAGGGCTTGGTTTTGCTGCAGGCAACTAACTCTGCATTGCCCAGGCCAGGCCAGGGAGGATAGCACTCCACAACAAATATTATCCAGTGCAAAATGTCAATATTTCAAGGCACAGCTAAGGAACCAATCATAATCTTTGATCTGGAAACTGCATTTTCTACTCCTGGATCCATTACTAAGTGAGTGACCCTGAGAACTTTCTTGTACTGATGGAAATCACCTCCATTATTTCCAAAATGTGGGGACTAGCCATTGTCTTTCCAGCTTGTTAACTTACTATCTTGAATATGTCTTTGTTTTCTATTGCTGTTTATTCTTTTTTTAATTATCAAAAATTTGAGACATACATAAAGGTAGAAAATAACACAGTAAACCACCTCCTACCAACTAACTTAACACATAAAGGTTAACATAGTTAAAGCCCTCTGTGTAGCTCTCCTCGAATACTTTCCCTCCTCCTTATTCACTGGAGGATCCACTTGCTTGAATTGCATGTTTACCTCCTGACGTGTACATTCTTTGTACATACATATATATTACAAAATGACGTATTGTTTAATCATTTTCATATTTCAATATTTATATAGAGTATGAAACCTGTTATCTTTTTGTTCACTCAACTTTTTAAGATTAATATATAAATGATACTTCATTTCTTTGCACTGATACATATATCATTGAATGTGCAAATATACCATCATTTATTTAACTGTAAATAATATATCATCATTTATTTATCTGTTCTATTAATAATTCATATAGATTATTTAGAAATTATTACTATTATAAAGAATGCTAAAATAAGACATTCTTGAATATGATAGTTTAGGGTTCATCTCCTCTTCATAACTGCTCCTTCTTTTTTATTGGAAATTTGATTTTTTAGTTATTGATGAATAGAAGTCCTTGACATTTTATGGGCTCTAATTTTTAATCAGTTATATGTTTTAAAGATTTTTTCCAGTCTGTGCCTTGTCTTACAATGTTGTTAATGTCATAATCTCATACTTAAATTTTAATGTAATTAAATGAATCAGCCTCTCATTTTGTGGTTTTAGGTTTTTAGATCATTTTGAAGACATAATTTTCTACTCTGAGATAAGACGTTCTCTTAATGTTCAAAAATTTTAAGATTTTGGTGATGCTTGTACTTAAGCCTTTTATCTACATGAAATAAATGTTTAGATATAGTGTGAAACATCTCACATGGTGTGAGATAGGGTTATATAATAATTTTATTTTTCTCATGTGAATAACCAATTGCCCTGGCAGCATAAATTCAATCATTTTTCCATTGATTTTTTTAATGCCAACTTTATCATGCACCCAGTCATAAGTATGTGTGTGTGTATATATAGAAATCCAAGCGTTTTGTTTTCTTCTTATGATCTCCATGTTCATATATTAATATATCTATCCCCGTGTCAATAATATATTGTCTTGAATGCTTTAGCCTTCTAAAATTTCTTACTATCTTATATAGAAATTCACATACTCACAGTTTTAATCTATAAATGTATATTGACTACTCTTGATCTTTGCACTTCCATAAGGACTTTAGGATTACCTTGCTAATTGAAAATGCTGTTGGAGTTTCTTTTGAATTGCACTGAATTTAACAAATATTCTGAAGAGAACTGCAATATTTCATATATTGAGTATTCCCATCAAGGAGTATAGTATATCTCTCCATTTATTCCTACATAACTATTGTTTTTCAATAATCTTTCATGATGTTTAAAAAAATTCTCACATATCTTTTTGGAGATTTATTCCTGGCAAGTTATATTTTTTGTTGCCATTTTGATAGTGTTTTCTATTATGTTTTCAACTTGCTTATAACTGATCTATATTGATTTCTAGTATGTTGATTTGTAACTAGCAAAATTACTAAACATGCTTCCTCGGTATACCAGTTTGTCTCAAATTGTCTATGTAACCAGTAATATTACTTTAAAATAAGAACAGTTTGGTGTCTTCATTTCTCTTTTTTAGAACTCCAACTTTTTTCTTCTATTATTGAATTCTGCAGTACAATGTGTAGTAGTAGAGATGATAACTATAATCCATGTGTATTTACCCAAGTTTAATAGGAATGTTTCTTAAATTTTATAACCAAATTTGATGATTATTGTGGGCTTTTGATGCATAATTTTTATTGCTTTATGACCATTTTATTCTATTCCTAGATTGTATGTATTTTTATCTTTAATGAATATTGAGTTGTTTCTTTTGCATTTATTGTGATAATAACATTTTTCTTATTGAATTTGTTAATAAAAAGAATTACATCATTAGATTTTTCAGATGTTAGCATTTCTCCACAGCTCTAACGACAATTTTATGAATTTGAAGTGGGACAAGAAAGAGAAGAAAGTCAACAAAAATTTCATTACAGGCATGGCAAACCACACCTGACCCCACTGAGGAATTCAGAGAAACAACATAGAATAAGCCTCAAAGTTATCCCAACCAATGGACGAGAGTTGTGGTATTTATTTTCAAATTTGCTTTCATCATTGGCTGATGACAGCTCCCAGTGGGATTAAATCCCTCGCGCTACCAACATGACCGACACTCAGGGCTCAAGTAGATAAATGCAGGTGTTCGCTGTAGACAAAATCACTGCCTCCCAGCTGCAGACAGGGGTCACTTTAAACCAGGCTTTCTCAACCTTGAAATACTGACATTTTGCACTGGATAATTATTTGTTGTGGGGTGCTATCCTGTGCACTGTAGAATGCTTAACATCATCCCTAGCTTATTTTCTTACGTCAGTGCACTGAAGGCATGTAACCAATAGTCAACCAATTTCATGAGATGTATAATTACCATTGTCTTCATATCTTTCAAGCCCAAGTACTAGAGCTATTACAGAATCAACTATATAACCTTTGCCTTACAGCTTCCCAAATCTCCACACATGAGTCTCTGTATTATGAGGCTAAAGCACTCCAGGTATTAACACTACTCCACTTACTACTAGCAGTATGGTCCTTATTACTATCTGACCAATTCCAGAATCCATTCTTAGAGTCTGCTTCCTAAAACCACTGTCACTTCCAACTATCTTAGTTTGGGTTTCCTCAGCATCAGATCCTGAGACCAGAATTTGAGTGAAAGTAGTTTATGTGGGAGGTGACCCCAGAACCTGAAAATCTTAGTAGAGGAATGAAAAAATGAGACAAGGAAGAAAATAAATCAGTAAAGGATTTGTTATTAAGCAACTAACTTATGAGGTTATCTTGGGCTCAATCGATCCAGGGAACTAGGCTCCACAGTTATCTACTCAAGGATAAAGGAGGCTGCTTCCCATTGTCATTGGCTGAGGGCTGTCTCTAGTGACACTAACTCCCTGGTGTTTTCAGCCTTCCCCATGCATGGGCTGAGACAAAGACTTCAGGTAGAGAGTTGCTGGTGCTTCCAGAAGGAGACTCTTGGCATGCACTGAAATAGTGAGTGTAAAGGGCAGATGAACAAGGCACTGACAGCATCTACGACTATACCCCATTGTCACTGGGCTTCTTTTTCTAACACACAAATATGATCATGTCATTCCCTTGATTAAAAATGTTACATGGTTTCCAAATTTTTTTAAAAAAATGGAAATAACAAAGTAAAACATAGGAGACTCCTCAAAATCTTTTCCAAATCTACCTCATTAAGTTATTTTCTAGATACTTCCTTTTTCTCTTCACTATCCACTTTAGTGAGTGACTTTTTATTTAACTTTAATTCATTTTCTATTTCGATTACCTAGCAAACTCACAGTTCTTTTCCATGGAGAGAGTTAGAGAAGAACCTCATGTAATTGAGACTAAAAAGTTCACGTAAGATGTGCTTTTTCTGTCAGCGATTGTGTGGGTCCAATAAACTCCCTACCAGCTTACCTAATGGTCATAAGTAATCTGGGTGTATAATTTTTTAAAAATAGAATTTTCCAGGAATCTCAATCTCCATACTCAAAATACAGATGTAATGTGTAATGTGTTTTATATTACTTAAGTCATTTCTATAAGTTATTTCAATAAAATCGGTTTCAGTTTGCGTACATGGGAATAACTGGGAAGGTGAGAGTGAATTCAATGAACTCCTATTTCCTATCCCCACTTAGTTCCACAAAGCATAGGTTATACGCCTTGTTGGGTGAGTTGCTCTTTCAGGTGGTTTAAAATAGTACTTCTCATAATGCCCTTTTCCACTGGTTGTAGAAACTACTGAAGTTACTACGGTAATGGAATAATTTCAGTTTCTCACATTCTCCCAGCGAGCTAAATGCTCTGCTGGCTAGTGACATGATTGAGGGCCCTGAGGCCATGCTGTATAAACGAGGAGAGGGGTAGACCCCATATTGTCAAGATTCACTCATTACTCTTACTACCATGCTGTGGGGGTAGAAGTTTCAAACTACTTCTTACTTTAATCTGTGATTTTTGACCACAGTGAAAAAGTAATACATACACTGAAGTCCCTTTGGGAAAGTCACTTTGTTAACTCACTAACTGGCCTCTTGTTATATATTCCATCATGTAGTACTTCAATTTTGGATTCCTGAGTTGAAGTTTTCCAACAATATTATGCATCCCAATAAAATGAAAATATTCCAAATTATTTACATGTTCCTTTATGTCTACATTTTTAACTATAACATTTCAGTGTATAGTTGGTAATGTACAAATGAACTGAACTGAAGGCATAAAAGAGAAATATACCAAAAGTGATACAACATGTTTACGATGGAGAGTGTATATTGGAAACCACCCCATGGGCCTCCTAATTCTTTCTCTAAAAGCCAACTCAAATATTCCCTTTTATGATTTTATCTTTATTTTTGCTACATTACAAACCACAGCACCTTGCATTGCACCTCTTGTATTTTCTCTAAAATAGAATCAATAAATACAGTAAAAAGGAACTTCCTGAATGGTTCCTTACTGATAATTTTCTAAGGATTTAACAAGTATATATTACCTATTTCTTGAAATGTAACTATGTATTTCAACATAAGAAAGGCATGTGAAAGATATGTTATTATAAAAATCCTTCATGAATAT
>NW_012149086.1:1685360-1687016 GCF_000956105.1 Propithecus coquereli
GTCAGAAGAGCTATCCTGGAGGAAATGCTGTCCAGTAGATATGGGAGGAGTGAATAAACCACACTGCTATGAGCAATCTTATTCCTGCCTTTAGTGAATAGACATAAATATTGATGTTGGGTTATATACATATACGTGTATATGTATTGCTTCTCGGCCTTTTGGCTAAGATCAAGTGTAGTATATGTGTATATGTATATATATATATATACACACACGCGTATGTTCAGCTTTAGTAGATGCTGCATAACAGATTTATAACACATTTGTCCCAAATTACACTCCTAGCAGCAATATATGACAGTGTCATGTATTCTACAACCTTGTTACTACTTAGGGCATGAAATAAGGTAAAAGGAAGGTGGAGACTCTTAGAAGTGGAGTTTGGAGCTGAATAGCATGCTCCAGGCTGAGAGAAAGCACATGCAAAGGCCTACAGAGAGGGGGAAAACGTGGTTTATTTGAGCATCTGAAGATAACATGATGATGTATGTTTGTGGATGAACATCGATAGAAAATGAGACTAAATAGTAAGCAAGCATGAGATCATGGCAGGCCTTTCATATCATGTGAAGAGATAAGAAATTTATCTGACAGCTAACCAGGAAACCAATAAAGGGTTTTCTAACTGAGAATTCATTCATTAAAGGGGTGAACATGGAAAGTATAAAGGTGAGAGCCATAAGGACTAATTAAACAGCGATAAATACAGGTGAGAGTGAGAATTATATCTTGGATCGGCATACCGATAATTGGGGACTTGATAGTTCTGTAAAGGCAAAATAGAATTTATTGGATTTAGCAGTTGTGAGACAAGGAGGTTTAATATTGTTCATATTGAGCTTGAGGTGCTTCTGAGATACTTAAACAGAAATACCCTTTCTATAGACCATAAAATATGAAGATCTGAGGACCGGGAAAGAGCTCTGCACTTGCGATTTTGACATATCAGCCATCAGAATTTAGATGATGGTGGAAGCCATGGCAGTTAATGTGAATGCTGATGGAGTATGAGTGAGAAGAAAAGGGGATCTAGGGCAATTTGGGAAACACTACCAATATAGGATGAGCAGAAAACAAGATTAGGGAACCCATAGAAGATGAGGAGGTGCATGCCATGGTGTAGCAGACACTAAAGGAGTGAGCTGTCATGGACTCCAAGGAACAAACGTGGTTTGACAAGGTCAATGTAATGGACAATATCAAAGCTGAGGCTACAGGTAAGACTGGCTGAAAATGAGGTCATGGGCCTTAGTGAAAATGAGATTATGGGGGACTATGCTGAGAATAGTTTCAAAGGAGAGGAGATAGCAAGAGCCAGATTTGGCATGAAGGAGACATTGAGGAAGAGGAGACAATGAGGGTAAACCGTGGTTTGCCAAATGCTCATCTGTGTATTTTTTAGTTCACCTCAAATAAATTGAGAAAAAATAAGAACAATATAGTTTTTCATAAAGCTAAACAGGGTTTAACAACCTTAGCACTATTGCCATTTTACACTGGATAAATATTTACTGTAGGGGCTGTCCTGTGCATTGTAGGACGTTTATCAGTATCCCCAGCCTCTACCCACTAGATGCCAGTAGCACCCTCTACCCAGTGTAACAATTTAAAATGTCTCCAGATGTTGCCAAATGCGCCTTGAGGGGCAAAAAT
>NW_012149086.1:1688347-1690306 GCF_000956105.1 Propithecus coquereli
ACACAAAAAAATTTATCGCATTGGATTTTAACCTATAGAAAAAAATTAATATGCCTAAGTCCACATGAATATAAATAAATCACTAAGCAAATAAATATGGAAGAAAACAGCTCTTTCTTAGAGTAGAATTCAAATTGATGTCTGTAGAAAGAAGAGGAGAAATGGAAAATTCACTATTAAGCACACACCACAGTAATAATTGTTACCAACAAGATCCAATTATGGATACTAAAAATAGTGAGTCAAACTTTAATGAGAAACAAAATTTGCATAGTTCCAAAGTACTCCTCAAAAATAGTTATTAACTACAAACAGAGGGATAGTAACTTTACAATGGAGAAACCTGGCAAAAACTACCCTAACCAAATGATCATGGTTAACATAACCAGTAATAAGATGTGTTGATACAACGAACACCTCGATATGATGCACTAAGAAGGGCGTAACCTCATGTTTGTGATATTCTTGCCATAAATGCATAACTTCATTCAAATCATGAGAATACATCAGACAAACCCAACTGAGAGCGATCTACAAATTAACTAGACAGTATGTATCAATAGTATCAAGATCATAAAAGACAAGGAAAGACTGAAGAACTGTCAGAGATTGGAGGAGACTAAAGAGACACAATAACAGCTAAGTAAAATATGGGATACAACATTGGGTCCTGGAACAGAAAAGGGGACATGAGGGAAAAAATGGTGAAATTTGATGTCTAGTTCAGTGAATAGTACTGTACCAATATTAATTTACTGATTTTGATAATTATGTAAAATGTTAACTTTAGAAAAAGCTGGATGAGAGATATTTGGGAACTCTACTAATTTTTTGCAAATTTTCTGTAAGTATAAAACTAGTTCAAAATTAACAATTCTAAAAATATAATTGATTCTTCATGGTAGGAAAGGAAGCAAAGAAGGTCCGTGTCTGAAACATAGTGACTTCGATAAATAATTGTGGAATGAATGAATAAATGAAATAATGAAAGGGAATTACCTAAATCTCAGAGTACTACCTTCAGGTGAATAACTGCATCTTTCAAAAAGAACACTGACCCAAACTTCCATAATAAAAGGCAGCAAGTTTTTCCTAATCATTTATTTCAGTACAGAAAATATGCCAAAATCATTGATATTGAGATCCAAAAATCAGTGCAAGTGCCAAGCTAAAACACCCAGCAGAGAAGAAAGCAAAACTGAGAATTTTGACATCTATGTGTTTTGTTACATAATGAAAAAAAAGAAAATGAAAACAATAAAAAACATGAAGAGGACTTCTAGAGCTTCACGTTAAAGCTGTTTATGGAAGTTTGAAATTAAGACTGTATAGAACTGTGCTGCCCTATATGCTTCCCATAAGCCTCATATGGTCACCGGACACATGAAATGTGACTAGTCCAAATTGAGTCATGTTGTAAGAGGTAAAATATATACCATATTTTGAAGACTTAGTATGAAGGAAATAATGTAAAATATTTCATGAATTTATTATATTGATTACACATTGGAACCATAATATTCTGGATATATTGGGTCAATAAAAATATCAATTAATTTCATCTAATTACTTTACTGCTTAAAATGTGACTACTAGAACACTTAAGATTGTTTCCATGGTTCACATTTTATTTATGCTTGAATTGTATTTCTATTGGATAGCAGTATACAGAAGATGAAAAAGAACTATATAGAGAAATAGTTTTTTCAGCAACATCGAGCGTTCCTATCAGTAAAACTCTTACATTTCTTTTTAACATTAATAAATTCTAGCATTTATATTTTCTTTTAAATTTCCACTGGAACCACCTTGTCCCCTAAGAACTAAAGTATTCATTAACTATGTATTAAATATTAAGCCCTTAATTCTAAGACATAATGTTCTGGAAGAATATGAAGCCATTGCTAAAGAATCTGATCATGTACACCCTGGCAATCTTTCAGGGAATGGAGTGTTCTG
>NW_012149086.1:1691641-1692780 GCF_000956105.1 Propithecus coquereli
CCCATAAAAATCTCCCTTCAGCATAGTAGGTCAGAGAATCATTTCCATGACATAGACCAAGGAGTGGAATGGATATATTGTTAAGATTATGAATATTAGTATAAGTGATCAATAAATAATTGCTAAATATATAAATGTGATGTTTTCACTAAGTGATCCTCTATCTTTTGATTATAGGTGTTAGTTCAAGTGAAAATATTGATGTAATTAGTTTCCTGATATAAAAAATAATGAGTTGAACATTTTGGGGGAGGAGCCAAGACGGCGGACAAGAAAAGCCGCCAGTCAGAGTGTCTCTGCAAAAAAGACGAATTTTAGAAGAAAGAGAAAAAAATAAGCGAGCAGAGAAACATAGATCAGGTGAGGGTCTAAAGAAAGGTTGCCTGAAACTACAGGAGACTCCATGGGAAGACGTTGAGGAGGAGAACTGGAAGGAGAAAGGTCCCCAAGAGGCTTGGAGACCAGCAACAAGGGTAGGTGGAGCGGTTAACTTCCCCCTACCTTGCATCTCAGACTGCTGGTGGCTCCTGAGTGGTTGGAGAGATCTGCCAGCACCAGCCCAGAGACGGCTGCCGCCAGTGAGCAGTGGCCTCTTGCAGACTCAGCGCCGGGCTCCCAGTCCCCTCGGGGCACCTCCCTGGGTGCAGACCCAAGCCTAGCGGCAGACGCCATAGTGCTCCATTCTCTCCTTCCCCCGCCCTACCCGTGCGTGCCCAGAGAGACAAATTAGCCATCACAGGGAGGCATCTCCAAGGAACGGGACCTTTCCTTTTGGGGCCCTACAGCAGACTGAGGGGTACTCAGACTGCGAGTTCCCTACCCGCCAGCCCTCCCAGGTGCTATTTGCCTGGGGACTCCAGGAGAGTGGGGCAAATCCCGAGGTGGAGTGAAATCGATCCAGCTTGGGCGCCCTGTAGGTGATTCAAGACCAGCACCCCTACCCCTGGCAGGGCCAGGGACTGATCTCCAGGGTCCAGGGGACAGGCCTGAAGACCAGACCCGGTACACCCAGGTCACAATCGCACTGCCCCGGGGCACAGAAGAGAGATCTGTGAAAGAGCTTACTGAGGAGTCTGTGCCTTCAGGTGCAGATCAGCATGCCGGAGCAGCAACCTTCCTCCCAAAAGAGGGCCGTGCAC
>NW_012149086.1:1692830-1693500 GCF_000956105.1 Propithecus coquereli
GGGGACTCCAGGAGAGTGGGGCAAATCCCGAGGTGGAGTGAAATCGATCCAGCTTGGGCGCCCTGTAGGTGATTCAAGACCAGCACCCCTACCCCGGGCAGGGTCAGGAACTGATCTCCAGGGCCCAGGCCTGCAGACCAGACCCCATACACCCAGGTCACAATCGCACTGCCCCGGGGCACAGAAGAGAGATCTGTGAAAGAGCTTACTGAGGAGTATGTGCCTTCAGGTGCAGATCAGCATGCCTGAGCAGCAACCTTCCTCCCAAAAGAGGGCTGTGCACCCAGCTCAGGCTGCGATCCTGGGTAAGGAACCTCCCAGCCCATGTCACAGCAGGGGAGATCCATCGGCCTGAGGTCCCGCTTGCTGGCAGAGGCCTGGGAGAGGCCACGGAGAGGGGGAGGGGGGAGGGGAGCGAGACCTGCTCCAGAGTGTGGGTCTTGGACAGCCCCACCCGCCAAGCCCAGATTTTCAGCTGAGTGGAGCCATTTCAGCCCCACCTGGCAGCTTTTCACAGAAACAAAGAGCAGGCCTTTGACCCCTGCTAACAGCAGTTGTGGAGCCTGAGGGCAGGCTTACCCAACCGAGCCCCACCCAGACTCACTCCCGGTCCTGCTCCCACTGAGGTGGAGAATAAGGACTCACCTGGAAATCCCAGGGCCCCACCCAC
>NW_012149086.1:1693550-1694123 GCF_000956105.1 Propithecus coquereli
ATGAACAGTAATTCACCCCACTTATCGGTTCTCTCAATAAATGTGAATGGCCTGAACTCCCCTCTCAAGAGACATAGGCTGGCCGAATGGATAAAAAAAAAACAAGCTAAGCATCTGCTGTCTCCAGGAAATGCATGTAACCTGAAAGGATGCATTTAGACTCAAAGTAAAGGAGTGGAAAACAATATTTCCAGCAAATGGAAGCCAAAAGAAGGCTGGTGTGGCAGTTTTGGTTTCAGACAACTTGGTTTTTAAATCAACAAAAGTAATGAAAGACAAAGGGGGTCACTATATAATGGTGAAGGGTACAGTACAACAAGAAGACATAACAATTCTAAATATGTATGCACCCAACTTAGGTGCACCCAGATTCATAAAGCAAATTATACTAGATCTAAACAAATTGATAGACAGCAACACCATAATAGTCGGAGATTTCAACACCCCACTGACAGCACAGGACGGATCCTGAAAACAAAAAATTAACAAAGAAATAATGGACTTAAACAGAACTCTAGAACAAATGGGCTTGACTGACATTTACAGGACATTCTACCCAAAAACCACTGAATA
>NW_012149086.1:1698158-1706925 GCF_000956105.1 Propithecus coquereli
TAATACATGGAATTACTAATTATTCTTCCTCAATTCCTATTGTGTATCTTTAATATTGATGTGTAAATCTCGCTTTTAATTTTTTTACTATTCTATATTATGCAGTATTCCAAGTTAGCATTTCATCCCTGCATTGTCTAGCAGAAGAAGTGTTGAGTGCAAATCCTGCACCTTCTTCTATTTGATCTCTCTGTCAGGCACAACTCTTAGTGAATTTTTCTTTAATTTAGCAAAGATTTATAGAAGGTCCACTCTGATCCTGCTACAGGCTGGTCATACCAAGAGCCACAGCTGCTTTGGGCTATCATATTTGAGTAATTCAACTAACTCCCTCCTTGGGATTTTCTAATTGCATTTGACTTCCTTTGGAGTTTTTCCACAGGGAGAGAAGTCTTGCTGGTCTTGCTGATCTGACTCTCCAGTTAGGTTAACAGTTGTATCTCTCATTGTAAATTAATAGATCAGTATTCAGTCTTACTCTGAAATATACTGGGAGTTGAATAACATCGGCCAACATCCCTATGTCTGATCAACACTAAAGCAGTGAAAACATTGAGTTTCTAGACGCGGATTATGATAAATGCATTAAGGAATCTCCACGGGGTGAGGGCCCCTTGCAGCCAGTTTTCTCTGTTTATATGTCAGAATGCCACTCATCCCTTTTCGCAAATCTCTGTGATAATATCCATAGTTGAGATATAGTAGATAGCTTCAGTTCAATCTTATGTAGAAAAATTACTATTTTCTAGTAATAGTTTTTTTCTTACATAAAGCTACTTTGAATAGGCTTAACGTATCTTTAATATAACCAGGAATTGCACTACTTCCCCAGAAAGGATATTTTTAAAACTCGCTAAATACATTATGATTTTTTAAAGTATTTTTTTCTTTCTATAGTTTTGTACTGGCTGATTTAAGGTAAATTTTAAAATTTTGTGTTGAAAAATAAACCTGCAGTAATTATTTGTGCTGAGACAAAATATTGCCAGATTTTCCAGATATGGGGAATAATCTAGGAAATAAATAGAATGAGATAACATTTTCCTTTTTAAACCATCATCACTAAAGACTTACTATTAACACTGGACAGCATTTCACAGTGCACAAATACTTGTAATAAACATTGTCCCACATTCCTCTTCATACAACCCGATGGATGAGTAGAACAAATGTTATTTCCAATCTAAAGGTAAGAGAACATAGGTCCAAGTAGTTCCGTGACTTGCCCAAGTTCACATAGCTGGTAAGAGCCAAGTTGAACTATGTCTTTAACACTCCATATCCAATTTCTCTGTACCTCTTATTATTGGTAACTGGAATTACTAATGGCAGTGTTTGAGCCAAGTTAATTACATTATATATTTGTGAAGGAAGAATCCACAGATGAACAATTCAAATAAATTTAAAATTGCAGCTACATTGTATCAAACTAAATTAATGTGTAATTAAATTACTCTCTTACCACACATACTTTGACTTATTAATAAAGACGTATTAGATTAATTGCCATTGGAACACTTTCTTTCTTGTTGTTTTGCTGTGCATGTGGCAATTTTGTGTACTGTTTCATCTAGATCTTCCAGAATTTGTTCCAACAAATCCAGGATGCTTCATCGTTTCATCAGAATGGACACATTAAGGCTGCAGTTCCCAACCCCGGGGAGGCAGACAGGTAACTGTCTGTGGCCTGTTGGGAATCGGGCCACACAGCAGGAGGTTGAGCAGCGGGTGAGCGAAGCTTCATCTGTATTTACAGCCTCTCCTTATAGCTGGCATCACCACATAAGCTCCACCCACTGTCAGATCAGCGGTGGCATTATATTCTCATAGGAGTGTGAACCCTCCTGTAAACTGCGCATGCGAGGGATCTAGGTTGCCCACTCCTTATGAGAATCTAATGCCTGATGATCTGAGGTGGAGCTGAGGAGGTGATGCTAGCGCTGGGGAGTGGCTGCAAATACAGATTATCATTAGCAGAGAGGTTTGACTGCACAATAAATGTCCCATGGTGGGACATTCCCTGCAAAGTAAAAGACAAGTTTCCACCCACTTACTATTATTCCCAATGACCATTGGGAGGCTCTGGTCCATGGAAAAATTGTCTTCCATGAAACTGGTCCCTGGTCCCAAAAAAGTTGGGGACCTGTGCATTAAGGCACAATTAATTGTGCTGGATGCATAAAACATGTAACTTTCCAAGCATTACTAGCTGTTGATAATAATTTAATCAGCCCCCACCAAGAACAACAACAGGAATTCATAAAAATTCCTTTATACCTGACTTCCATGAAAACAGAGGGGGAAAAAGTACAGTGCAATTATAATGGCATATACCATGTTATCAAATACATTTCTGACTGGAAAGAATTTCTGCTTTGACAAGCTCTGATGGAAACCAAATCCTCCCATTACAATGTTATGTCACTGATGAGTGGGAGAATTTCCAAAAAAATTAGCTCCTGGCTTTATACATTTCAAACTTTATTTACCTTCTCCTATCCAGAAACTTCAATGCTAAGTTCCTTAGAGCACATTTATATCACAGTAAGGCCTCTGGCCTGTATATTCCTATCACAACACTGGGTTGGTCAGAACAGTGAACTATAGGAGTTTTCCTGGAAGCCACTGCTACATTGGATGGCTACAAATAACTTTTATTAGACATGACTGAAAACCACATAATTATATCCCAGTAAACCCAAAGTAAATGTTTCCCAACTCACCTTCACCTTAGCCACACCAGTGGCACTTGACAGAAGGAAAATATGGCAGAAGGCATGTCCCAGTGGAAAGAAATAGTGAACTACAAAAAGTAATCTTAATTTGCAAACTGTGTCCAGCCCCAGCCCTGGCCCAAGTAGGTACTGCCAGGGCTGGTTAGCACTTCCATCCCCAGACAAACGCCAGTTCAGGGAAGGAAGCCGGCACCAAGCAAGTTGCAAGTGCGCCTCTCCACCCAAGGAAGGTTTCCTCCGTGGCCACCAGCAGGAGTAGGCACCAGGTCACCATCACTGGAAGAGTTTATCCTGAAGCCACCATCAGGAGACATCAGGAGGGGAAAAAATGGTGGATTACAAGCAGCCTACGAATCCACAGCTCCCAAGAAAAGAAGAGTAAACAGGAAGCAGGTGCCTATCTACCGATAGCTATTCTCAGAAGGAACATTGTGAAATCACACAGAAGCAGTACAGGACTCTCAGTACAGACAAAAAAAAAGGTGACGGGGCAATACATTTGATAATATCGAAGCATTCTCAGGGAAGATTAGCAGGATAGAGCACTGGGGCACTATGCTCACCCTGCAGGCCCTGCGGCCAAGTTGTGAGACGGCTCTCTCTGCTCCAACAGATTGGGAACCTGTCTGGAGTCTGCAGAGTCATTGCACCAGACAACAGGTGTGGTGGGGATTGGGCAGCAGCTAAAGCTATCCTGAGCTCTTGGGTGCAAATCAAAACCACAATGAGATATCACCTTACTCCTGTTAGAATGGCTTTTATTAAAAAGTCCAAAAACAATAGATGCTCGTATGGACGCAGAGAAAAAGGAACACTTATACACTGCTGGTGGGACTGCAAATTAGTCCCAAATACTATGGAGAACAGTATGTAGATTTCTCAAAGAACTTAAAGTAGACCTACCATTCGATCCAGCAATCCCACTACTGGGTATCTACCCAAAGGAAAAGAAGTCTTTTTATCAAAAAGACACCTGAACTTGAATGTTTATAGCAACACAATTCACAATTGCAAAGATGTGGAATCAACCCAAGTGCCCTTCAATTCATGAGTGTATTAACAAAATGTGGTATATCGATACCATGGAATACTACTCAGCCATAAAAAGGATGAATTAATGCCTTTTGCTGAAATTTAGGAAGAACTGGAGACCATTATTCTGAGCAAAGTATCTCAAGAATGGAAAAACACCACATGTACTCTCTAATAAATTGGAACTAATCAATGGGCACACAAGTGCAAAGAGGGAAGTAAAAGTCACAGGAAATCAAGCAGGGGGAGGGGAGGAGGGGAGGAGGGGAGGAGGAAAAATTCACCTAACAGTTACAATGAACACTATTTGGGTGATGGGTACATTTATAGCCCTGACTCAAGCCATGTATCCAAAACATTTGTACCCCCTTAATATTTTGAAATGAAAAAATAAAAAACAAAACAAAACAAACAAAAAGAGAAGATTAAACTGCTCAGTCCCCACTCATTTCCCATGACTGCGCTTAACTGGATGTGGCTTGTTCTTAGTACATGGTAAAGAGTAGAGCACCTCTTCCTTTATCTGTGCCTGGTCCAGGTCTTCGATGTCTGATGTCTGCAAAGTTCTGCAATGCTGAAGCTGTCAGGCAGCTTGCCACCCTCCTTCTCCACATATCCCACACTTCCTAACCCTCCAAACAACATTATTTGCTGAGGGTTATCTTTTGTTTTAAACATCTTATGGTCATCCAAACATGGTAAAGCAATTTTGGATCATTGTATAATTTTTTCACAAAACTCAACAGGCTTTCATAAAATTTGTTATGTACCTGGCATTGTACTTAGCCTTAAAGAGAATACAAGGATAGGTAATGAGGTCCTTGATTATTACAAGGATCTCTTGTTTGCCAAAAAAAAAAAAAAAATTACACATATACAATATTGGAAGACATCCTAAGTCAGAACACAATCAAACAGTAGCATGTAAATAGAAGAAGGTAAATTGTGCTATATATAAAAATGAGGCAATATAAATGTTTTTTGACCATTTCAACTGTATATTTCTTTAATGTGCATAAATAAAAACCTCAGTTCTTTTGGGAAAAAAAATTGTGAATTGTATAAAACACATGAGCAAGTAGACACATTGCTAGAAGTTCTCATGGGCCTTGGAAAAGTCAGGCAAGTACAGGGCCTTAAAGCTAGAACTTTCTTAGATTCGTGGAGAATTTGTTTCTGCCAGATGCCCAAATCTCTTCTTCCTACACTGTTGGTATGTAACATGCTCATGACTAGATTTTTCAGAGTCTATCTCAGATTCTCCCATGATTGAAACGTTTGTTTATACCAACCTATTGGTTCCTCGGGAAGCCCACAGAATATAATAAAGTAACACAAGGTTTAAAGTATGTGCCCTTAGGTGACCTAAGCTTCAAAGAACCCTCCTAGGCTAAGCACATCCCAGCCATCCCTGATTCCTGAAATGCAATGATTAGTGTCCCTTCCAAATGTGCCTCCTTTAGTCCAATACATACCCTACATGTTGTGTTTTAAAAGTTCAAGAGTTGGCGAAAAATCCATTCCCCTAGTTCAGGAAAGCCCAAAGATAGCTTCATTTTCAAACATCCTCTGTCTTCTGTCACCAATGATTCAACTGAACTGCACTTGATGACTTTTTTGGTCACTGGATCTTGCAGGCCCTGAGCATACTTTTCCACAATCCCAGCCATATGTTTATTCATCCAAGGCCTAAATGCAACACATTGTCTGGGTCTTTGGCTTGCCTTTCTGGATTGGTTTACTCTGGTGGCCCTGACTATGAGAGATGGGCTTCAAATGTGTTCCTCAGCCAGGGCATCATTGCTGCCATTCTACCAGAAATATCCCCAGTAATTAGAAGCCAGTGTAAGAGAGTAGACTGAAACACTGAGAATTTCACAGCAACTGTCCCGTGCTACTCTAACTGTTGGGGTGTGTGTAGGTCTCTGTGTGTTTGTGCATGTGTGGGTGCCATTTCTTAAATATGTGTTCTTTATTTTCATACCATAAGAAATGGACAGAGTGAAAATATCAATCATGTTTTGAAAATTAACGTGAAAATAACCTTGTACTGGTGACTTCTGATAATGAAAGTGCTGGGAACTATATTGAAAGACCCTGAAATATTTTTATAAAATAACTGGGTCCATAGGAACCAAATATTTTGACTTTCTGACCTTAGACAAGTGAATCAATAGGAAATAAGCCCCTGCTTCTCATGCAGTAACAGTGGGAAAGATTGATCCCAAGAGAGGAAGATCATTGTAGGAGGACTGAATCCTTTTCCTTGATTACAAATTATGAGGCTGGGCACAGTAGGAGTTTGAGACCAGCCTGAGCAAGAGCAAGACCCTGTCTCTACAAAAAAAAAAAAAAATAGAAAAATTAGCTGGGCATGGTGGCACACACCTGTAGTTCTAGCTACTCAGGAGGCTGAGGCAGGAGGATCCCTTGAGCCCAGGAGTTTGAGGTTGCACTAAGCTATGATGATGCCACTGCACTCTAGCTGGGGCAACAGAGCGAGAATGAAAAGAAAAAAAAAAGAAAATAAAAAAGAAATAACACAGGGTATAACTCGCTTGTTCAGATCATGCTTTGAGACTTGCAAAAGTTTTCAGAAAATGTAACCAAAGTGGAAGCTCCAAGTAGACAAGCCATGGAGAAAGAAGGGTGACTACTAATAACATGTCACAGAACCTTCAATAAATGGATCTCTGTTTCAATACCCTGAGAATTATGAATCAACATTCATTGACCCATATGGATGAGCTAAGGAATACTAGGATGTACTGCAGTTCTCCCCATTTCCCTCCTATACATGTGCAACCACCTTCTCCATTACATCACTATAGCTTTATTATTATAAGAAAACTAAATCAGGAATCACTCTTTAATGTAAAGATGTGAGACACCCAACACTTAGGCTTTGACTCAGAACAGGTTAGAACAGAGCTCATATTAATCCTATGATTATGGAAAAACTACATTTTAACTGTGCATGGTCTCTGTAGTATGGTGTGGTCATAGTTCTCACATGGAAGCTTATGACTGCAAAATGAAAATAGCATAAACTGCTATAAAGAGATGAAATTGTCTATTTAGTATTTTCGTCTTTCCCAATGTCCCTGGATGAGCTGTGGTATCCAAGAAGCCTAGAAATCCGAGTTCTTTGAAAAATATTTAGAATTGTTTGACTGTATGATAACAATCAAATCCTCTACATTAACCCCAAAATTATAGCCACAACAACAGATAATTAGCCAGAGTGCTCAAGGACACTTACGGGTTAAGGAAATATTGAGGGGCATACGGAAAAGTTAATGTGAAAGGAGAGGAGATTATCTTTCTTTTTTGGTCTGCTTATTTATTGCTACATAACAAATCATTATACAACTAGTGGCTTACTAAAACAATTTATTATTAAGTATTATCTCTTACAGTATTGTAAGTCAAGAATTTGGGCAGGGCTTAGTGAGACAATTTTTCTGTTCCATGTAGCTTTGACATGATGAATTCATGGCATTTAGCTGGTCAGTGGGCTGGTCTGGAGGATCTCAAATGGCTTCACTCACATGTCTGCCAACTTGACAGGAAAACCTGAGTTTAGCTGGGTCTCTCTCCCTATCTATGTTGTCTTTGCACATGTTCTCCCAACAGAGTGTTGGACTTATATAGCAGCTCTGGGCTCCAGGAGGAAGGAAATGTTAATAGCTACTCCTTTGATAGGTTAGGCCTGGAATATGGCATAATATTACTTCCTCTATGTTCTATTAGTCAAAGCAGTCACAGGCCAGCCCAAATTTAAGGGCAGGAAATGTAGAGTTGACCTTCCCATGGAAAGTGCAACAAAAAATATGTGGTCATTTTTAATCTATTGCATCTCTCTTTGGTAGAGGTTGCTCAAGCCTAAATGTTAGCCACAGAAACAAAAATGATGATGACAGAACCATTCACAAGGCCAGAATTCTTGTGGATGGTCCACTCAACAAAGACTTCAGAGCTCTAGCACTGATTATAAAAGCCTTAGTTAAATCTGGTTAAACCCAAACTGCACCACATCCAAACACCTGTAAACAAAGGCATTTTTCTAGTTGTTCTGAGGGGAGCTGACCTTTGATATGAAGAAGTGTTTGATCATATGGATTTTGTCTGGAAACCTTTGGAGGTAAAGTTTAAATCTTTTCATTTATAAAAATCAATGGGAGAAATTGGAAAGGATCCAGAGATGATCAAGTGAATAGATTAAAGGATAGGAAATTAGTTCTCTGAACAAAAATGAAGGAGTTCAGGTTATTGAGATACAACAAAAGAAGCTATCCAAGCTTAATAGATGTCTTCAAATATATGAGAGGATATCCTTAGTAGGAAATGAAGCAGTTGTTCCACTTAGGGTTGTTGTAAGAGGAAATGACTTCCATTGAAATAGATAAAACAGGGGTAGAAGCTTTCTGTCTATTAGAGAATCAAAGAGCTTGAAACCAATATTTTAAAAGTAAAAGAGGTTTTATTAGTTTTGGAGTTAGTATATTATCATTGAACTCTAAATTTATGGAAAAAATAAACTAAGTAACAGAGCGAAAGACTGAGGATATACACGCAAATGTGATGTGGCCCCTGATTGCTTACAGTCTATTTGGGAAGACAGTAAATGTGCATTAAGAAAATATTTAAAGGTAATAGAAAATTTATTAACATATACGAGCCCTCACCTGGGAAGAGCTGCCCTGAATGGGCTGCCCCAGGACCATACTTATTTCCTCTCTATGAAATATTCATTCTGTCTTCCTTTTGGACGCTTCAGAGGCTTCCTTTGCTTTTAGTTGTAGGAAGAGTTATGGAAATAAGGAGAAGGGAGAAAGCTCCCCCTAAATTCTTCAAAAATACTCTCCATTAATTTATTGGACACTGCTAAACACCCACGCACCAGACAGGAAATGTGGGGGATGGTGAGTCATTATAGCAGTTATGGAAATAATAAATAGGAAAGAATATGGACAGAAATATCCAATAAATATCCCTTC
>NW_012149086.1:1707895-1711698 GCF_000956105.1 Propithecus coquereli
TTTTATATTGTCTGGATTGGGTCCACCTTGTGGTTCAAACATCATCACTGAACCACTTTGATGGACAGTTAATGACATGATAATTAGCCTTAGGTTACTCTAGGTCATTTTCCAGACCCTATTGTGCCTGGGCTGTCTGGACCATGGGCTAAGGAATTCCCTGCATTCTTCTGCAGATTGGCAGAGCATTTTTCTTACTCCCAGGTGTGGCAATTGCTCAAGGCAGCACCAAGGCGAGGGGCCTGCTTTTGTCCCTAGGAGAGCCAGAGATCCCTCACTGTCTACCTAATATAACTATGCCATGTTGATATCCATTGGTATTTTAAATCAAATATGTTTTATTTTGCATACTTTTGGAAAGGCTTCTTTTTATCTTAAGCATACATTTCTTCACTATTTTTTCATTAGATAATCTTACTGGAGTTAAACAGTTATATTCTCAGAAGTCTTTGTGAATACAAGTACCTGACGTTAGACAAGTGCTGGGGTTCAGAAACTGATACCCCAAAATATGGCATTTTGAAATGCTGAATTGAATAGGCTTTAAGATCTCTCTGACACAACTCCTTACCAGCTTTCCAAATCAAGGATGAAGTTGTTCTCTGAATTTCCTTCATCTGACTAAAGTTGGGACCCAAAAGAAGAACAATTGGTTTTTTTTCTTCCCCTCCTTATAAAACCAGGAATGTAACCACACCTGAACAGACACTTTCACAAGATAATGTCTGTCTCTCAGGCTCATTTAAATTCCAAAGAGACTATTTACAAGTTAATCTCTGTTCCCAGATCCATTCATTCTCCCTAGCAATTGCGATTGCGTTTACTGCCCCACAACAGAATTTCTTTTCTCTCCCCTCCCAGAACTGTTTTGCCAGGATGGTATATTAGCTTCTGAACCCTGTTGGGGGGAGCTGGGTAATCACCTGTGGTTCTCCCCATGTACATGTTAGTAATAAATTTGTATGCCTTTTCTTCAATTAATCTGTCTTTTGTGAGTTGGTGTTTCAGCAAAACTACTGAGAGTGAAGGGGAAGCTTCCCCTTTGCCCCTACAAAAGGAAGTATATGGACCCTGCTAAATGAGTACAAACACTAATAAAGTCAGTGAAAGAAAAAACAACAACAAAAGTTGGCCATGGACATTGAAAATTTGGATTACTGCCTGATCTGGGATATATGATTATAAAATAGAGATAAATCCTGTCAGCTGTGATTCAGATTCAAGTTATCAGTTCATTAGGTCAAATTGGTGCCTGTAGCTGTCTGGGCTATGGCATTTAGAAAGAGGGAGAGAGACCCAAACCACAGGCAACAGAAAAAGGCTTCAAAGAGATCTAAGAGCTTAGACAAATACACCTAGTTCTTAATATAAAAGAGGAACACATTCTTGGGGTTGGTGGTGGTAAGAGAGTGGTTCTATCTGTAGGCAGTATGTAAAAGTCCAGTCAGATATAATTTCATTCGGGTAGGGCAATACTCTTTTCATCTTTGAAGCCCTAATACAGTGGCTTTTCATAATGGGCACTTAATACACAGATAATGAATTGAATTGGTTTCTAGGAAACAAACTCTTCCTGACAGCAGAGGTTAAAATTAACTTCTTTGATTGTATTTTTAAGTTCCAAAGGCTTGGGAAGTGAGGATAGAGAAGAAAGAATAATTAGAAACTGAGTGCCAACTCGTTCTTGTATCTGATATTTGTTCAACTACCTCTTAATTGAATAAAAATGTCACGAGGGCAATGAAAGAAAAACTCCAGCTTCTAACTGTTAACTAAGTTTCAGTTTAAGTTACAATGCTGGCTAGAGAAAAAAAAATAGATATGTAGTGTCATTACTCAGAAATAATAACTTGCTGATTTAGATAATATAGTTTTTTAATTATTTATTTAAAGGTAAGACTCTGATTTATGTCATACTTTTTAAGGCCTAGCTGTGGTTTTCAAAAAATGTTGCCATGGGTAGAGGTAAAACAGATCTGCTAAAAGCTCTGAAGCTTGATTTGAAGAAAAGAGTTTTATGGGAAAAAAATCTTCTATCCTTGAGGAAAATCAGCAAGATTAATTTAGGGAGTTTATTGCTCCTGTTTTTGACATATACCTTAGTTTCAAAGAAAAATTTAACTGATGTTAAAAATTATAGCCAGCCATTGTTTTGGACTATGTTTCAACACTAGGCACCAACAATCTAGACTAAAAATCAAAATGGAGTCACCCACGCTAAATTTCCACATCACCAAACTCAAACTGAGTTGTTATCTGACTGGAGAAATCACCAGAAAGAGGTAACACTCAATTTCCCAAACAGGCTAGTTTAAATCTTCAATCAGCATAATAATGAAGTTCCCTCTGCTTTAATACTTATAAAAAAGAAGTAATCTGATGTTAACTAATCAGTTATTTTTCTATTGTTTCATCATTCATTCAGTCCCTGTCTTACAAGAAAAGCAGCTTTGAAATGACTAATACATTTTTTGTTCTTCTACTTTCTTCAGCCCTTCTCTGTCTTCACTCTTTCTGCTCATCTCATTGGAAAACATTCTATTTTATGGATTGAGGTGTTGCCCAATTCTAGAATTGAAATAAAGCAAATTGAGATATTTAAACTAAATTTGTTGTAAATTTGTCCTTTGATACTGTTTTCATACATATGTGCAGGAGTGGCTACACTTATATCAGACAAAATTGATTTTAAGTCTAAAACTGTCTCTAGAGACAAAAATAGTCATCATATAATGATAAAAGGGTCAATTCAACAGGGACATATAACAATTATATTATAAATATATATATGCCCAATATCAGAGCACCTAAATATATAAAGTAAATATTGACAGATCTGAAAACAGAAATTGACAGCAACATAATAATAGTAGGAGACTTCAATATCCCACTTACAATAATGGATAGAGCATCTAGACAGAAAATCAATAAATAAACAGCTGATTATAACAAGATTATAGACTAAATGTACCCAACAGACATATATAAAACTTTCCACCCAACAGCAGAAGAATACACATTCTTCTCAAGTGTACACAGAACATTCTCTGGGAGAGATCATGTTAGGTCACAAAACAAGTCTTAACAAATTTAAGAATATCAAAATCATTCCATGTATCTTTTCTGACCACAAAAGAGTGAGACTAGAAATCAATAATAGTAAGAAAAATGGAAATTCACAAATACGTGAAAACTAAATATATTCTTGAACAACAATTGGGTCAAAGAGAAAATCAAAAGGGAATTTGAAAGTATCTTGAGACAAAAAAAAATGAAAATACAATATACCAAAAGCCATGGGATTCAGAAAAAGCATAGTAAGAGGGAAGTATGATCTAAGAGACCAAAATAGATACCCCTTTATCAACTAAGACAAAGTCTAAGGTTAAGAAAACAAAAGTCACCTATGGGTCAAGTGTTCAGGGCCTGGCTGGCATGGCAAATTTCTGAATTCCTGTGGCTATAAGAAAAACCATAGTCTTACTAAACTTTCTAACAACAGGATCTATCAGGCAAATTATTAGACCCCTCATAACTCTGATTTACAACTGAGACCACTGCAACTCTGATTGGACAGAGGACCCACCTTACAAACGTTCTTTTCTGATAACCAACTGCAGACCTTAAGCCAGTTTCAGCCAGCTTATAGAGGCTGCACATAAACTGTTTTTATGTCCTATAGCAACCTCTTTTTTTTTTTTTTTGAGATAGAGTCTCCCTTTGTTGCCCAGGCTAGAGTGCAGCAGTGTCACCATCACAGCTCACTGCAACCTCATACTCCTGGGCTCAAGCAATCCTCCTGC
>NW_012149086.1:1713313-1715061 GCF_000956105.1 Propithecus coquereli
GAAATACTAGCAAATCCATTTCAACAGAATATTAAAATGATCATACACAATGACAAAGTGTACTTTATCCCCAGATGTAAGGATGGTTTAACATACACAAATCAATCAATGTGGTACAACACATTAACAAAATTAAAGAAAAAAAAAACACATGATCATCTCAATAAACACAGAAAAAGCATTTGGTAAAGTTTAACATCTATTCATAATTAACACTCTCAACAAAATAGGCATAAAAGGAATTTGCCTCAACACAATAAAGGCCATTTACTAAAAAAAAAAAAAAACCCACAGCTAACATCATAATCAATGGGAAAAAACTGAAAGCTTTCCTTCTAAGATCTAGTACAAGGCAAGGATGCCCACTCTTGCTACTTTTCAACATAGAACTAGAAGTCCCAGCCAGAGCAATTAGACAAGAAAAAAATAAATAAAAACCACCCAAATTGGAAAGAAATAAGTAAAATTATATCTTTTTCTAGATATGATCGCATAAGGAGAAACCCCTGAAGACCCTATCAAAAAACTTTTAGAACTAATAAGTGAATTCGATAGAGTTACAAGATACAAAATCAACATACAAAAATCAATGACATTTCCATGCACAAACAGCGAACTATCCAAAAAGGAAATCAAGATAACAATCCCATTCACAATAGTAACAAAAAAAATTACTTAGAAATCAACTTAATCAAAGAGAGGAAAGACTAGTACACTGAAAATTATAAAACACTGATGAAACAAATTAAAGAAAACACAAATAAATGGAAAGATATCCTGTGTTCAAAGGTTGAAAGAATTAATATTGTTAAAATGTCCATACTACCCAAAGCAATCTATAGATTCAATACAATCATTATCAAAATCCCTTTGGTATTCTTTACGAAAATGGAAAAATCAATCCTAAAATTCATATGAAATCACAAAGGAATCTAAATAGCCAAAGCAACCTTGAGTAAGAAGAACCAAGCTAGGGGCATCACACTTCCTAATTTCAAAATATAATACAAAGCTACATTAATCGAAAGAATATGTCACTGGCATAAAAATAGACACATATACAATGAAACAGAATAAAGAGCTTAGAGATAAATCCATGCATCTATGATCAACTGATCTTTGACAAACATGCCAAGAAATCACAATGGGGAAAGGACAATCTCTTCAATAAATGGTGTTGAGAAAACTGGATACCCACAAGCAGAAGAATGAAATTGGACCCTTATATTATACACAAAAATCAACTCAAAATGGATTACTTAAATGTAAGACTTGAAACCATAAAACTCTTATAAGAAAACAGGAAAAAAATCTTTTTAACATTGATCTTGACAATTATTTTTTGCATATAACATTTTTTGCATATTTTTTGCACAGGTGACAAAAGCAAAAGTGACAAATGAGATTGCACCAAACTAAAAACCTTCAGTACGGCAAAAGAAACAATCAACAGAGTAAAAAGAAAACCTATACAATGGAAGACAATATTTTCAAACTATATATCTTTTCTTTTCTTTTCTTTTTAGATATGGGGTCTCACTCTATTGTACAGACTGGAGTACAGTGGCCCAATCATAGCTCACTGCAGCCTTGAACTCCTGGGCTCATGTGATCCTCCTCTCTCAGCCTCCAGAGTAGCTGACACTAGAGGTGCTTGCCACCACGCCCAGCTGAAAAACATGCATCTAATAAGGTTTTATCAGCTAAAATATATAGGAGCTCATGTAAACTTAATAGCAAAAAAAAAA
>NW_012149086.1:1715111-1715994 GCF_000956105.1 Propithecus coquereli
TTTTTTTTTTTTTTGAGATAGAGTCTCCCTTTGTTGCCCAGGCTAGAGTGCAGCAGTGTCACCATCACATCTCACTGCAACCTCATACTCCTGGGCTCAAGCAATCCTCCTGCCTCAGCCTCCCAAGTAGCTGGGACTACAGGTGTGCACCACCATGCCTAGCTAATTTTTTTTATCTTTTGTAGAGCCAGGGTCTCACTTTGTTGCTCAGGCTGGTCTCACATTCCCGGCCTCAAGCAATCCTCCAACCTCTGCCTCCCAAAGTGCTAGGATTACAGGCATGAGCCACCTCATCCACCCTTAGTTTACCTTTTGATGCAAAGAGCCAAATTCCACCTAATTTAAATATTAAAACTCCAGCCCAAAGTGGACATAGGATGTATGTTACATGTATGTTTATATACTGTGCATGAGCCCAACTCCTCTCATCAATGTGTATAGCTCTTCCCTAAAATCTGCTTAATATGTATGACTCTATTGTGCAATATGGACCCTGTGAGGCATAAAACCCAACCTACTCATTCCCTCTTTGAAGAGAGAGTACCTTTGGTCCATATTGGAGACTACCTTTTCCCGATTTGCAAAGTGATATCATAAATAAAGCTTTCCTTTCTATTATTTAGCCATCCCGGTGGTCTTTTGGACAATAGAAGCCATAAATGCCTAACTTGAAAAGGAAGAAATAACACAAATAAACAATCTAGCGTTATACCTCAAGGCGCAAGAAAAAGAACAATCTAAGCCCAAAGTTAGCAGAAAAAACGAAACAATAAAGAGTGGAGGGCCGGGCGCGGTGGCTCACGCCTGTAATACTAGCTCTCTGGGAGGGCAAGGCGGGCGGATTGTTTGAGCTCAGGAGTTCGAAACCAGCCTGAGCAAGAGC
>NW_012149086.1:1730015-1740949 GCF_000956105.1 Propithecus coquereli
AACACTTCATATTCATCCCTTAATTATTGAATGTTTAGAGATTATTCAACATGACCACAAGCTACTTAATAAAACATAACAACTACCAGGAAGGCCTCTAAGTTGCATCAAAATATAACATATGTGGTAGACATGATAATGTGACATCCAGATCATCTGAAAGGAAAGATTTGATGCCTAGGTTTTGGGAAGGAAGTCAGCAGGCAGACTCTGGCTGTCAGCTCCTTCCAGTTTCAACTCAGCTGCAGAAAATAGCCTTACCCGAAGTCACATCCTTCTTAGGGCAGCCTACATCTGGTAGCTGAGTCAGGGGGAGCATAAAGACCTGACCATTTTGACACAAACCAGGACACTATGATGAGCAATTATTGCTCCAGAACTTCCCACTAGGTTGGACAAGACTGTCAGAGCTCCATATCAGTTTCACTTCTTCCTCTGACTGATCCTCCTTCCTGACCTCTTTAACAGATGTTGATTCCTAATGAATATCTTGTACCTCAAGCTCTGCTCACATCTACTTCTGTAAAATCTAATCAGCAACAGTTGATACCAAGAGTGATCTGAGAAAGCAGGCAATAAGATGATGTTTTGGAGCTAGATCACTCACCACCCTCCTGGGTATGAAGAGGACTCCTGATGGTAAGTGGAACATGGTAAGCTTTTGGTATAAGGTGGGCTGTTACAAATTGTTAAAACTGTCACTAGTGGTGAATTAGGAGGGTATACCAGTGGAAGGGAATGCCCTAATAATTGAGCACATGAAAATATATTCAACATCATTAGTCATTAGGGAAATGCAAATCAAAACCACAATAAGATACTACTTCATACACAGTATGATGGCCATAATAAAATGATAATAATAGATAGATTATAGCCAAGTATAATAATAGCCAAGTATTTACAGGGATGTGAAAAAATTGGAACCCTCATATTTTGCTGGAAATATAAAATGTAAAACAGTTCCTCAAAAAATTAGTCATGGAGTTACCATATGATCCTGTAATTCCACTCTTAGGTATATATCTAAGAAATTAAAGCATATTTCTACACAAAAACTTGTATAGAAATGGTCATAGCAGCATTATTCATAATAACCCAAAGTGAATCAACCTAAATATCCATCATCTGATGAATGGATAAACAAAATGTGCTGTGTTCACACAATTGAAAAATTATTTGAGAATAAAAAGATATTAAGTGCTGAAACATGGTACCACATGAATAAACCTTAAAAATATACACTAAATGAAAAAAGCCATTCATATCAAATGTCCAGAACAGGCAAATTTATAGAGATAGAAAGTTAACTAATGGTTTCTTAGGGTAGAGAGTACGGAGGGTTGGGATGACTGCAAACAGGTATGAGTTTCTTTCAGGGGGAACAAAAACACTATAAAGTTAGATCATAGCAATGGCTGTGCAACACTGTGAGTATACTAAAAAACATTGAATGTAGACTTTCAATTGGTGAATTAGATATAGCATATAAATTAAATCTTGATGAGGCTGTTAAAAGATTAAACCCACCTTGACCTTGGAATGGGGTGAGAGTTTCTCATTTAAAAAAAAATATTATGGGATTAGACGACTACAGAATAGTAACAAATAGCTGAGAGAGTAACAGAATTGAAAGCCAGGTGTAAAAGCCAGTTGACCTCTTTGATATTACAGAAAAAAGCAGAGGATGGCTAGCACATAGAGGACTTAGAAAGATACACCTACTCCAAACAGGTAACCTCTACAGAGATTCAGGGCCAGCCTCACCATTAAAATAGTAGGAGTCTTCTAGTCCCCTGCTGGGACATTCCCTCCAAAGCAAAAGACAAGCTGGTCTCTTCAAGTCCTAAAAGCAGCATACTACATACTCTGGAATACTGCTACCAACCAATTATTTTGTGGCATGACAGGCTGCCAGCTTTGAACAGAAACTGGAGAATAAAAGGGCTCTTCAGCAGTTTCATGCTGCAGTGCAAACGGCTTTGGTGCTTAGACCATAAGATTTGGCAGACACTATCATGTTTAAAACATCAATAGTGGGAAAAGGTACAGTATGGAAATTGTGGCAAGCTCTAGTAGAAGAATCACAATACAAGCTCCTGGGGTTCTGGAACAAGGCCATGCCATCAGCAACAAATTATATTCCTTTTGAACAACGACTTCTAGTGTGCTACTGTTCCCTGATGGAGATGGAAAGATTGCCCATAGGACACTAAGTGATCATAAGTCCAGAACTAATCATCATGAGTTAGAGCCTGTGAAACTCACCAAATCTTAAGTTCGGTAAATCTAGTAAAAATCAGTGTTACATGACAATGGTGCATCCGGGATTGAACATAAATAGGTGTACTGGCCACAGAAAGATACATGGCAGGTAGCCCAGACTCCCATGCTAGCCATCACTGTTACATTAGTACCACTCACTCAGGTCACTCCTATGGCAACATGGGAGAATTCTATATTACCAGTTGCAGGAAAAGAGAAAAGCCCAAGATTGGTTTACTTATGGATTGGCTTAGTATGTGGGTACAAGTTGAAAAGTAGATAATAGCTAAATTACAGCATCACACAGTAATGACTTTGACAGACAGGGTTAAAGAAAAATCCTCCCACTGGACAGAGCTTAAGGCTGTTCACCTGGTTTTTTTTTGTGGAATGAGAAGTTCCCCAAGTTTAAAGTATATACAGACTCATGGACAATGGCAAATAGTCTGGCTGATGGTCAGAGACCAGAAAGGAGAAAAATTGGAAAATGGGAAAAAGAAGGTCTGAAGTAGAGGTGTGTGGATGGACATACATGAAATATGAATAGAATGAAGTATGAATAGAAGTTCTTTGTAGCACATGTTAACACTCAACAGAAATCATCAGCCATAATAGAGGCATTAAACAGAAAAGTAGATAATAACCTACCTGGCCAGCTGATGTCAGCCAACCCCTGTTATCAGCCATCCCAGGGTTGGAACGATGGCCACACTAACAATGCAGCTATGGTGGCAGAAGTGGAGGTTATGCATTTGCCCAACAACACGAACTCCCACTGACCAAGACTGATCTTGCTACTGTAGCCAATGATTGTTTTGTTCAACCTGGTGGCAACAACAACAAAAAAACAATGATTAGTCTTGATATGTTATCATTTCTCAAGGACCACAACCAAGCCCTTCGTGGCAAGCTGACTACACTGGACTGCTTCTAGCCCTGAAAAACCAGTGCCTCATTTTGATAGGAATAGACACTTATTTTGAGTATGTGTTTGCCTTTGCTGCCTGCAGGGCCTCAGGCAGCACCATTGTTCAAGGGTTTATAAGATGTTGGATCCCCTGGTATGTGATTTCACGTAACACAGTGGCAGACCAAGGATCTCTCTTTACAGCTATGGTGGTGTGGGACTAGGCCCTTGATCATGGGATCCATTGACTATATCACATATTTTATGACTCAGAATCTGCCAGCCTGATAGAGTGTTGGAACAGCCTGCTGAAGGCATAGCTGAAACATCAGCTCAGAAATAATACTCCACCCTCCAGGATTTTGTATAAGCCCTAAATTAACAATCTTTATGTGGTATTATTGTCCTAGTAGGCAGAATACTTGGAAAACAGGGGGTGGAATCAGCACAGAGAGGACTTGGAAAGATACACCAACTCCAAAGAGGTAACCTTTACAGAGATTCGGGGCCAGCCTCACCCTTAAAATTGTAGGAATCTTCTAGCCCCATGCTGGGACTGGTAAAAGACAAGTTTTCACCCACTTACTATTATTCCCAATGACCATTGGGAGGCTTTTGTGTTCCCCACTTCTGCAACTCTGGCCTCTGCATGGTTATATGTCTTTTTCCTAAAAGTAGACATGATTTTCCCAGGGACACAGCATGAGTCTCACTGAATTATGAACTACAATTTCACACAAGAAAAGGAGTCACTGATTTGGCAGGAAAAACTGATCATGAGGTAGAAGGAAGGCCTTTTACTGTAGCGTACGGAATGAGTGTAGAGGAATGGGTGTGTAATCCAAGTGATCAACATGAGTGTTTCTTGGTAGTCCCCTGCCAATTATAACTGTAAAGAGACAAATATGACCACCCTATTAAGAGAAGGGCATAGTGACCAGGTACTCAAAGGGCTCAGAGGTGAGGATCTGGGTCATGCCACCAAGTAAGCCAGTAAGGCTAACATATGTGGCAGCTAATGGTGTGGTTATTTAGAATGAAAGTGGAAGAGGAAGATAAATAGTAATTGTGGTCCAGAGTCCAAGTGCATCAGCAAAGACTATAGGTCGTCTCACTAACCTCCATCCTCTAAGTTTCTCTTAGAAAGAGATTCCCATTGGAATTTTCTAGGAGCTATTCCCCAAACACACACAGAGAAGTAGATCTATGTGGCATAACACATGGACTCTGATAGACATGGAGATGCGACACCCAGATCTATGTCCAGCGAAGGGCTTGCTGCCCAGCTGTGGAGAGTCTCAGCAAGCTACCTCCAGCTAGAAGCCTCTAAAGGGGCTCCCTCAGCTGCGCTGCACAGAACTGCCTTGTCAGAAGTCACATCCTTCCCAGAATAACCCATATCTCTCACTGAGCAAAGTGGGAATTTAAAGGCACAGTCACTACAGCACAACAGGAGACACTCTGAAGGGTATTACTCATCCCAGAGCTTCCTACATCACAGTTCAATTTCTTCTTCTCCTTTTCTCTAATAAGCATCTTGTTTCCAAACTCTTTGTCAGCAACTGCTCTTCCAGAATTGAACCTGAGACAATAAACTTAATAGCTATTTTTATTCAGATTCAAACATACTTGTGGGTGTAACACTTACCATTATATTCCTTTCATTTGGTGAGATTTTCTCTTAGAATATGAAAATGTCATTACTTTGTCTAAATAAACCTTCTAAGGAATTTTTTAATAATTAGGATATTAACAAAATTAAACATTTCAATTTCCACATTTTTATTGTCTTTCAATTGCCAGAAAGGACTGCATTGAAAGTTGTTAGATCAGATCCTAAAAACAAGATAATCTAACAAAAAACACCTATAATATTTTGACCATTCAAATTGATAGAAGTAGTTTTGATATAGAAGAATTTACATTTGAGCTTTTTGATTGTATCTATTATTTTTTAGTCCTTTCAATTGAATACTTAAAAATATTTTGAAATCACTTGCACATTCAAACAGAACAATTTACATCTCAGTTTGTGCAACCTATTTTTATATTCGTCTATAATACTGATTCAAATACTTGAAAATATTTCAAAGCCATTTACCAAGTGAAAAATAACACTAAGTTAATATAGTTAGGTGTTATTCAGGTCCGAGTATTTTTAACGTAAGACAAAGTTAATATTGAGGTTTAAATTCTCCCTCTTCCTTTTCTCACCAATATTTACCATGCACTCCCTTTAAAGGATGCATTTGGCAGATGAAAAGCACAGATGACCTGTCCCACAGCACATTCCTAACAGCTGCATCTGGGGTTGATGTTATTTTCCTGGCTGCATTAGCATTCAGCTGTGTGATAAATATCAACTGCCTGGGAATTCTAAGCTTTATACACTTGCTTGGGTGATTTTGCACTTCTATTCTTCGGCTCTTTATCATGTTCTTATGGCACTTTAGTCAGAACTCTTCCTCTAAGTAAAATTTTATGACAGAGAAGGGGATGTTTCATCATATCCCAGCTTGCATTTTCAACTCTTCTGTATGAGTAGGAATGATAATTTGGAAATAATCCACAAATAACTAGACCATTTTTCAGAATCGGGAATGCTGGTAGGATAATAACCAAACACTTTATCAATAGTCAGATATTAAATTTTCAAAGTCAATCATTTAACATTATTATTTTTTTTTTTTTTTTGAGACAGAGTCTCACTCTGTTCCTAGTTCACAGCAACCTCAAACTCCTGGGCTCAAGTGATCCTACTGCCTCAGCCTCCCGAGTAGCTGGGACTACAGGCATGCACCACCATGCCCGGCTAATTTTTTCTATATATTTTTAGTTGTTCAGATAATTTCTTTCTATTGTTTTTTAGTAGAGACGGAGTCTTGCTCTTGCTCAGGCTGGTCTTGAACTCCTGAGCTCAAACAATCCGCCCTCCTCGGCCTCCCAGGGTGCTAGGATTACAGGCGTGAGCCACCACACCTGGCCTGACATTATTATTAATATAAAAATAAAATAGCTTGTATTTATATTGCACATTACACTTAACAAAATGCTTGTACATACATTGTATCAATTGATCCTCAGAAATAACATGGGAGCTTGTTTGGCAGTCTTTAGTATCTCAGTTTTATAGAAGGAGGTACTAGGGCCAAAGAAATTGTGATTTAAATAGGGACAGTTTAATGTAAATAATTATTAAGCTATGATAAAAGAGTGATAATAAGATGTAAGAGAACTCTATATAGTAACCTAGGGCTGGGTGAGAGTACCCAGGGAGGGACAAACTTATAAGGGAAACTCCTTCCCAAGGCTGGCACGCAGACCTCATTGGAGAAGGTGGAGTTCCAGCTCATTGGATAGCAGTAAAGTACGCTTGTCTCTGTGGGCCAGAGCTAGTCCACAGTCAGTGGTCAAGTAGGAAGCAAACCTGTTGATGCAGGCAAACCACATCTGGTGGGTAAGTGGGTACATGGGTGTGCAGAGAAAGCAGGGGTGTCAGTGCTGAAGGGAGATCGGAGCATGTGTTGTTAGTGTTCTGAGGGCCAGGAGAAGGTGATCACCAGGCAGAACCAGAGCCATAGGGTCACCTAGGGACCTCGCATTCTTGGCATGTGGCTGGGGCAGAACACTACTGAATGTTCTTAAACGCACACCTCTCACCAATAGCACAGCAGCTGGAACTAGTAGAAGCCTCTTCCTCCTGCAATGTCACTGCAGCGACCTCTAGTGAGAAAGCTTAACATCGTGTTCACTGTAAAGGAGAAATGCTTACAGGAATTCTATCCATTATTGCACAGTAGGTATTAAAGGATAAATTTGGAGCTGAGAGGCAATAAATTAATAACTATCTCAGCAACTTATCAGGGGCTCAGTGTTGGTCTCTTAAGCAGACAGGTATTCAACAACAGTAGATACGTGAGCCTTATTGAATGAGACCCAAGCATTGCCTTAATCCCGACCAACGTGTCTACTCTTTTCATGAGCCCATTGTGCCAACACTTGAAAAGGCCAATGTCAGCACCCGGCCGACATATGCTGACTTGGTCATTTTATATGCTTGTGTGCATCTGAGTGGATGATTTTATGGTAGATGCTCTCTATTAAATGTTTATATGTCAAAGCAAGGATATGCACATTTTGTGCCCACTCCCATGTCAATCCACATGCCTCTATACCAGATATCTCTTTCTCCATCTCCCAATCTATTTTTCTTTTGGGTCTCTCACCAACAAACCGAGTTGTTCACAATTGCCCTCAGTCCACCTATTTTATCTTGGGACACTTCTCTTTTTGTTCAAAGTCAATGATCAGGTACAGCATCTGAATCACTGCTCATTAGGTAGATTTTTCTTACTATAACCTTTCAAGACTACTTCTGTGTGAGGATACTGTGTAGCCACAGTCCATTTTCAGCTTGTATCTAATACCAAGCTTACCCATCTAGAAAGTGGGCTTGACTTTTAACCCTTCTCTATCAGTTATTAATAAGAGATCCCCCATGTGGCCATAGATATAAACAGAAAGAGGGTTGCTGGTACAACCATGGTAATACAGAGATCTGGGCCATCTGCATGTACAGTTTATTTGTGCCTTCTTGTCTGGTTCATGTCTGATACTTGGTATACAACATCCATCTTATGATAGATTGCTAATGCACCCACCTGGCTTTATGACTTTGTGGGTCTGACAGGCCGCTTCTCATAATGGGCAGCTCTTATCTCATAAGGAATTTGATGTCTAAGAGTCAGGTGCTTTCTCTCAACCATGACCCAGCAACACACCAGGAGTTATTTTTCAAATGATGCGTGATTTTCTACTGAAGATTGCATGGCTTTGCTCCAGAATTAAAGGGGTCTACATTGTGATCCTCTTGTTGGACCTTGACATACAATCCATACTACATCTTTTTCCACAACAGATACTTCTAGTACAACAGTGTTTGCTGAGGTGTATGGCTCAAGTGGCATGACTGTTTGTCCAACAGCCTCAGCCTGCTGCAGAGCCCTTTCCTGACCTGGTCCCCACTTAAAGCTACTAGCCTTCCTTGTCACTCAGTAACAATCACAAATAACCTTGGGTAGCAGATGCGCCTGGGTTGGGAAATCAACCTCTTCTGAAGTTCTGCTTATCTTATACTTAAGTCTTGGACAAAATCGTCAGCTTTTTCTCCCCCTCGGCTATAGGAGATGAGAATCTTTATGTGTTGTAAGGGAGCACATAACTCCCTTAGGTTTCACAAATCACTTTATACAGGTAATCGATCACCTTCATCCTTTCTTTTATTTTTTTAATGTAGAGGTCAACAAACTTCCTATAAAGGGCCAGAGAGTAAATATTTTAGTATTTGAGGGCCACGTGTGGTCTCTATTTCAAATTTTTCTTCTTTTAAAACATTTTAAAATGTAAAAAAAAAAATTATTAGCTTGAGGGCCATAACTTACTCTAATGCAGCGATGGCCCCTAGCAATAGCCATCTGATTCCAATGTCCTTATAATTATTATTACCCTTGAAACTCTCAAATGCCTGAGGCATTACATCCACTAGTGCATTCCTTTCTACAGGTATTTCATTGTAGTTTTTCACCAGTGAAAGTTTTAACAATTTCTGTAAGCCTCATAGTAACCACAAAGCAAAACCTATAATAGATACACTAAAAATAAATAACATGCACTCAAAACATACTACTAGAGAAAATCACTTAACCACAAAGGAAAATAGTAAGAGAGGAAAAAAGCAAGAAAGTATCTTTAAAAAACCAGAAAATAAGTAACAAAATGACAGTAGCAAATTCTTACGTATCAATAATAATCTTGAATGTAAATGGATTAAATTCTCCAACTAAAAAACACAGAATGGCTGAAAGAATTAAAAAACAAGAGGCAGCCAGCACAGTGGCTCACACCTGTAATGCCAACATTTTGGGAAGCTAAGGCAGGAGGATCTCTTGAGACCAGAAGTTTGAGATTAGCCTGGGCAATATAGTAAGGCCCTGTTTCTAAAAAAAAAAAAAAATTTAGCCAGGCACAGTGGTTTGCACCTGTGGTCCCAGCTACTTGGGAGGCTGAGGCAGGAGGATTGCTTGAGCCCAGGAGTTTGAGGCTGCAGTGAGTTATGACCAGGCCACTGCACTCCAGCTTGGGCAACAGGGTGAGACCCTATCTCTAAAAAACAACCGTATCTCTAAAAAAGAAACAAACAAACAAACAAAACACAAGACCCAACTATATGCTACCTATAAGAAACTCACTTCATTTATAAAGACACGCATAGACTGAAAGTAAAGGAATGGAAAAAGGTATTCCATGCAAATGGAAACCAAAAACAAACAAGAAGAACCATACTTACATCAGATAAAAAAAACTTTAAGTCAGGAAAGTTAAAAAAAAAAAAAAAGACAAAGAAAGCCATTATATAATGACAAAGAAATCAATACAGCAAGAGGATATAACAGTTGTAAATATATATTTGCCCAACACTGGCGCACCCAAATTTATAAAGCAAATATTAATAGGCCTAAAGAGAGAAATCAATTGTAATGTGGTGATAGTAGGGAACTTCAATACCCCATTGTCAACAATGGACAGATCATTCAGACGGAAAATCAACAAGGAAACATCTAAGTTAAACAGCACTCTAAAGCAAATGGACCTTATAGACATTTACAGGACATTCTATGCAATGCTACAGAATACACAGTCTTCTCAACAACACATAGAACATTCTCCAAGATAGACCATATGTTAAGTCACAAAACAAGTCTTGACAAATTTTTAGAAATCAAAATGATATCAAGTATCTTTTCTAATCACAATGGAATAAAACTAGAAATAAATCAGAGAAGGAACATCGGAAACTGTACAAATACATGGATATTAAACAACATGCTTCTGTATAACCAATGGGTAAATGAATAAATTAAAAGGATTTAAAAATTCCTTGAGACAAATGAGAATGGATATGCAACATACCAAAATCTAAGGGAAACAGCAAAAGTAGTTCTAAGAGGCAAGTGCATAGCAATAAATGTCTACACCAAAAAAGTAGAAAGATATCATATAAACAACCTAACATTACACCTCGAGGAACCAGAAAAACAAGAATGAACTAAACCCAAAATTAGTAGAAGAAAATAAGTAACAAAGATCAGAGCAGGAATATATGAAATACAGATTAAAAAACAATACAACAGATCAACAAAACAAAGAGTTGGCTTTTTGAAAAGATAATAAAATCAACAAACCTTTAGCTAGTCTAACTTAGAAAAAAAAGAGAGATGACTCAAATAAATAAAATTAAAGATGAAAAAGGAGACCTCACAACTAATAACACAGAAATACAAAAGATCATAAGGGACTACTATGAACAACTATATGCCAAATTGGAAAATCTAGAAGAATTGGATGAATTTCTGGACACACAACCTACAAAGATTAAATCATGGAAAAATAGAAAACTTGAACAGAACAATAACAAGTAACAAGATTGAAGGAGTAAAAAAGACTCTCCCATCAAAAAAAGCCCTGGATCTGATAGCATCACTGCTGAATTCTACCAAACATTTAAAGAAGAACTATGGTAAAAGGAATTTGAGGAGATTAAAAAATAATAATAAAGAAGAACTAATATCAATATTTCTCAAACTCTTCTAAAACATTGAAGAAGAGAAAAATTTTAAAACTCGTTTTACAAGACCAGATTTACCCTAACCAAAACTAGACAAGGACACAACAAAAAAAGAAAACTACAGGCTGGTATCCCCAA
>NW_012149086.1:1741244-1743814 GCF_000956105.1 Propithecus coquereli
GGCTGGTCTTGAACTCCTGAGCTCAAACAATCCGCCCTCCTCGGCCTCCCAGGGTGCTAGGATTACAGGCGTGAGCCACCACACCTGGCCTGACATTATTATTAATATAAAAATAAAATAGCTTGTATTTATATTGCACATTACACTTAACAAAATGCTTGTACATACATTGTATCAATTGATCCTCAGAAATAACATGGGAGCTTGTTTGGCAGTCTTTAGTATCTCAGTTTTATAGAAGGAGGTACTAGGGCCAAAGAAATTGTGATTTAAATAGGGACAGTTTAATGTAAATAATTATTAAGCTATGATAAAAGAGTGATAATAAGATGTAAGAGAACTCTATATAGTAACCTAGGGCTGGGTGAGAGTACCCAGGGAGGGACAAACTTATAAGGGAAACTCCTTCCCAAGGCTGGCACGCAGACCTCATTGGAGAAGGTGGAGTTCCAGCTCATTGGATAGCAGTAAAGTACGCTTGTCTCTGTGGGCCAGAGCTAGTCCACAGTCAGTGGTCAAGTAGGAAGCAAACCTGTTGATGCAGGCAAACCACATCTGGTGGGTAAGTGGGTACATGGGTGTGCAGAGAAAGCAGGGGTGTCAGTGCTGAAGGGAGATCGGAGCATGTGTTGTTAGTGTTCTGAGGGCCAGGAGAAGGTGATCACCAGGCAGAACCAGAGCCATAGGGTCACCTAGGGACCTCGCATTCTTGGCATGTGGCTGGGGCAGAACACTACTGAATGTTCTTAAACGCACACCTCTCACCAATAGCACAGCAGCTGGAACTAGTAGAAGCCTCTTCCTCCTGCAATGTCACTGCAGCGACCTCTAGTGAGAAAGCTTAACATCGTGTTCACTGTAAAGGAGAAATGCTTACAGGAATTCTATCCATTATTGCACAGTAGGTATTAAAGGATAAATTTGGAGCTGAGAGGCAATAAATTAATAACTATCTCAGCAACTTATCAGGGGCTCAGTGTTGGTCTCTTAAGCAGACAGGTATTCAACAACAGTAGATACGTGAGCCTTATTGAATGAGACCCAAGCATTGCCTTAATCCCGACCAACGTGTCTACTCTTTTCATGAGCCCATTGTGCCAACACTTGAAAAGGCCAATGTCAGCACCCGGCCGACATATGCTGACTTGGTCATTTTATATGCTTGTGTGCATCTGAGTGGATGATTTTATGGTAGATGCTCTCTATTAAATGTTTATATGTCAAAGCAAGGATATGCACATTTTGTGCCCACTCCCATGTCAATCCACATGCCTCTATACCAGATATCTCTTTCTCCATCTCCCAATCTATTTTTCTTTTGGGTCTCTCACCAACAAACCGAGTTGTTCACAATTGCCCTCAGTCCACCTATTTTATCTTGGGACACTTCTCTTTTTGTTCAAAGTCAATGATCAGGTACAGCATCTGAATCACTGCTCATTAGGTAGATTTTTCTTACTATAACCTTTCAAGACTACTTCTGTGTGAGGATACTGTGTAGCCACAGTCCATTTTCAGCTTGTATCTAATACCAAGCTTACCCATCTAGAAAGTGGGCTTGACTTTTAACCCTTCTCTATCAGTTATTAATAAGAGATCCCCCATGTGGCCATAGATATAAACAGAAAGAGGGTTGCTGGTACAACCATGGTAATACAGAGATCTGGGCCATCTGCATGTACAGTTTATTTGTGCCTTCTTGTCTGGTTCATGTCTGATACTTGGTATACAACATCCATCTTATGATAGATTGCTAATGCACCCACCTGGCTTTATGACTTTGTGGGTCTGACAGGCCGCTTCTCATAATGGGCAGCTCTTATCTCATAAGGAATTTGATGTCTAAGAGTCAGGTGCTTTCTCTCAACCATGACCCAGCAACACACCAGGAGTTATTTTTCAAATGATGCGTGATTTTCTACTGAAGATTGCATGGCTTTGCTCCAGAATTAAAGGGGTCTACATTGTGATCCTCTTGTTGGACCTTGACATACAATCCATACTACATCTTTTTCCACAACAGATACTTCTAGTACAACAGTGTTTGCTGAGGTGTATGGCTCAAGTGGCATGACTGTTTGTCCAACAGCCTCAGCCTGCTGCAGAGCCCTTTCCTGACCTGGTCCCCACTTAAAGCTACTAGCCTTCCTTGTCACTCAGTAACAATCACAAATAACCTTGGGTAGCAGATGCGCCTGGGTTGGGAAATCAACCTCTTCTGAAGTTCTGCTTATCTTATACTTAAGTCTTGGACAAAATCGTCAGCTTTTTCTCCCCCTCGGCTATAGGAGATGAGAATCTTTATGTGTTGTAAGGGAGCACATAACTCCCTTAGGTTTCACAAATCACTTTATACAGGTAATCGATCACCTTCATCCTTTCTTTTATTTTTTTAATGTAGAGGTCAACAAACTTCCTATAAAGGGCCAGAGAGTAAATATTTTAGTATTTGAGGGCCACGTGTGGTCTCTATTTCAAATTTTTCTTCTTTTAAAACATTTTAAAATGTAAAAAAAAAAAAATTATTAGCTTGAGGGCCATAACTTACTCTAATGCAGCGATGGCCCCTA
>NW_012149086.1:1746434-1763433 GCF_000956105.1 Propithecus coquereli
AAAAAAAGAAAAAAACAACACATTAAGAAGCTCATTCACCATGATCAAGTGGGATTCATCCCAAGGAGCAAAGATGGTTCAACATACACAAATCAATAAACACAATACATCATGTTAATGGAATCAATGACAAAAAACATATGATTAACTTCAACAGATGGAGAAAAAGCACTTGATACACAACATAATAAAGGCCATATATGACAAACCCACAGCTAACATCATATTAAATAAAGAAAAGTTTAAAGCTTTTCCTCTAAGATCTGGAACAAGAAAAGAATGCTAACTCTCACCACTTTTATTACTGATCTGGAAGTACTGATCTGAAGTCCCAGCCAGAGAAATTAGGCAAAAGAAAGAAAGAAAGGACATCCAAATTAAAAAGGAGAAAGTCGAATTCTCCCTGTTTTCAGATAAAATGATCAAATATATGGAAAATTCTAAGACTCTACCAAACAACTGTTAGAACTAATAAATGAATTAAATAAAGTTGCAGGATATAAAATCAGCATACAAAAACCAGTAGCATTTTTATACACCGATAGTGAACTATCAGGAAAAAAAATTAAGAAAGTAATCCCATTTACAATAGCTACAATAAAAACAAAATACCTAGAAATAAATTTAACAAAGGCAGTGAAAAATGTCTACAAGAAAAACTATAAAACACTGATAAAAGAAATTTAAGAAGACATGTATAAATGGAAAAATGTCCTTATTTATGGATTAGAATAATTAATATTGTTAAATGTCCATACTACTCAAAACGATCTACAGATTCAATGCAATTTCTATCAAAATACCAATGATATTCTTCACAAATATAGAAAAAATAATCCCAAAATTCATATGGCTCCAAATAACCAAAGTAATCTTGAGCAAAAAGAACAAAGACAGAGGCATTACACTAACTGACTACAAAATATACTACAAAGCCACAGTAACAAAAACAGCATAGTAATGGCATAAAATAGACATTTAGCCCAATGGAACAGAATAGAGAGCCTAGAAATAAGTGTACATATCTAAAGCCGACTAATTTTTGACAAAGTTGCCAAAAGTTGGGGAAAGGACAATCTCTTCAATAAATGGTGCTGGGAAAACTGGATATTCACATGCAGAAAAATAAAACTAGACCACTCTTTCTCACATATACAAAAATCAACTCAAAATGGATTAAAGACTTAAATGTAAGACCCAAAACTATAAAACTCCTAGTAAAAAATGAGAGAAATACTTCATGACATTGGTCTGGGCAAAGATTTTTTAGATAAGACCTCAAAAGGACAGGCAACAAAGGCAAAAATAGGCAAATGATATTACATCAAACTGAAAAGCTTCTGCACAGCAAAGGAAACAATCAACAGAGCAAGAGACAACCTACAAAATGGGAGAAAGTATTTGCAAATTGTCCATGTAACAAGGGGCTAATATCCAGAATATATAAGGAGCTCAAACAACTCAACAGCAGAAAAAACAAATAATCCTATCAAAAAATGGACAAAAGATTTGAATAGGCATTTCTCAGAAGAAGACACACAAATGGCCAGTAGGTATATGACAGATTGCTTGACATCACTAATCATCAGAGAAATGCAAATCAAAACCACAATGAGATATCACTTCATCCCACTTAATGTCTATTATCAAAAAGACAAAAAAGGCCAAATATGGTGGCTCATGCCTGTAATCTTAGCACTCTGGGAGGCAGAGGTGGAGGATTGCTTGAGTTCAGGAGTTTGAGGCCAGCCTGAGCAAGAGCTAGACCCCATCTCTACAAAAAAAAAAAAAATTAGCTGGGAGTAGTGGCATGTGCCTGTAGTCCCAGCTACTTGGGAGGCTGAGGCAGGAGGATTGCTTGAGCCCAGAAGTTTGAGGTTGCAGTGAGCTACAATGACACCACTGCACTCTAGCCTGGGTGACACAGCAAGACTCTGTCTCAAAAAAAAAAAAAAAAGATGAAAAATAACAAATGCTGGCGAGCATGTGGAGAAAGGGAAACTCTTATACATTGTTGGTAGGAATGTAAATTATCACAGCCACTATGGAAAACAGTACAGAGGTTTCTCAAAAAATTAAAAATGTGACTGCCTATGATCCAGCAATTCCACTACTGGGTATACATCCAAAGGAACTGAAATCAGTATGTCAAAGAGATATCTGCACTCCTATGTTTATTGCAGCACTATGCACAGTGACCAAGAGATGGAATCAACCTACATGTCCATCAAATGATGAATGGATAAAGAAAATATGGTATATATACACAATGGAATACTATTAAGCTATAAAAAAGAATGAAATCCTATCATTTGCGACAACATGGATGAACCCAGAGGACATAATGCTGTGTGAAATAAGCCAGGCACAGAAAGACAAATAGAAGCATACTTCAGAGATATTGCAGGTTTGGTCCCAGGCAACCACAATAAAATGAATATAGCAATAAAGTGAGTCACACTAATTTTTCGGTTTCCCAGTGCATATAGGAGTTATCATTTCACTATACTGTAGTCTATTAAGTGTGTGCAACAGCATTATGTCCAAAAAAAACCAACCTACATAACTTAATTGAAAATGCTTTATTGCTAAAACTATTAACAATCATCTCAGCCTTCAGCATGTCATAATCTTATTGCTGGTGGCGAGTGTTGCCTAGACATTGATGGCTGTTGACTGATCAGGGTGGTAGTTGCTAAAGGTTGAGGTGGCTGTGGCAATTTCTTAAAATAAGACAACAGTGAAATTTGCTGCATTGATTGACTCTTCCTTTCACTGGAACAGTGAGAAGCCATTGTAGGGTGATTCATTGGCCTCATTTCAATATTTTTGTGTTATTAATTAAGTTCACCATCTTATATAGGCACAGATTATGGCACCTCCCAAAAATTACAATAGTAACATCAAAGATCAATGAGTACAGATCATCATAACAGATAATAATAATGATGAAAAAGTTTAAAATATTGTAATTACCAAAATGCGACACAGATACATGAAGCAAGTACATGCTGTTGGAAAAATGATGCCAATAGACTTGCTTGGCACAGGGTTGCCCCAAACCTTCAATTTGTAAAAAAACACAGTACCTGCAAAGCACAATAAAGAAAAACACAATAAAATATGGTATGCCTGTACCATATGACCTCACTCATGTATAGAACCTAAAAAAAGTTGATCTCATAGAAGTAGAGAATAGAATAGTGGTTACCAGAGGCTAGGACAGGGGTGGGTAGGGAGGGAATGCGGAGACATTTGTCAACTAATACAAAGGTACAGTTAGAAAGGAAGAATAAGTTCTGGTGTTCTATTATATAGTAGGATGACTATAGTTAATTACAATGTATTGTATATTTCAAGATAGCTAGAAAAGAAGATCTTGAAATTTGTCATCATAAAGAAATGATAAAGGTTTGAGGTAACAGACATCCTAACTACCCTGATCCAATCATATAATGTACACATGCATTGAAACATCACAGCATGCCCCATAAACATGTACTATTATGTCAATTATGAATAAAATAAGAAAAATAAATAAAAAATTTTAACAATCGTACCTCCATCAACAAGAGGTTATTCAGGGTTCCACATACCACTAGTGCTGGGTCATTATTGCCAGCTGGATAACAGATGATCCATTTCTAAAATCCCATTTTAGAGTTGCTTCCTACAACCACTCCTGACCCCAATTATCATAGAATGAGTAGGAAACAGATTATGTGACTCTAAGATTTGTGAGGGATAAGGCAATCAGCATTGGGAAGAAGGAGGATTGAACTATAATAAAGTTGCAACAGAGGCAACAGCCCATGCCCTGGGGTGCTCTGGAGCTGGGATGAACCTTCTATCTAGCTGGCAAGTCCTTTCTATCCTAGTTAATAAATGTGGGCTGTCCCCTGGGAGGGGTCATGACCTTGGGTGAGGCAGCTTTCTTGGGCAGAAAGTAATTTCTGGAGAGGCACTTGGATGTCTCTATAACAGTTATAGCCCCTGAGGCAATGAGTACCTTGGTCCTGAAAGGAGAATCTAGGTGGTTCACCACAGTAGCCATTATAACCATTTATGTATAAATCAGTGGAAAGAAGCTGTCTGAATTATGAAATAAATATACCCCCTTTTACTAAGGTATGTGACTTTCATTTATTGCCCTCAATGATGTCTTCTCATTCCTTCTCTTATTCATTGAGGTTGCTGTTAAATTTGTAGCCTGAATATGGAATATATTAGACTTTAAAATAATACTAATAATTATCTAGCCAAATATGTTTTACCCTGGCAATCTTTATATTTCATAATAAACTTTCACTCATTTCCTTCTTTAAAGCTTACTTCCTAAAGAAAGTTTGCTATTGTGCTGCTAAAGACCATTATTTTCAACTGACTGGTATGAATGACAGTTAGCTAAATACAATAACAAAAATACTTTCAACATGTTTGTGATCAATAACTTTTCTTTCACAAACTGAAAAGGCAATCACTGAATATGTCTTGTGTGTTGGAAGTATCTTATTTCATTTACTTTTCAGATTAAGGAAAAAGTTTTGCTTTTTTAAAGAGTGATTTATTTCAGAATTTAAAGAGCATAAAATAGAGGGATATTTCTTTTATATACTAATTCGTGCAATTTCCACTAAATAATACTACCTCCTACTGGTTCTATAATAAAAATAATTACCTGTGTTCATTCCTGGAACTTATTCTGTAGTCACTCAGAGGATTAAGGACCGTTTCTACAATGCAAACACGAAACACGGAGGTATGGCCCATGCATTTTGTGTCTGTTCTAGATCCCTTTTGGTATACATACATATATACTATATTTATTTCTCTCTATTTGTATAATAACTCTTCTTTGGCTAAATCCTTAATGCTTCCACACCACTTTTAAGGATCAGTCCATACAAGCAGGCATATTTTTTTGAAAAAGAACTCTTTTTAGTTAGGGCAACATTTTCAATGCTCCTCAAGAAACACTCTTCATTCCAATCACTGATAGACCCTAAATATTCACTCACTCCTTTAGGCCTCTCCAAAAATCACTGCTTCTCTTTGAAATGACCTCCCCCATCTGAAAAAATTTACACACACATTCAATGATCAGCTTCATCATTATGTCCTTTGTGAAGTCTGTCAATGCCCCCTTACTCCCTACTCTTCCCATGGCATCTAAAAAACATCTCTGGCATAGCATTCCTCATGTCTTTTTGTAAACTTGGCTGTCTCCTCCACTAATTTCTAATCTCTTTGAACACAGGGTGTAATATACTCTTTTGTTATCCAGATTGCCTTTACCAAGACATACACACAGCCAAATGGCTTCCATTATTTTTCACTGGAAGATTGCTCTTGGCTAACTGGGGCTATCACACCTAAAGACACTAGAAGGTTGTATTTTTTCTTCCAGCAGCTCTAGCCAGTGACTCACTGATACAAGGATATAGCAGCCTAGCCCCACCCTCACCCCGAGTCTTTAGACTGGAAAACCTCTGTGTTATAGCTTATACTCCTCAGCTACTTGTGGGATCAAGCTGAAGCTAAACTTATCCTGAAACCATGTCTTTTCTAGCTTCTTTGTCCGATCCAGCTTGCCTCCCTCTCTCCCTTACATTCATATTATGCTGAGACACAGAGATTTTAATATGCTAAAATTTGTAAACTCTAGACCTAACATAATGTTGTTAAGGCATAGGACACTTCAAGAAATGTTTGCTTACTGGAAGGAATCGAGTAATTAAATTGAATATGTCTAATTACTCATGATTTTCCTGCTTCATTACCATGTTGCCTGGCTTCTCTCTCATAATTTCTTGTCCTGAGAAAATAGTAATGTCTGAGTGGGCTCCTAGTAACTACTTAGTTTCAGCTGAAATTACCTTATCATATTTTGAGCCAGATTTGTGCTTCACAGGTTTTGAATTCATGATCTTCTTAACTCTTTTTCTATCAGTTAGGCCCAGAGCTATCTTGACTATATGATCAATGTATAAACCACATATAAGGGAGCATTTTTAGGTGCAGAAGAGTAAAGAAACTATTACATTGGAAACGGCTTACATCAAGTCAAAACTGGTGATCTTGAGGTTTTATCCAATCCACAGGTAAGTTTTATTGAGTTCATACAGTGTTTAACACATTGACTGCCACGCTAGAAAAAAAATGTTTTTCCTTGGGCCACGGTGTTTTATTACAAAAATAGAATAAAACTTCAAAAACAAAATGATCCTTTCTAATTTAATGAAAAATTTTTTTGTTGTTTTCTGTGCATGGGTTATATGAAACTTGAAAAATAGTTTACGTGGCTCCCTAGGTAAGAGACATGTGAGTTACATATGCTTCACAAGTCCCTGGGCTCAAAACTAGCAGGAGTTAAATACAATTCACATGGCAGTTAATGTGTTAAAGATGTTTGGACCTAGTTGCTAACACATAAAAACTCAAACTTCAATATTTTAACTCACACACAAATTGAAAGATCTCTGATTATTTACCCTTGTAGAGGTGAAGGGCAAACTGTCCCTTCACCCTCTGAAGGTTCACTGAAAAATCAACTGACAAAAATCAAATCAATAGGAGAAAACACATACAAATTTATGAACATCCACTAGTGTCATACAAAATATAAGAACTCAAAGAAATGACCAGATGCTTGAGGCTTTTATACCATCTCGAGATTACAGAAAGAATGGGGACTTGGATTGTGGCAAAACAGGTTATGGTAGCAAAACAGGTCATGAGAGGGGGCGAGGAGGCCTCTGTATCAAAGGCAGTCTTGTTATGTAGATTAAACCTCACAGGTAGCAATCCGCAGAGAGAATATATGGTAAAAATTTCTTTCAGACCTTTAAAGGTGTCAGACTCTCAGTTAATCTTTTTTAGATCCAACAAGGGAGAACCCTCAGAGAAAGCCTGGCTGCATCAATGCAGATTTTTTCTACAGATGCAAATCTCTCCCACAAAAGACAGCTTTGCAGGGCAACTTCTGCTTGGAGGCCCTTTGAACAGCCATCTCAAAATATGTCAAAGAAGTATATTTGGGATGAAATATTTTGGTTTCCTTCACCCTCATGACAACAATGCATAGCTGTTCCCTGGTTCATCACAGTCTTGGATATTCTTTATTGTCTGACATCCAACTTGCTTCTTTTTGTGTGTATGTCTTATTTTTTAATTAATATGTAGTATTAATAGTATTAATAGTATTAATTGCACATATTTTTGGAGTATGGTGTGATATTTTGATACATATATACAATGTGTAATGATCAAATCAAGGTTATTAGTATATTCATCACCTTTAATATTTATAATTTCTTTTTGTTGAAAACATTCAAAATCTACTCTTCTAGCTATTTGAAAACATACAATAAATTGTTGTTTATTATAGTTATCCTATAGCGCTATAGAACATTAGAACTTATTTCTCCTATTTAGCTATACTTTTGTATCCATTAACCAACCTCTTGCTATACCCTCTCCTCCCTAACCTTCTCAGCTTCTAGCAACCATTATTCTACTCTCTACTTCCACGAGACCAACATTTTTATCTTCCATACGAGTGAGAACATGTGGTATTCATCTTTGTGTGCCTGGCTTATTTCACTTAATATAATGTCCTCCAAGCTCATCCATGTTTCTTTTTTAAGGGACCTGCTTGGCTGCTTTTGCATTGAGATCCCTAGGATATACTGTGAGCATATGGGCAGGAACCATATTCAATCCATTTCTAAATTCCTAGCAATTAGCATAGCAGCTGCCAAAATAGGTGTTCTGTAAATGTTTATTAAATTTACTATTTATAGAGAAGGAAAAATATCTTCTGGAAAATAATGTATTTTTCAACTCAAAGTAAGAGAAGCCTATGTGATATCCCTACCGCATTAGAAAGCAAGGCAAGTGCAATTGAGAGTTGAAACAGAGGAGAGGTGTACGGCTTCCAGTGTCAGTTCCGGTATCATACAGACAAGTGCAACAGCCATTAAGAAGAGAAGTAGTAACACTGATTGACCCAGTAGTACTGTTGATTAATTCTGTATCTGGGAAAAGAGATTTTAAGGACTGGAATGAAAGCAACTACAAGCAGAAGGACACTGATAAATTACCACAATTAACATTTCTGATAGCCTAAAGCAACTAGCACAGCATGATAAAATGTGGAACACAGAAGGTACAACAGGTGAGAGCTATAGGCTTCAATTGAGGATTGAAACCTCAATCTAGATAAAGGCTCCATAGTGCCTTCTGGATAAAGCAACATCAACAACCTGTTTTTTAAAAATGGAATTGATTTAAACTTTACTCCAGATATATATCACATACTTTTCTGTACTTAAGATTAACTTTACTAGTTAACTGTGTATGTGTGCAAACACACAGATACACAGACACACATACAAAATGTGGATTCTCTCAGAAAAACTTTTAATGACTTAATTTGCAAATAAATATTGGAAGGATCGCCTTCAGGCATTGTTAAGGAGATATAGTTCAAACAGATGAGCCTGAATGTATATAGCATTCAATATACATGTGTTAAATAAGATAAGCCAGGAAGTACATCATTGACAAAAAGGCACTGCACCATTTCATTGACTGCCTCTTTCCCTAGTTTTTGTTTCTTATTTTATTTTCCCTCTGCTTATACTGGATTATTTTTCTTTTGTCTAATAATCTTCTGCCATAAGTCAATCTTAATGTTTTGAAGTCAGAGCCAAGGCCAAGTCACCTATTTAGTTATCTATCAACTTTTGAAGCTCTTCTTTCCAAAAAAGAACCATAAGCACACATACCCCGAAAACATTTTGATATAAATCAAATATACTCATAATTTAAGAGGAAGTTCATCACTAGGAAGAATAGGTATGGGTGGTATAGAAATCATTAGTGTGGGCTGGGCACGGTGGCTCACACCTGTAATCCTAGCACTCTGGGAGGCCGAGGGGGGAGGATTGTTTGAGCTCAGGAGTTCAAGACCAGCCTGAGCAAGAGCAGGACCCCGTCTCTACTAAAAATAGAAAGAAATTAGCTGGACAACTAAAAGATATATAGAAAAAATTAGCCGGGCATGGTGGCGCATGCCTGTAGTCCCAGCTACTCAGGAGGCTGAGGCAGGAGGATTGCTTGAGCCCAGGAGTTTGAGGTTGCTGTGAACTAGGCTGATGCCACAGCACTCTAGCCCAGGCAACAGAATGAGACTCTGTCTCAAAAAAAAAAAAAAAAAGAGAGATCATTAATGTGGTTTGCTAAGTATTTGTGCACTTTAGGTATAAGCTAGAATTACATTTCCCCAACACTACTTAAGTTTGGGGTAGATTTATGTATTTACTAGGCCAATAAAATGTGAAATATAAATAAAATATGCCCTTCTGTGGCAGATTTTAGAGGCAATAAATGATTTTCAATATTTTCTTCTCTCTGTCAAGTCTATCATGAAAGAAATTGTCGAGAAAGTACTTTCACCAGTCTGGGTCCCTGAGTGTTAACAATAAGCAGGGCCTTTAGTTCCCTGTGTCATATAGCATAAGTAAAAAAATAAATTTGTATTTGTTAAGCCACTTAGGCTTGGGGTTTGTTTGTTACAACAGCATAATCTAGTCCATTCCCACTGATGATACAGATAGTAAAATGCAAGAAGTCGTGGTAGCAAAATTCTGCTGTGATATACAGGTAATTAAAAACATTGATGTCTCAGCTCAGAATGTCTAGATGACAAACATATAACCTAGAGGGAAATTTGCATACAAATAATATTGGACCAGATGACTCAGGACAATGAATTTCAAACTATGCTGGGGTGATCTCTAAGGGTTTCTCTGAATCTCATCAGAGATCACCTGAAGGTATGGGGAGGTGGTCCTCTGTAGACCCTAATCAAAAAAACATCTGTTTCTGAGATTATCTGAGATAATTTGTTTACAAATGGGTTTTCCAAGTATTGTTGCATTTGAGCAAAAGATCCTACGGTGAAATAATATTGGAAACGAACATTCTTTTGAGAATAATAGATAACATAAAAAGGCGTTGGTAATACATATCAGTTTTGTTATGGAAAGCTTCTCACCAGTTGCTAAATATGTCATGCTCATTCATACCTCATCGTCTTTGCACGAACTGAAACATATTTCCTCTCCTTGCCAATCTCTGTCTCACAAATTTCTATGCACTTTTTAATGTGAAGATAAAATTCTGCATTCTCTGGAAAACCAGCCCAGATGCACATGTAGAAATACACATGTACACACACTAAAGCTAATATATGCCATTTTTCGCAATACCCTATCATGTTCCTTCATCAGTGCATTTACCACATTATGGTGTAATCAGTTTGTAAATCTCTCTCCCTTACTAAATTATGAATGGCTTACAAAGAGTCTAGAAAGATATAAGTAGTTTGAAACGTCTAAAGTTATATTTAAACAATAAAACATAATTTAGTTTCTCAATTCATTTTGCTGCAGTGTTTTTAAGCAAATTATCTAACTTTAACTAAAATTTCCAAGCCTTTGCCATATTGTCATTAAATATTTAACATAAAATCCACATGGGCTATAAAATTAAATGTTATGCAAATGATTTACTACCACACTTTCACGGTTGATTTTTTTTTTTTTTTTTGCCATCTCTGTGCTTAAACTATAATTAACACAAGGGATAAACAATCTGGAATAATATAAACAGAAGCCTTTGTTCTTTATGATTTCAAACATTCCCTACCCTTCCTTACCAACAGAAAGACTTCTAACCAATTTTCTGTTCCTTTCTGTGTTTTAACTTTTACAGGTTACTGCTCTGACTGTAAATTCTTTTCTTTGTGTGTTTGGCAAAAACACACTTAATTTTTAAAATATACAAATTGCCACACTGGATTCCATTTACAGAACACCTCAACATGTGAATAAAATGTTTACATTCTGCAAATAGCAATATTTGGAAAAAAAAACTCTTCTTTGGGAAAGGGTGCAACAAATGACAGTAATTTTGATATGCATTTGTCAAATGAGAAAGGCAAAACATCATTTTCTTTTTTATTCCCAACTACTTGCAAGGAAAGAAAAGGCACGAGGTAACCCTTAAAGTTTTATCTTCATTAAAAATATAAACCAAGAAAAATAAGTGGCCTATACTACTCTTTCCTCCTTAATATTCTATTATATCCAGAAAGAATTAAGAAGTGATAAGAAGCTATAGTCTAACTTCAGTTTGTTTTTTGTTGTTTTTTTTTGTTTGTTTTGGAGACATGGTCTCACTCCGGCACCCTGGCTAGCATGCAGTGGCATGATTATAATTCACTGGAACCTCAAACTCCCTCAAACTCCTGGGCTCAAGGGATCCTCCTGCCTCAGCCTCACCAAGTAGCTGGGAATACAGGCACATGCCACCATGTCTAGCTAAGTTTTTCTATTTTTTGTAGAGATGGGGCTCTCACTCTTGCTTAGGCTGGTCTCGAACTCCTTACCTCAAGCAATCCTCCCACCTCAGCTTTCCAAAGTACTAGGATTACAGGCATGAGCCACCAGGCCCAGCCTAACTCTCAGTTTCAAACAGTAAATAATCATTCCAAAAGAACACCAGAAACCAAGCTCACCTTAAAAACAGTCTTAGCCCAGGGTCAAGCTTAAAATACCTTGGTCAAACCAAGGAGTTAAAAAACTTTATTAATTAAACTTATTAATTAATTAATTGGGTTTGGTTCTTCAGTAGAAGTAAACAGAATGTCATATTAGTAAGAATTTGAAAGCTGACAAAAAGCATATTTTTGTAGGAGGCAACATTGTATTTGGGATGCTGTATTTATGGAGGTAGTGTGTTTGTAGCATAATACAATTCACAAACATGGTTTTCAATAAGTATGTTTAAATTATCATGATATTGGAGATCAGTAATTATATATGTACCTCAAGACAGAACATAATTTTTATCAGTAACCATTAGGTCAGAGCCTAGAGGTAGACACTCGAAGCCCAAAATATAGCATAATGCTGTTTATTGGAGCATCTGGGTGCAGATGGGTGGAGACCGAAAAGTGCATCCACACTTAGGAAGGGGAGAGAGGTGGGTTTTATAGGAGGTTTGGATGGAAGTTTTGGGGAGGGTGAAATTTTTCTGAACAGTAACCAGTTCCTCCCGGCGTCACTGCAACCGTCTGTGGTCAGAGTTAGAGTTACAACCTCCGGACTCTCCAGGCTCCTGCAGCTACTGTTTCACAGGCCTTGTGATCACTGTCTAAGTTTTCCATTAACCGCATTCTGTCCTATACATACTTTCCGGGTTCCCACCCTGAGCAAGCCTAACAGTAACGACTTGTGATGACAAAAATTCTAAAAATTCAAAATGCTACATTTTATTTGTTCTATAGGTTAAGGGATAATATGTAACTGTTTTTATTTAACTATCTCAATATATATTTGTGGATACCTACTATGCATCAGGTATGATAAATATTGGGAACTTAAAAAAATCATTAATTCTACCATGGACCTGCAAGGCAGGGAGCAAGAAATATTTGGTGAACTGCACAGGTGACTACCACAATCCACATTCAGGAGAAAATATCAATTTGTCACCATCCTATAGGCAAAATGGATTTACTCTTTCCTTGAGGAACAAAAGAGAGGTCTATCAAGTCCAGTAAAACTTAAATACCAGTATCTCTGGTTAAGAATCAGGAATCTCTACTAAAAAAGATGATAGGCAGTAGTAGTTCACATTAAGTCCTGATTTGGCTTCCTCTTGATTTGAAAATTTATGACCAAAGGGAAGGTTATCTGCCCCACACTCAACTAATACACATTAGTGGAACAGGGCTATGATATGTGCAATAACTGCTCCAATTTAGAAAAAAGAAGAATAGGTGTGTATACAGCAATCACTTGTCTAGTTCAGTTCTATGATCTGCTCCCTAGCAATTGGTTCTGCCTCTGAGAGACCCCCTCCTTTTTTGTTATCCTCCTTGGCCACACCTAACTTGGGCATTTGAGAGTATGTTCTTGTATAGAATTTTTTCAGACTGCTTCCTGTTCATATAAAATTGGAGAACCAAGTATGACTTTGAGTATCATCTCTTTTATTCCAGACTCTCTAAAAAAATAGCCAGCTTCTTGCTATTTGATTTCACTAAGCTCCATGTGCCAACAGTCACACTCACAGTTTTTTGCTAAACAAAATTCTCTCATTTTCTATTGTTCCCTGATTTCTGGACCTGTGCTTATCCCTATAGACTTAATTCCCTGTACCATGAGACTATGATGTTATTTTCTTTATCCCAAGACATTTTGTTTAGCTGAAAGGAGTTTCTGGTTATTGTAATTTTCATTGTGAGGTTCAGATATTTACTCTGAGATAATCTGATTCATTCATACATTTCAACGATTTGTGTGATGACCAACTCTTGATTTGATCCTTCATGCAATTCAATTCTGAATTTTAATCAGCCAATTTTTGCTGAAAGCATTTCTTAACCATACCTATTACTGTCTGGCTTTGAAAATTGCTTGCTTTTTCAATCCTACATGTCCTTCAATTTAAAGATTTTATCTATTTTTTCATTCCTGCTTGCAAATCATCCAATTATTTTGTGAGCTTACCTATTTCTTGTAACACCTTGTAGACATAATCAGCAGCAACCAACACTAACTACTAACATTTTATTCTTTCTTTTCTTCCCTTGGGTCTGTAAATTCATTAGGTACCTGATCTAATTTTTATGTTATTGCAATTGAGAGTTTTGCCAAATATTTTGCCATTGCATATTATGAATCACCTTCCTTTCATTTTCCAGTAATAATTTTTTAGCCTTTCACTGACTTGTGTGTAGGCTATTTTAGGGGTTTTGTCATAAGAGCACTATACTTTTTGGAAAACTTCAATGCCATTCAGAATGGGCAAGATTATACTGCAGTAAAAATAATCCTTGCTCCTAGAAGAAAATAAAGTTTACTTCTTGTATGCAATATATGTCAAATGTAGATTGACAGGGAGTCGTAGCATATTGCAATTACACAGGGACCTGAGATGACAGAGGCACCATCTATAATTTCATGATCACTTTAGTGAGGGAAAGATAATGCAGCCAACCATGCACTAGCTCTTCAAGCTTTCACACTACAGTGTTACATGTCACTGTCATGTTTCATTGACCAAAACAAATGATGTGATCATGGGGCAGGAAAGTGGGCCAACCATGGGGCCAGAAACTGGATAATGAGATATAACTGATAAGCAGTACTGGTGATTACCACACTTCCTTTTACTAGTGAATTCACTTTTAATAGTCAAATTCTTTCATTTACATTGATACAACCATGCATAGTACTATAACAGAGGAGGGGAACCTTTCCATGTTGGAAGGCCACATTAATTTAGCTGTAATCAAATAAGGCTGCATCCAAGAAACTTCAATTAGATATGCTTAAAAATGTACATTATTTTGTAAAAATCTACTATAAATTAACTACTATGTACTTAATAATTTCAAAAAATGAAAACTATTTGTTAATTTTAAAGTTAACTAACCTTTTAATGACTTTGTTGTGTTTGCTTTTTGTTGGAAAGCATCTGAATATTTGGTTGCAGCAATTTCAGTTGATCTTCTAGATGGGTATCAGTCATTTGTGATCTTAAAGGCGTCTTGATTGGGTTAGGTAGGAGAATGTAAATTTGCAGCAATAAGTGGTCAAAAAGCAAGAAAGCATTTTCCAGGCATGTTGCTGAAGGTAGTGGGTATTTTACTGCATTTTTCCGTATTTCAATTGGATCTTTCTTAGCATCAGACAATGACTTTAAAGTATCATCTACTGAGAGCTCAATCAATTCCATCTGTAGTTCTTTAGGTGCTTTGGTGATATCAACTAGGTGAGGCTGAAATGCTAATTTGAGTGTGAAGTCATGACTCTCAAATTCAGTGAAACTTTCATTGTATTCTCCAATTAATAGGTCTATAACAGCTGAGTAGTATTCTTCAAATGATTTGCATATATCATCCTGCTCATCAATGACCTTTGCTAACTGGAGAAAATGTTCATCCAAAATTTCCTTTTGAAGAAGAAGTGTTTTGAAAAAAGATCGCTTTTTTTGAAATACTTGGATTTTTTGCCACATATCATATATAGACTTAGTTTTACCTTGCAAAGAAATATTCAAGTTGTTTTGATTTGACATGATGTCACACAGAAATGCGGCATTCTTATAGAAATCTTCTCTCAATAATTCACACTGCTGATTCTGTTATTCATAAAATGTAACTATCTGTTCTCACAAAGATAAAATTTTGGCTAACACCTGTTCCTGTGATAGCCAATGCACTTTCGAATGATACGGCAAATCCATACTGAATATCTCATCATTCGACTTCAGCATGGGGATGCCCTGTTGCATTTGTATGAATACAGTTAACAGTACTTATAACTTGTTGCAAAGTGTCACTTAAAATAGCAGCTTTAGCACAGAGATTTTCCTGATGCAAGATACAATGAAAAGAAATGAGAGCATCTGGATCTGTTAATACTTTTTTATCTGTGCAATAAATCCTTCATGTTTTCCTGTCATGGAAGGTGCAACGTCCGTACATACACTCCCTAAATTTACCAAATTCAGTCCAACTTCATGACACTTGTCTTGAAAGTTGTCGAAGATATCTATTCCCCATGTTCCGTTTGCAAGAGTGCCCACAGCGAGTAACTCTTCATAGCAAAGAAAATCTTCCGTTATGACCCGAATGAAGTATAAAACCTGTGCTGAGTCAGTAGTATCAGTTGATTCATCCAAAGCAATTGAATAATATGTATTTTCCTTTTGAAGTATTGCATGAAGTTGTTCTGTTAAGTTGAAGGCTAATTCATGCTGCTGATCAGTTATGGTTCTCCTTATAAGAGGCCATTGTTTCTACTTTGAAATGTTATAGGTGTCTAAGCATCCTACAACTTTGGCAATGCATTCTTTCACAATTTCTACATCACTGAATGGCTTCCCTTTTTTCCTCAGGTATATAAGCTACTTTATAGGTTGTTTCAGTGACATTATTTCCAGGTCTTATTGCTGCTTGAAAGAATTGTCCTTGCTTTTGCTTTTCATCTTTTAATTTCTGCAAAACAACCTTTCACTCCTCCCCCTCTAATTTAAAATATCTGTGGTCCTTATGAGTGTTACAATGCCGATGAGCATTGAATTTCTTTAATATTGATATCACTGCATCACAAAGCAAGCAAATCATCTTATCTTTAGCAGAAACAAGATAATATTGCAATTCCCATTCCTCACTAAAAAATCGGTTTTCTTCCTTCAGCATTCTCTTGGTCTTCTTTGACATGATGGGCTGTTAAGCAGACAGAATTAAAAAATACTGTCGAGCTGTGCAACTATTCACAAATTCCACTTCAAACAGAAACACAGTGCATCGCTGTCAAAAACTGATCACAAACTGGCCAACTTGACCCCCGTAAACTCTCACCAACCAGCCTCGTGCAGTAGTGGTGCCAGTCAGGCAGCAGAAGTTAGGACTAAATCATGAGTGTGACAGCCGTCAATTTAGCTCTTATGGCTTACTAATGTTCTAATTGTGCCAGTCAACCTGGGAGGATTATTTCATTGAAATTCATTTTATTCTTTGGTATTTTTTTTCTTTTTCTTTTATTTCATCATATTATGGGGGTACAGATGTTTAGGTTACGTGTGTTGCCCTTGGTCCCCCCACCAAGTCCGTGTTTCAAATATGTCCACCCTTCGGGTGGTGCGCATTGCACTCCTTGTGTATACAAATACCCGTCCCCTGGGGGGGAGGGGGGGGCAAGGGCAACATACGTAACCTAAACATCTGTACCCCCATAATATGCTGAAATAAAAAAAAAAATATTTACCACTACGAAAGGTTGAAGGAGAAAAGCCATTTGATCAACTTAATAGATGCTGAAAAGGCCTTTGAAAAATTCAGCATATAGTCTTGATTTTAATAACCAAAATAATTGAAAACAACAACAGAGGATTTGTTAAATATATTTGAGTACCT
>NW_012149086.1:1765039-1782011 GCF_000956105.1 Propithecus coquereli
ATATATGTACATATATACATACTATGTAAAACATTTGAAGAGAATTCTTAAGAGGAAGAATGTTGTTGAAATTAGTGTTTTTAGAAGTCAAAATACTATGATGTTTAATACTATCACAAGGAAAAGAAAAGTGATTTGAAAAAGGCATATTCTGGTATACACAAGACCATGATAAACAAAGAACACTCAAGTGAATAATGAGGAAGAGCACAGGTCTCAATTATTTCTCAATTTTGTTGTAATAAATTAGATTTCCACTCTTCATTGTTTGATCAGAAGGGGCAAGTGGCTCCTTTGAACCACAAACATTTAATAATTTCAAGCACTGTAACATTTAACCATCAAACTTGTTAAACATATCTGTTGTAGGGAATTATATTGCTTTATTTATTGTAGACTCTAGATTCTAGGAACTATGTTTATTGTAGGAAATTTATCTTTTTCAATATTCTTTAAACAAATCATTAGCCTTTGGATAATTAACCCACTGCTATACACATATATGCACACATTCAGACAGCAGATAGAAAGCTAGCTATCTAGATAGATGATAGAAAGATAGAGATAGGTTGCATAATTATATATTAATTTATAAATATAATTTAGATCCTCTTAAAGTCTGTCTTGTGCTGCAACAATTATTAAGATTTAAAAGCACAGACTCTGGAAACAAACTGCCTTAAGTTCAATTCTGATGCCATTACATCCTAGCTGTGTTGTTGTTCTCCTTCTTGTGTGTCAATTTTCTTATCTGTTACATAGTCATACTTTATTTAGCTTTTGTAGGAAGTAATCAGAAAAATAACTATATCACAGGGAACATTCAGTATCTGTTAGTTAATATCAATATTGTTTATGCAAACGCTACAGGCAGTTTATGTCTACTTTTCTCTTTGAAAGCTACTCAAAATGAAAGATATCTTTAGCAGATTCAATGCAAATACTCTGAAAAGCCTTGTTCTTACATTGTTCACTTGACAAGGTCGATGAGTACATGAACAGGCTAGTAAGTGCAAGCATCAGTCATGAGTCTGCTGCTTATTTCATCATTGTTCATGTGGACATATTAAGCTTATCTACTCTCTGGATGTCAATGCTCAAAGGATTCTACTAAAAAAAGAAATAAAATAAAAAATGCTACAGACTACTCAGGCATTTGGGCCACGTTCCTAGGTAGATTCGTGTAACTTAAATACTATTGCTTCCCAAAATTTCTGGATGGATATATGTATATGTGTGTGTATACATAATGCAATTATATATAATTATATATACAATAATGTAATATAATTCTGCATAACTGTATAATGTGTGTATATATATGTAATGACATTATATGTATATTTTATATAACTTTATGTGTATTATATGTAATATAGGTTGAGTGTCCTTTATCAGAAATGCCTGGGGCCAAAAGTGTTTTGTATTTCAGATTTTTTTAGATTTTAGAATGTTTGCATTATATACTTACTGGTTGTGCATCCCTAATCAGAAATTTTGAAATCTGAAATGCTTTAATGAGTATTTCCTTTGAGTGTCATGTTGGCACTCAAAAAGTTTTAGATTTTGGAGCATTTCAGATTTCGGATTTTCAGATTAGAGACATACAATCTGTATTGACTCTCATATTTATATATGATACCCAAGAAAAATGTGCATATAATCATCTAGTTTTATGTAGGCTACAGATCTCTGGAGGAAACATGCTTTCAAGATTTTGCATACCCAGTACAAAATCAGAAAATGATGTGCCATTTCCATACTTTCCTATATATTAGTATTACAGTAAAGAGTATCATGGCAGAGTTGAAGGCAAGCCACAGACATGTAAAAAAAGTTTTGCTCTGATCATATAAGGTACAAAACTCATGTAATTGGGGACCTTATATATCACCTACACTATTTCACACAAATCAATAACTTGAACCATGCAAATCAAGGAGGTGCTCCTATGTGATAATTCATTAATTCAAACATAACTCCCTGAGAAAATAATTTTGTGAATTATTTTTGCTTTATATCTAGTTAGACCATCATAAGTCTCAAGAATTTTGTCTTTTTATACCTCACACCTAAGTTGCTACAACAAAGAACAATAATCTAGAACTGTTTTCCTTACATGTGTAAGAAAATATAAATATACTTTGAACTAACATAAAATATTTGTACATAAAAATTAAAAGGTAATTTCCAAGTTAATAAAAAGCACAGAGCTAGATTGAAAATTTTGTGTGTTGACTCAGAAAGGGAGTAAGATTTTACTTTGTATATATTTCAAATATGTAAGAAAAAGGATGTGAAAAGCATTACACGGTATCAGCCATGGGTACGTTTACTTAGAAAATGATATTTAAAATTTTTGCATTTCTTTGTTCTAAAATAAACAACATATTTCTATAATTACTTTTTATTTCTTAGCTGTTCTAAATTTTAAAAGATAAGCTCTATAGAATTTGATAAAAAATATAAATTTGTCTCATCCAATCCTATCAACCAAATTAATGGCATTTCAAAATTTTTAACAAGGAGTGATATTAGCAGAATGGCGGAATAAGAAGTCCTAGACCCTCCTTTTCCGATAGAGATACAAATTCAACAACAATACATGGAACAATTCCCTTTATGAAAAATCTAGAAACTAATTAAGAGGATTCTGCAGCCCAGGAGAATGTGAAATCAGTTTCATCAAAGCCAGTAGGAAAATTCATGGCACCCTCATAGTATAGTCCCTCTCTTCAGCACAGCACCATGCAATCAGGAAGAAACTCCCAGCTCCCAGCTTCTCCCTGACTTATTCTCTGGGGGAGGGAAAGATAAGATTGGACCACATATTCAATGTTCTGCCTTTTCAGAGGGCAGAGGGCTGGCAAGGGACTGGTTTCTATCTTGTCTGTCTCTGAATACTGGTGGGATTAAGCATACTCTTGATGCCTGTGGGCCACTGAAAATTTGTAATAGCTGGGCAGCATGCTGCTGCTCCAGCGGACCTCTGGTAAAGCAGACAGAGGGAAATAGGGCTTGGCAGCCTTTCTCTCAGGGGGAAAATATTCTGACTCTTCAAGGGACTGTTAAAAGGACTGATGCGTGTATGTGTGTGTCTGTGTGTATTTTATCAAAGCCAGTGTTATTTTAATTAATATAGTGTCTTTAGCAGGATATTTGTGTGATCCTTTCCTTTAATCTATCTCTATTTACACCCATCCATTTGTCTATCCATCCATTCATTCAATAGACATTTATTTTGAGTTGTTTTTAATGTGCTAGGCACTATGCTAGGCATACATATGGAAAGATAAGCAGGATCCTCTACTGTTTATACTGTAAGGGATGGATTCATTGGAATGAATGGGGGGTGGGGCGGGAAGAGACAGATATTAAGAAAATATCCATTGTCAATGTGATGAGTGAAAGGAGAAATACAGGAATCTCATTCAATCCAGGGAGTCAGGAAGGTCTTTCCATGAAAGTGACCCTTAAGCTTAATTAGAGGCTTTGTTAGGTAGATAGTGAGGGATCCCAGGTCTCCTAGGGACGAAAGTAGGTGGTGCTGTGATTCCCCCCACCCCCCACCAAGGACTGATTTCTGTCTCGCATGTCTCAGAGTATAGGCAAAACCTGAAATACTCTGGATGCCTGCGAGCCACTGACAACGAAAAAGATGTGAGCAATGTGCTGTTACTCCAGAGCGTCCACACCAGCAAACAGATGATGATACAGCTCAGTGGACTCACCCCTACAGGGAAAGAAAAGAGTGGAGCATGCATCCAATATTTGGGCTTTTATGGGGGGCTGCCTGATGCCCTACTAGGAACACTGATGGGACTCAGAATACATTATATGCCGAGACCACAGAGAACAAAAAAGAGCCAGGTAGTGTGATACTGCTTCAGAGGACCAGTGGTACCAGAAGAAGCAAGAGATTACAAACTCAAACAAATAAACATTACTGCAACTCATGTATGAGAAACCAACAAAGCAAAATTTTAGAAGTTTTATCTGGTGTGTCTACACTGTAATAAAGTAAATATGGATAATGTGAATAAAAGGTACAAGACTATGAATAAATGAAATCCCCAGTTAGCAAAAAATAAAATAACTGAATGGATATATTCACTAGAAGGGGTTCAAGAGAAGACTTGTTCAAGTAGAAGAAAGAATTAGCAAACTAGGAGAGAGGTCATTTAAAATTATCCAGTCAGAGGAGCAAAAATAAAAAAGAATGAAAAAGAGTAAAGAAAGCCTAAGGAACTTAAGTGACACCGTCAAGCAGACCAATATACAGATTATGAGAGTGCCAGAAGGAGAAGAAAGAACGGGGCAGAAAGGAAGTTTATTCAAAGGAATAATGGCTAAAAAATTCCCAAATCTGGAGGAGCAAATGGACATTCAGATTCCAGAAGCCAAACAGACTCCAAATACAACAAATCCAAATAAGTCCATACCAATATAATATAATCAAATTGTCGAACATCAAAGACAAGATAATTTCGAAAACAGAAAAAGCAAAGTGATGCATCATGTAAAAGGGAAGCTACATAAGACAATCACTTGAGTTTTCAGCAAAAATCTTGCAGGCAAGAAGGGAGCGAGGTGATATATCCAAAGTTCTGAAAGAAACAAACCCACCACACAAGAATACTATATCCTTCGAAAAGAAGGAGAAACAAAGATTTTCCCGTTTAAATAAAAAGTGAAGGAGTTCATCACCACAAGACGTGCCTTACAAGAAAAGCTAAAAGAAGTCCTTCAGGTTGAAACAAAAAGATGTTAAACAATAACACAAAGCATATGAAAGTACAGACAACCCCCAAGTTACAATGGTTCAAATTGATTTGCCAACTTTATGGTGGTACAAAAGTTAATATATGCATTCAGTAGAAACCATACTTGTCTCATGATGCTGGGCAGCAGCAATGAGCTGCAGCTACCAGTGAGCCACACATTTTTGATTTATAATATTTTCAACTTATGATAGGTTTATCAGGATGTAACCCCAATGTAGGTGGAGGAACATCTGTATAGAGCTTGCTGGTAAAGGTAAATATATAGAGGAATAAAGAATATTGTAATGCTGTAATGGTGGTGGATAAATCACTTTTAATTCTGACATGGAATTTAAAAGACAAAAGTATAACAAATGATAACTAAAAATATATTAATGGTAAACAATATAAAATATGTAATTGGTCACATCAATAACATAAAATGTGTGTGGGAAAAGAAGTAAACATGTAGTTTTTGTATGCAATTGAACTTAAGTTGTGACCAGCTTAAAAAACATTTTTATAACTATAAGATATCTTATGTAAGCCCCATGGTAACAACAGCAAAATAACTCCAGAATAAAAAAATGAGAAAGTAATCAAAGCATGTCACTATAAAAAATTAATAAGACATAAAGGAAGACAGAAAGAGAGGAAAAGAAGAATAAAAGAACTACAGAACAGAAAATAATGAACAATATTATAAATTAATAGTGAATCCTTCCCTATTAATAATTGCTTTAAATGTAAATGGATTAAATTCTCCATAGGACATAGCATGACTGAATAGATAAAAAATGAGGTCCAACTATATGCTGTCTATAAGACACTCACATTAAATTTAAAGACACATGTAGACTAAAAGTGAATGGATGGAAAAAGATATTCCATGCAAATTACAACAAGAAGACAGCAAGAGTAGCTATGCCAATATCAGACAAAATTGACTTTATGTCAAAAAGTGTTACAGGAGACAAAGAAGGACATTATATAATAATGTAAGTGTCAATTCAATAGAAAGATATAACGCTTACAAATATACATGCACCCGACATCAGAGCACCTAAATATATGAAGCAAGCATTGACAAAATGAAAGAAATAGACAGCAACCCAATAATAATATATTTAAATACCTCACTTTCAAAAATAGATAGGATATGCAAACAGAAAATCAACAAGGAAACAGAAGACTTGAACAACATTACAGACCAAGTAGACCTAATAGATATATACAGAACATTCCAACCAACAGCAGCAGAATACACATTCTTCTCAAGTGCACTTAGAACGTTCTCCAGGATAGATCACATGTTAGGTCATAAAATAGGACTTATCAAATTTAATAAGATTGAAATCGTACCTAGTATATTTTGTAACCACAATAGAATTAAACTACAATTTAATGTCAGAAGGAAACCTAGAAAATTCACAAATATATGGAAATTAAACAACACATTCTTGAACAACCAATGGTTCAAAGATGAAATCAAAGGGTAATTAGAAAATATCTTGAGACGAATGACAAAAAAATATGCAAAAATCAGTTGCATTTATATATACTAACAACTACTGAAAAAGAAATTAAGAAAGCACTCCCATTTACAATGGTATCAAAAAAGTAAAATACTTAGAAATAAAGTTAACCAAGGAGGTGAAAGACCTATACACTGAAAACTATAAAGCATTCATGAAATAAATTGAAGAAGATACAAATAAATGGAAAAACATCTGTTCATCCACAGGCAGACTTAACATTGTTAAAATTTCCCTACTACCCAAAGTGATCTACAGAGTCAATGCAAACCCTATCAAATTCCCTATGGCATTTTTTATAGAAATAGAAATAAAACATTAACAAAATTCATATGGAATCACAAAAGACCCCAAAACAATCTTGAGGGAAAAAAAAACCCTAGAGGCCTCATACTTCCTGATTTTAAAACATATTACAAAGCTATGGTAATCAAAATAGTATAGTACTGGCAGAAAGAAAGACACATAGACCAATGGAACAGAGTAGAGAGCCCAGAGATAAACCCAAGCATATACAGTCAACTAATCTTCAACAACAGTGCCAAGAATACATGATAGGGAAAGGAGAGTCTCTTTGACAAACGGTGTTGGGAAAACTGGATATTCACATACAGAAGAATGCAATTGGACCTTTAACTTACATCACACCCAAAAATCAACTTAAAATAGACTAGAGACTTAAACCTAAAACCTTAAACTCTAAACCTACTAGAAGAAAACATAAGAAAAAAATAAAAAACTCCATGACATTGGTCTTGGCAATAATTTATTGGATATGATCCCAAAAGCACAGGTAATAAAAGCAAAAATAGACAAGTGGGACTACGTCAAACTAACAGTCTTTTGCATAGCAAAGGAAACAATTAACAGCACATAAAGGCAACATACAGAAAGGGAGAAAGTATTTTCAAACTGTATATCTGATAAGGGGTTAATATCCCAAAATACATAAGGAACTCCTACAACTCAACAGCAACGAACCAAAGAACCAGATTGTAAAATGGGCAAAGGACATGAACAGCCTTTTTTTTGAAGAAGATATAAAAATGACCAACAGCTATATGAAAAGATTATTAACATAACTAATCATCAAGGAAATATAAATCAAAACATCAATGAGATATCACCCCACACATGTTAGTATGTCAATTATTTAAAAAAAGATAACAAGTGTTGTTGAGTGTGGAGAATAGGAAACTCTGTTCATTTTTTGTGGGAAAGTACAATGGTATGGCCACTAGGGAGAAAAGTATGGGGTCTCCTCAAAAGATTAAAAATAGAAGAACTACAATGTAACTCAGAAACCCCACTTTTGGGTATTTATCCAAAAGAATTGAAATCAGGATCTCAAAGAGATATCTGCTCTATGAAGTTCACTGCGGCATTATTCACAATAGCAAAGAGGTAGAAACAACCTAAGAATCCATTGATAAATGAATAGGTAAAGAAAATGTGGTACACACATACAATGGAATATTATTCAGCCTTAAAAAAAAGGAAATTCTGTCACGTGCTACAACACGGATGAGCTTTGAGGACATTATAGTAAGTGAAATAAATCAATCACAGAAGGAAAAAATACTGTACGATTCCACTTACATGAGATATCTAGAGTAGTCAGATTCATAGAAACAGAGAATAGAATAAAGGTTGTTAGGGGATGGGAGTTGGGGAAATGGGGAATGGCTTTTCAATGGCTATAAAACTTCAGTTATTCAAGATGAGAAAGTTCTAGAGGTTGGCTATACAACATTTGCTTATAGTTAACAATACTATGATGTACACTTATAAATTTGTTAAGAGGATAGATCTCATGTGGCTTTTTTCCACAATAAAAAAATTATATCAAGAACTGAAAGAGCAATGAAGTATGACAAAATGAGACAAGAAAAAACAAAACACACACGTACACATATACACATACAAAAATACATACTGGCTTCCAGAGCCACGCACGGTGGCTCACGCCTGTAATCCCAGCTACTCAGGAGGCTGAGGTGGGAGGATAGCTTCGTTCTGAACACTAATGCTTCTGAAATATTTATTCAGTGAGGAGAAGCATTATTTGGCAAATTTGCATAAAATATTTTCCAAAGAGATGGACCCCTTTCAGTAAACCATGATTTTTCTTTCCAAAGAGATTTCCTGAAATTTGTTATCTTGCATGTATCAGTAGCAACATTATTCCATTTCATTTACCAAAAAAGAGCAAATATGATGTTTTATATATATAGGCTTTTTTCATTCTAGTAAATAAAGACGCATTTTTCAATTCTCAAATTTTACTCCTAGAGGTTTTTGTGAAAAGTAGAAAAATAAGATATTTGTTTTTCATTATGAGATAATTGTGAGATGACGACAATTTTGAATTTATACAGAAATGTCTTCATGATGTATACCGTGACTATATTTATAAAATCACAAAACATCAGTCTTTAACTTAATAGAGAAATCCTATATTCCAGTATTTCACTGTGTTCTCCATAGTTTTCTGTGTAACCATTGAAGTGTTCCTTCTTTTATCTTCTGTTGAAATGTTTTATGGAGATTAAAGCTTAACTTCAGGACTTCAGAGTAAGCAACAGAGAATGAAATAGCTTGGAAGAGATAGAGATGTGCAAAACCATAAGTTGTTTCTACAGACGTATGGCAAAGCAGAGGACTGAAAATTGAAGCTGAACATGGTAACTTCTTAACAGACATAGTAGAGTTTTTCCTTGTACAGTATATCCAACTTTCTTTTAGAAGATATTTTTTGAAAGAATTCTGGTGGCAGAAAAATTATTTGAAACTTGGAAATAAGGCAAAAATATGGGCAGCACGTCCACTCAATATCACACGGTGGTGAAGATCATCCAAGGATTATGGAAAGGCAGGTATTTAGTTCATTTTAGATGTTTGTTTAATAAATTTATGTGTATGTATAAGAATAAATAAGTTGAATAAAATTAAGTTTACAATTATTGTTTTTATATTATAATGAAAGACTTGAATTTACCTGTTGTAAATTTAAACTTACACTGCCAATTATTAAAGGATATTGTGAAAATATTCATACAGAAATAAATTCTGTTTTCTTTTTGCCCAAGGGGAGTGATAATTTTATATTTCTCCTGACAAATCCTATATATTCTTAAAAATGCACATATCAGCCAGAAAGTTCTCATCCTTTGAGAATAAAACCTAATTGGATTAAATTCACATTCTCTCCAGAGATTCCTGGGAAGAGGATGGCTTACAATTCTTGACACCTCTAGCTCTGAATTTAGATCAATAGCGATAGAGAGATATATTCAACAATTGACACAATTCCTCACCATCTAACTTTATCAGGGTGAGAGGTATTTCTTTATTATTCAACAGATAATAATGTTGTTATATACAACTTATCACACGCTTGCAAGGGCAGAAATGGACCTTTGTATTTTACTGATGTTTCGGACTCTTTCTCATTTGAAAAAATGATTCATTCTTTCAACTTAAAAGGCATGACATAGCAGTATTAATTAAAAACAGAAGACATCTGATAAAAGATAAGAGTTAAAGCAATTCATATCTTAATATAAGCATTTATGAAACTTGTGAAATGCACTAATATTATTTGACAGGAATCATTTAGTTCTGAACTTGCCATTGATTACATTAATGCTCTCTGCAGCTTTTTAAATCTCTCAACGTAATTCTAAATATAAACCTACTAAATAATGAATATTAGGATTTAATATTTATGTTCCATGTCTTTCATCTCCTCCCAAAATTAGGCCTTGAAATCAAGTTGTCTCTTTTAAAAAATATTATTAGGAAGTTAAAAAAAAAAAACACTGACTAAAATAAATTGATTTTTCTTTTAGAAAAAAATGGTCAATCTGCTTAAACTTTTACCTTCAAACTTTTGTTTTATTATCCTATAGTGATAGAATTTTCCATGTCAATATAACAAAACATACAAAATACAGACTATTAAGTAAATGGAAAGAATGGTATGTTTTTAAAAACTGAATTCTATATAAACACAGGAACTTTATCTTTCATATACTTTATCAATATTTTAATATGTCCTACTGTTGACAATTTGGTTTAAAAAATTTAGTGTTACAATAAATGTATATAATGATAGCATCATAATAAAAAGTTATTCACACAGCCTTTTTCATTAATTTTTTATTCATAGTTGACACAATAATTATACTTATCTATGGGATACAGTAATGATCACATCAGGGTAATTACCATATCCATCACTTTAAACATTTATCATTTCTTTGTGGTGACAACATTCAAAATCTTCTCTCTAGCTATCTTGAAATATACACTATATTGCCATTTGCTATAGTCATCCTATTGTGTAACAGAACGCCAGAACTTATTCTTCCTGTCTACCTAAAATTTTGTACCTATTGACCAACCTCTCCCATTCCGCTTCTCCCCAGACTCTGGTATTCACTATTCTGCTCTCTATTTCTATGAAATCAACTATTTTAGATTCCACATATGAGAGAAATCATGCGGTATTTGTCTTTGTGTGTGTGGCCTATTTCACTTAACATAATGTCCTCCAAGCTTCATCTGTGTCACCATCAATAACAGGATTTCATTCTGTTTTATGGCTGAATAGTATTCCATTCTGTATATTGACACCACATTTTCTTTATCAACTCATCTGTAGACAGGCATTTAGGTTGACTCCATATCTTGACTATTGTGAATAGTGCTACAATGAACATGAGAGTACAGATATCTCTTCAACATATTAATTTCATTTCCTTTGGATACGTACCATTTGGATATGTACCATACTACCATTTGCTGGATCAAATGGTAGTTCTACTTTTAATTCTTTGAGGAAACTCCATACTGTTTGCCATAATGGCTGTACTAATTTACATTCCCACCAACAGTGTGCAAGAGTTCCCCTTTCTCCACATCCAAATTTGTTATTTTTTGTTTTTTTTGATAATAGTCATTCTGAGTGGGGTGAGGTGATATCTCATTGTAGTTTTGATTTGCATTTTCCTGATAATTAGTAATGTTGAGTATTTTTTAAATGTCTGTTGGCCATTTGCACATCTTTTGAAAAATGTCTATGGACATTTTAACAATATTAATTCTTCCAATTCATGAATACAGGATATCTTTTCATTTATTTGTGTTCTCTTCAATTTCTTTCATCAATGTTTTATAGTTTTCATTGTAGAGATCTTTCACCTCCTTGGTTAAATTTATACCTAAGTATATTTTTTGTAGCTATCGTAAAGGGAATTGCTTTGTTGATTTCTTTTTCAGATAACTCATTATTGGTGTATAGAAATGCTACCAATTTTTAGCCTTACTCTTGTGCTCACTTCACGGTTGGCAAATAGTTTTCATATTCATTGTCACAATTTTTATCCACATAAGCTGCCTATTATATAGTTTGGACAAGTAAAATTATCACCATTTTTACATTATGGATAAATAAGTTCAGGCACAAAATTTATAAATGACTTACCTTAAGTAAGCAATCAAGTAGCAGAGCTAGAACTTATTCTCCAGTCCAGATCTTGGATAGAAGGCCCTGGAACACATAGTTTATGTTTAGAAATGCTTTGTTATCATAACACATTATATTTTTAAAGCATTGGTAAATTCATATTTCTCTTAATTTATTAGCACATGCAATTATTCTATTTTATGTAATTTACTAAAAATATTTCATGAGTGATAACTAAGATTTTATACAGAGTAAAACTTCTATTCCACTTATGCTTGGAAATATGAGCAGCTGTTTGAATGCACACATGAAAAATTTCAATCTGTGTATAAGAGAGAATTCTGGTGATTCCAAGGATAAGAGAATTAAATCAATTTACCTTTGCAAAGGGAAACTGCTCTGGGAATTATTTAAGGTGGTTAAATTGCATAGCTTTCCCTTCACAAGCTGTCAACAATAAAGCGATTAAGACTTCATTCGCAAGCTTTATCTTTAATGTAAAATGACAGTAATTGACATTTGAAAACTGTATGGTACAGTACTCTACATGACACAAGCAGAAACTTGTACAGCTTTGGAGCCTAGCTTCTGCATATATTTGCTACTCTTGTTTATTACAAGATCTGGTATGTTTTTAGTAGTTGAATCTTTTAAATATTTTCTTCTCTATTAGAATGCAAAAACCCTGCTTGTGATGATATTATGGAAAATCAACTTAAGGACAGAGAGTACATATTACTTTTGACGCCTGGTCCTCCTGTAAAACTAAAACAGCTAGTAATCTCAGAGTGTAACATTCTATGAATCAGTTACCATTTGCATAATTTACTTTCCCGTGCAAAGTATCAGGCCCTGACCCAGATTATCTCAAAGTAAATTGTCAGCAAGCCAATAAAATACTGAGCAGATGGATGTCATTTTTCAAAATTAGACTTTCTTTACCAATAATCATTCTTGATGTTCTAAGATAATACGAATCAATAGGAAGAATTCATCAGGCATTTCCTTATATAAATATGTATATAGCTTACATAGAAGCCATAGGATGATTGGCAAAGAGCAGAAAAATCCTTCATAATTTCACAAAAGGAATTTGAGTATAAATATGTATGGCAATACAGTTCCTTGAAGTCCAAGAATATAACATATTCCTCTTTGTTAAGCATGTTAGAGCATCCCTCTTTCTTATCCTGTGAGTCTGGGAAATTTTCATGCTCATTCCCAGTTTCTATATATTGTATTTTTGAAAGCAAAAGAAAGATAATCATATTTCATAAAGAACAATCTGCCTCTTCAATTAATGCCCCATGCTAAATTTGAAATTTACATCCTACACACCACTCTGGTTACAAAATAATTAATTCGATTCAGATGTTTAATTAAGCATGACAAGGAGGCTTTAGTTTTAAGTTAAGAGGGGAAAAAATGAAAGTGTTGCCTTGGAAAAGCCTAAAGCATATTTTGCAGAGCATCTTGGAACAAACAGTTTTAACTAAAAGACTTAGCCTATTCCTTTGATGACTTCATTAACAAGTCAAAATCTTCAGACCCATGAGGCCTATGACAGAGAATACTCTAGTAGCTAGATGTAGGACACATAGAATTTGGACTTTTTGATCAAATTGTAATAAATATCTTTAATTAAACAGTCTTTGCCTGGGGAATTAAAAGAAAGAAAAAAAGAATGCATCTTATTTTTTGAACCATTGTTTCCTCATTCTGTGTTAACTGAAAAAATCTTTTATTTATAGATATTATTATGACTTCCATAAATAGTAAATACATCCATTGTACATTGTATGTACATACAATTCATTTTCTTCGCGCTCTATTATGTTGTACAAACTCTCTTCGCTAACATTCAAAACCACAATTAAAACCAAGTCTCCACGTTTTCCCCTTTACTAACACATTTGGTTATAAGCAAAAGAACAAAAGAGTAGAGCTTATCATGGTGATTTATTTGATTCTCAATTTGGGTGACAAGTTTACAACTGTACTCACATAGAATGGGGAGAAGTCAGTGAAAATTCACAGAAATGGCATAAATGCAAACTTAAATGTTTTTAAATACAATATTCATTAGACAACCCGCAACTGTTTTTCTATTTTTTTAAATTTTCATTTACAAGAATATTCCCGATAGAAGTAGAATCTCTATTTGTAAGTCAGGAAATGTCAGATTGGCTGACAAATGTTCTCATATCCCAGATTTACAGTAATATCTATGCTCAGGGTTGAAAGAGATTTTTTTAACAGGCAACAGCTTTATACAAATCCTTACAAATTAATCATGGATACCAAGTCAAAAGTTCAACTTCATTTCAGTTACATTCAACTGAGGGAAGGGAAGGAAATCCATGGTAGAGGTGAATGACATAGTGTTGAAATCTCAGGGTTTGGGGAGATGTTTCAAATCCCACAGTTTCTGAGTTTCTCATATATGCTGTATGTCTCCACTCTGGGCCTTTGAGGGCCAGTGAAAAGCCACTATTACTAAGGGCAGAATGTTGTATCTACTTTCTGATATCTGATAGAAAAAAAAACTTACAAACTATTATTGTATTAGCAAAATTATTCCTAATATAACAGTGAGTTTTGTGATCATCCTCTATCTTCTATCCTCTGTCCTCTGTCCCCTATCCAAAGATGTCTGAGGATTCAAACCTAGTCCAATCTTTCTTGCAACCTTAACTCAAGGAATTTACGGGTGCATGCTGGATTCTAGAAAGTTCTCCTGAGTACTGTGAACTAGAACAAGCACCTACGTCTCATTGTCAAGGTGGTTTATCAAGTAATGAGTAATTAGTATTGATGAGATGCAGTTGCAACCAAGAATAGATACTATTTTTATATCCAAAGGAGCTGTGTGGATAGCAAGGTATAAAAGTCAAAGAGATTTCAGAGTCACTGAGTTTTTTGAACTGAAGTGGTCTGTGTCAGTCCAATTTCATCTAGTATGATCACCCATGTTTTAAGGATGGAGTGACTGGGACATGGAGACTTGTGCTTACAAATCACAAGATCACCATTATGTCATTGCTATGCATGCTGTGTTGCTGCCTATCTGTATCCCTTCTTAAAACTAAGTAAACTTGATGCTGGGTAAACTCTAATGGATCTCATGAGTTTGATTATCAATCCTAACTTAGATCACTCCCTCTGGTTGAGCAGTGTGGACGCTGTACACATTTATTTCAGTGAGCTACTTCATGTTCAAAGTATACTTTTGTCTTTCCTGTTTGGTTCTAGTTTTCTTCTGCTTGTCTTGCTTTGCTTTTGGTTTTACCTTAAAAGCCTCTGCTCCTTCTCCCATACCCTAAGCATGTAAATTTAGCACTGGATCAAAATTGTTAGACTTACACAGATCTGTATTTGTATCCTAGCTCTACAATTGAAGGGCAGTTTTTATGATGAGAAAATTAGTTAACCCCTTGGAGCTTCAATCTCTTACTGGTGTGGTGGGTCTTACATATCTCACAATGTTATTTAAATTATATTACACATATAACATTATTTTAGATGTGCAAATGGAATAATGAATGAGAAGAAACCTAGTAAACATGCTCTCATGAACTTACATATTGCAAAAGTTAAGAGTAACTACCATCTATCTTTGTATCTTATGATACCTATGGTGGAGGAGCCCAGCATATATTAAGGGCATATACTGTGCCATATATTTACATGGATTATATCATACAAACTGTCAATGGAGACATTATATTCATTTCGCATAGGAAAATTAGAAGCCTTGAGTTGATTTTTAATAATCTGAACTTTATTAAATATAATTGCTAGGAATCAAGAACATTTTATCAATTTTATCAAGAGTTATATCAATGTAATCATGTTTAATTTTCAAAACAACTCTATAAGCACTCTTGTTATCCCATTTCATAGATGAAAGAAATGGATATTTAGAAGAATTATTAGCATGTGATGAAGCAAATATTGAAATCCAAGTTTGTCTGACTCTAAAGTCAATAATCTTTCAATTAATAATGCTACTGCTAATGAATTCAGTGACTAGAACACAATATGTAAATAATATATATTTAATGAATGGATATATAATACTTTTATAGTTTGCTCCTTTGGGTTAATATGATTTTATTCTCACCCTCTATTGGGAGTGCCATATTAATAAACCTGTAGATGACAAGAAAATATCTGGCTGATATTCTAACAAATTCATATTAACATAATTTGTGATAAAGAATTTGCAACACCTGTAACCCCTAAAATTAGCATAAATTTCAAAATGTCCTGTGTTTTTTTAAGGCCAGGTATAACAAAGGAAAAAATATTCTGCTTTAACAGACAAGATTTTTTTAAATGCTTCTTTTAATAGTGATGGGACTGTTATTTTATTGAATTATAAAAAGAAACTCTGCTATAACATTGATTATAATCTCTTGAAGGGTAAAACAATTAGAATATTGTAAGTAAAATAGGATAGTAGACAATTACATTACAGAAAAGTGTGGGATGATAGAAAGTATAATTCCTTTGATTGACATAGAAAAAGTTGAATGATGTAGCAAAGCCAAAGACAGATGTTTTTAAAAAAAGACCTTATAAGACAAAGGAAGAAATGCTATTTGCCATAAGTTGAATTGTGTCCCCCAAAAAGATATGCTAAAGTCCTAACCCTAGGCACCTTTGAATGTGACCTTATTTGGAAATAAAGTTTTTACAGAGGTAATCAAGTTAAGACAAGGTCATTAGCGTGGGCCTTAATCCAATATGACTAGTGTAGTTGGAAAAAGAGGGAAATTTGGACACACACACGCAAAGGAGAATACTATCTGAAGACACAGACATATGACAAAAGACAGCCATGTGAAGACAGAGGCAGAGATTGGAATTATGCTGCCACAAGCCAAGGAACACCTAAGGCTATCAGAAACTGGAAGAGGAAAGGAAGAATCCTCCCCCAAGAGGTTTCAGATGCAGCATGGCCTGGCCAACACCTTGATTTCCAACATCTGGCCTCCAGAATTGTAAGACAACAAATTTCTCTTGTTTTAAGCTACCAAGTTTGTGGTACTTTCTTACAGCAGCCCTAGGAAACTAATATTAATACAATATTTTTTTAAATCTTCTTTGCAAAAACAAAAAAAATCTCCACACACTTATCTTTTCATAGGCCATAGAGTAGACAAAGTTGTTTTGGAGTGGAGAGTTGTGTAAAACTCTCA
>NW_012149087.1:0-1162 GCF_000956105.1 Propithecus coquereli
TTTTGTGATGTTGTTTTTTTCAATTTAAAATTAAAAAAATTTTTTTTCTTAGAGATGGGGTCTCGCTGTGTTGCCCAGGCTACTCTCCAACCCCTGGGCTCAAGTGATCCTCCCACCTTGGCCTCTCAAAGTGCTGGGATTATAAGAGTGAGCCACCATGCCCAGCCCATATTTACTGTTTTTTAAACATCTTTTTTTAAAAATGAGATCTTTAGCTTTGATTCATGGCCAGTAAACAAAGGACTACCTCATTCTTTTATTTATTTATTTGTGAATGCATGAGTGAATGAATGAATGAGACAGGGCGTCTCCCTATGTTTCCCAGGCTGGTCTTAAACTCCTAGGCTCAAGCAGTCCTCCCACCTCAGCCTCCCAAGTAGCTAAGCTTGCACCACCTTGCTTGTCACATTGTTTTATTTTTAAGATGCCTTTATTGGTTTTTCCTGATAGTCATTGTGAAGTTTGTACTTACTCCTCCAACTTTTGCTATACAAAGTACTAGCATTATCATTGCTTAGTTTTACAAAATTGGGATCGTATTATATGTGCCGTTCTGCAGCACTCACCTGTGCTCTCTCTATGCTCTCACTTTATAATACGTTGTGGCAGCTTTCCATGTTAGTAGTTACAGGTCTGCCTCATTCTCTTTATCAGATACGTAATGTTCCCTTGTGTGGACTTACCATCATCATTTATTTAACCATTTTGCTGTCTGGATATGTTATTTGCTTTCAGTTTCTGGCCATTTTTAAACAATGCTGCAATGAACCTTCTTTGTATCTTTGGTATACTTGTGAATATGTTTCTGTAGGTTCAATTTGTACAAGTTGAAATATAGATTCAAGGTATGTAAACATCACATATTTTATAGATATTGCCAGATTGCCCTCCAAAAAATTTGTATTAATTTTATACCAGTCAACAATATTGTATGAGTGTACTTTTAACACTTTCACCAACATAGATACTTTTTCATCTTTGCGATTCTGATTGCCAAAAACTATTTCATTGTTTTAATCTACTTTTGCTAGATTATTTGTGACGTTTATTAGTATTTTGTATTTTAATTTTTACAACTTGCTTATCTAACTTTGTTCGTTTTCCTCCCTGGGATGTTTGGGAGGGGCTCCTTTTAAATTCCTTTCCTTTGATTTGTTTATAA
>NW_012149087.1:4816-5623 GCF_000956105.1 Propithecus coquereli
TGTAGAGACCGGTCTCACTATGTTGCCCAGGCTGGTCTGGAACTCCTGGCCTCGAGTGATCCTCCTGTCTTGGCCTTCCTTAGTGTAGGGATTGCAGGGGTGAGCCCCACACCTGGTGAGAAAATAGTTTTTAAATAGAGTCCTTACAGAGCAGTCCAGGCTGAATATTGGAAATGCACTCTCTAAGAGAAGTTTTGTTTAGAATGGGCTTTAGTAGCTGTTTCAAGACCAATCCTGAGACATGTTGAGGGGGTAGTAGATAGGGCTGTCTAAAGGCTGGGCTTTTTCAAATTCCTTAATTTTGGGGGGCTTGCAATTTGATAAGCATAGTCAGATCAGACTTAAAAAATTCATTTTCACGTTAATTTTGATATTATATGTCAGATTTTGGTTCCTTCTATGACAGTTACAATATTATTGTCAAACTCAGGCAGTAATTGTTTGTTTGCATTTTGTGCTTTTTGAAGTGCATTAAGAGTGGAGGTTTTGCAATAGAAATATTCAAATTTATGTAATAAAAAATAAGCATGCTTAAAAAACTATTTTGTATTTACTCTGGGATTTGTCTGCATACCCATTTTTGGTTTGGGAATGTGACTTTTCTTTTTTATGTCCGTAAAGTCTATTAACTTATTCTGAAAAGACATGGAAGACTAGGCCATTCGAAATTACCTACTGCATGTTTTATAAGGTTTCTCTTCCTTTATTCATCTATGCCACATACATATTTGCAATAATATTAAAAGATTGCAATTGCTTTCTCGTATTAAATCATAGTACCATTATCATTACTAAGAAATTTAATAT
>NW_012149087.1:6151-8186 GCF_000956105.1 Propithecus coquereli
CAATACTAAAGAGGGAATAAGGTAAAAAGTTAAATTTTCATTTCCTCTGAGATAATCAATGTCAATAAGGCTTGTTTTTGTATGTGTTTGAAATTTTTCTAGTAGTAGCTTTTATTTAAAATTATTTTTCATTTGCTTAGGGTCGAGTGGAGTGCTGGGACCCAAGAACTCGAAATAGAGTTGGCTTGTTAGACTGCGCATTAAGTAGTGTCACAGCAGATTCAGAGTAAGTAGAAATTGCTCGTCACCTGTTTTCTTTTTTGGAGTCAGGGTCTCGCTGTGTTTCCTGGGCTGGAATGCAGTGGTACAGTCATAGCTAACTGCAACCTCCTGGGATCAAGCAATCCTCCTGCCTAGGCACCCAAGTTATCTGGGACCACAGGTGTGTGCCACCATGCCTGGCTAAGTTCATCAGCTTTTAATTTAAGTAAATGTATCAATACTCAATTAAAATAAATTGCTAAAGGATAAAACTCTTAAGGTTTATATTGAAGTTATACTTTCTGTGATTGTTTTACATAAAAATCTTGTGTAAAAGCTCACTAGTAGGTAAGCCAGGTAGAATTTCTTTCTAAAGTGTACTGTACAGAATGCCTTATTTCTTTACTTGCTGTGGAATTTTGTTAAAACAAATGCACTGCAGGAATTTGTATTCCAGTTTTGTAGGATCTAGTGATAGAACCAGGAGTCCACAACTCCAGTCAACAAGCAAAAAGGTGTGCTTTGAATTTTCAGGTTGAATGAAGCAAATATTTTTGATTTTTTTCTTATTCCTGTTTGCCTAACAATTACAAAAATAATACATAGTTGGGGTATGAAAACCTCAAAAACAAAGTAGAGGCTTGAATTAAGTAAATGTCCACTCTCTTCCTCATTCAACAGAGTGGTTATTATTTCACAATTTCATACATGTCCTTCAGATATTTTTCTGTGCTCTTGTTGACATATACACAGACATACCAGTATTCTTGACATGGGATCATTTGCAGCAATCAGTTCTGGAATGTCTTTTCTCAGGGCTCTGGATATTCATAGCACTGTGATTTTATCAGCATGTACTCATTGCAGTTGGTCATAGTCTTATCATAGGTGGGATGGAATGTTTAATGGCTAACAGACTGTGAACCTTCTTCCGTGAATTATTGCAAAATTTTGCATGTATTTTTCTGGGGGACAGAGGAATTCATAGTTCTTTCTTTTAAAAAAACAGTTTATGTGAAGCATCCTTGACCTAGGAAAAAAATTAAGAATCACTGAATTAGAAAGATGTCTACATTTGTCTCTGTGGTAAATAAAGAATAAATATTTCTTTTCGTCTTTTAATCATGACATTTAATGTGAACAGAGGACAGTTTTTCTCCTGATTGTTACTGAGTTTTGTTTTGATTTTTTTAGACAGGGTCTTGCTCTGTCACCCAGGCTGGAGTATGGTGGTATGATCATAGCTCACTGTAACTTCGAACTCCTAGGCTTAAGCAATCCTCTTGGCTCAGCCTCCTAAGTAGGTAGGACTAGAGGCACACACTACCATTCCTGGCAAATTTTTAAAAATTTTTTTTGTAGAGACAGGGTCTTGCAGAGTTGCTCAGGCTGGGCTCAAACTGTTAGGCTAAAACAATTCTCTCGCCTCAGTCTCCCCACAGTGTTGGGATTATAGGTATGAGCCATTGTGCCTGGCCTATTACTGAGTTTTATTCAAGTAATACTAACAAACAACTTCATTAGTCATGGTAGTATATTAAACAATTTTAAATTGTAAATTTCACTCGTTCTACATGTGCTAATAGAATAAGCCAATGGAAAATGCATATTATAATACTGTATTGGCATGAAAGAAAGTGAATTAGAAGCCTGCTTATTTTTAGAAAGTAGGAAATCAGTTGTAAGTGAAAGATATTTATCCATTCCCTAGGAAACAGATTTTTCTTCTACTCTTAAACATTAACTTGTCTTTGAATTAAAATAGACTTGGGTCTGGTACAAGTTCTGTCATTAATTTTCTCATCTTAGAGAAGTCATTTAGAAAAAACAGGCT
>NW_012149087.1:10694-12316 GCF_000956105.1 Propithecus coquereli
ATTTTGCCTTTCAGGATAAACAGTTTACCAACAATCTCTGCTTTGAAATTTAATGGTGCCTTGACCATGGCAGTTGGAACATCCACAGGGCAGGTAAATATGTTTAATTTGGAAACTTCATATGTAAGTTGCTGTTTAGAGGCATGTATGTGTTGTGAGAAACATACTGTGAAGACAGAAAATGAGGCTTTACAGTTTGGATCAGAGTGGGGAGGGTACTCTAGACTGCTGGATTCTTCTAGCACCTGGAGAAATCTTGACCCTTGCCTTAGTGGTTGGTCTGAGATGCTTTGGAGCTGGAGCTACAGTGAGGTAGGCCTCAGGTGTTCTCTTGATAGTGGTTTGGAACATTTTTCTTTGTGTATGGAACAGAATTCTGTCCCATACAAGTTTGTATTTCTGTTAGACAAGTTTCCGTCAGGCAAGTTTGTAATTCTGTTAGACTCCTACTCTTGCAGATTCACAATGGGTTTCGATACATATTGAAGTCTCCGAGGAATCTCTGCAGACAAGAAATGTTTTTAGTAAATGTTTTCAAAATTTATGTATTTGAGGAACATTTTTTTTGAGACAGAGTCTCACTCTTTTGCCCGGGCTAGAGTGAGTGTCGTGGCGTCAGCCTAGCTCACAGCAACCTCAAACTCCTGGGCTCAAGTGATCCTCTTGCCTCAGCCTCCCGAGTAGCTGGGACTACAGGCGTGTGCCACCATGCCCGGCTAATTTTTTTGTATATATTTTTAGTTGGCCGATTAATTTCTTTCTAATTTTAGTAGAGGCGGGGTCTTGCTCTTGCTCAGGCTGGTCTCGAACTCCTGAGCTCAAACAGTCTGCCCGCCTCGGCCTCCCAGAGTGCTAGGATTACAGGCGTGAGCCACCACGCCCGGCCAGGAACCTTTTTTTGACATAGTACCATTAACCACATTCCATGCAATGAGTGGCCAGCATTGGTGATGCTGGCCTAGGAGTATTTCTTTCTTCCCTTCTTTCCTTCAAGGCAGAGTCCACACACTTCTCAGCTAGTCTCAAGAGGTCTGAGACTGCCTCTAGTAGACTGACTACTTCTGTCGTTATTTACTACATCTGTCACCTGAGACTGAGACCGAGACCTAACTTCCCCAGCTTCCTTGCCTCCAGTGACAGGGACAGAAGAGATTCCTCCTTCTCCGGAGACATCATAGCATTGCCACCACCTTTTGTCTTGAATCTACAGTCTAGCAGGACTGTTCCTCATTATGCCTTTCATTCTCATTTCCATAGCTGCTGTGACAGGCCTGGTATGTGGTAGGCCTCAGTATGTATATGTTGAATTCACAAATGAAACAAATTCTCATGGGCTTTCCTTTCGTTCTTAGTATAGCGCAGTGAGCTCAGTAGTTCTCAAACTTAGTGTGCTCAAAAATTACTCTCAGGGTTGAATTCATAACACTTTGCACTCTAAGGGTAATTTAAGAGATTTTTCTAGAGTACTGATTGCCTGCTTTAGGATCTTAGCGCCCTGAGTAAGGGTATTCATAAAAAGGTAATGAAACAAATGGCTGTCATCATTCTAACTTTTAAATGTTTCTATTTGTATTGTTTAAACAGAAATAACTTGTTTTTTTTTCTTTTAGGTTTTATTATAT
>NW_012149087.1:13529-13989 GCF_000956105.1 Propithecus coquereli
GGGGTATATTCTGCCTCTCTCAGACCCTAATTCCTTCATAGGTTCTTGGGACTTTCTTTATGTTAGAAAGAAGAGGACAGACTTCCAGCTTTTCTAAATTCTTGGAATAATTATCCTGATGATTACCTGGATATTGACTATGATGTCTACTTTGTTGGCTTTGAATTTAGAGGGTTTTGAAGGCTTCCTTGGGAAGATTCGTAGTGTCTTAGACCAGAATTTTCTCTGCTCTTTTGCTGGCAGTCCAAACTAATTTACATTAAAACGATATTTATTTTTAATATTACAAATGCATTTTTTTTTTTTTGAGACAGGGTCTCACTGTGTTGCCCAGGCTAGAGTGCAGTGGTGTGATCATAGCTCACTGTAACCTTGAATTCCTGGGCTGAAGTGATTCTCCTGCCTCAGCCTTCCAAGTAGCTGGGATTATAGGCATGTACCAACACACCCAGCCAATTTT
>NW_012149088.1:0-421 GCF_000956105.1 Propithecus coquereli
TTTAGAACTCAGGAAAATCAGCAAGAAAAAAATCAAACAACCCTATCAAAAAGTGGGAAAAGGACATGAACAGAAACTTTTCAAAAGAAGACAGAATAATGGCCATAAAACATATGAAGAAATGCTCAATATCTCTAATCATCAGGGAAATGCAAATGAAAACCACAGTGACATATCACTTATCTCCAGTGAGACTGGCCTTTATCAAAAAGTCCCAAAACAATAAATGTTGGCGTGGATACCGAGAGAGAGGAACACTCATACACTGTTGGTAGGTCTGCAAACTAGTGCAACCTCTGTGGAAAGCAATATGGAGATACCTTAAAGAGATACAAGTAGAACTATCATTCAATCCAGCAATCCCATTACTGGGCATCTACCCAAAAGAACAAAAGTTGCTCTACGAAAAAGACACCTGCAC
>NW_012149088.1:4769-5090 GCF_000956105.1 Propithecus coquereli
TCTGATTGATTGAAATTGTCAAGCTCTGATTGGGTAGTTTTCAAGTCCAAACCAGAAGTCTCTGTCAAATGTTTCTTTCAAACAGCTGCTTGGGGAGAGGGGGTTTCGAATGCAGCTGATCTTGGCACTGACAACAAGAACTGCTTTGGCTTGATTGTAGAAAGGAAGGTCTTGTGACAGCATCTTTCTGACAACATAGAGCACATAATTGCCTCCCCTCCTCCATCCAGCCAGGGATGCCTAGTTCTGTTTTCACTTCAAGCAACTCAGTTAGCCAGGGGGAGTTTATTTTGTCTGTTGGCTGAGGGCATACTTTAAAAA
>NW_012149088.1:7474-8120 GCF_000956105.1 Propithecus coquereli
TTTTTGGTCTTTAAAGCAATTTTCAAATGTTTTTTTTAGATGTAAATCATCCTTATAAAATATATATGACATTAGAAACTATATAAAATGAAAAATGTAAGCTTTGACCCCAACAGCAAGTAAATACCATTAATGGTGCCTTAAAAACAGACAAATAAGCTGATGGAACAAAAGAGAGAGCCCAGAAATCAATTCACACATTTATGGTCAATTGATCTTCAACAAAGATGCCAAGAATACACAATGGGAAAAGGACAGTCTCTTCAATAAATGATGTTGGGAAAACTGGATGTCCATATACAAAACAATGAAATTGGACCATCATTTCACACCAAATATAAAAATCAACTCAAAATCCATTCTTGGTTAAATTTATTTAAGATCTGAAACTGTAAAACTACTAGGAAAAATTTAGGGGAAGAGCTCCATGGCATTTGTCTAGGCAATTAATTTTTTTTCATATGACCCAAAAGCATAGGCAACAAAAGTAAAAATAGACAAATGAGATTACATCAAACTAAAAATCTTCTACACAGCAAAGTAGAAAATCTACAGAGTGAAAAGATAACCTATGGAATGGGGGAATACATTTGCAAACCTATATCTGATGGGTTAATATCCAAATATAGAAGAAGTTCAAATACTC
>NW_012149088.1:9730-10374 GCF_000956105.1 Propithecus coquereli
CTCTGTTGCCCCAGCTAGAGTGCAGTGGCATAATCATAGCTCACCACACCTCAAACTCCTGGGCTCAAGTGATCCTCTTACCTCGGCCTCCTGAGTAGTTGGGACTACAGGCACAGGCCACCAGGCCTGGCTAATTAAGTTTTTCTATTTTTAGTAGAGATAGGGTCTTGCTCTTGCTCAGGCTAATCTGGAATACCTGATCTCAGCAACCCTCCCACCTTGGCTTCCCAGAGGTCTAGGATTACAAACTTCAGTGATAGGATTACAGGTGTGAGCCACTACACCCAGCCTAAATTTATGATATTTTAAATCTGCTATTAGTTATATACATTCATTTCATTCCATTTTTTCCTAATTTTCCCAATAAAATTAAACTACCTTTTAAATAATATCAATACTCCATTTTTTACACTCTGTTGTCTGAGTATTAAGTCTAAGACACAGAGTATGCTCTGATTATATTGTCTTTATTGATTTTTTAGTGTCTTCGTTAAAAATTATCATTACCTCATTTCTTTCATTTGCTAATCTTATGTACTTATGAATTACATTACAAATATAAAAAAAATCTCCTGTCATTATTTTCAAGGGCAATAGTTGCTTTGTGCTTTTTCTAAGTCTCTCTTTTTTTCCCTGGCCTCCTC
>NW_012149088.1:11919-12382 GCF_000956105.1 Propithecus coquereli
GCAGGAATGCCAAATGAAACCATTTTATGCTCTCATTAAAACATTAAAATAGTTTTATTGCCTGAAATGATCTAATACTATATCTTAAAATATATATTCCCTATGGGCATAGACTACTGACAGGCTTAAAAATGCTGAGCATGCAGTAATATAAAATGTAAAAATTTACTGAGAATAGTTTAGGTGGTAAATCCAGAATTCTCAAATAACTGGAGAGATGGATTAATTGGTGAAATACATACTGTTGTAGTGACTTTAAAAACTTGATAACCATTATAAATGTAATAGAACTCCGTGGCCATTCAAACTGCTAGAATCATGATAATCAAGGTATAAATAAATCTAGATAACACCAAGAGTTAGTTTAGGGAGTGACTGAGCTTGAACACCCACAAAATAGCATGCAAGGTATATCATGCAATTAAGTCAATTTGTCAGTTAACAGCTTAACATGGAATATTAT
>NW_012149089.1:0-427 GCF_000956105.1 Propithecus coquereli
ATCCACCTACTAGAAACTGTGGTATGTTCACCCAGTAAACAGTTTTTAACTCCTCACATTTAAAGATTCATCAGGCAACATGAATGAGATGGAACGTTTTTAAAGGAAATGAAAACCAATGTATGTTAGATGATATAGAAGAAGAAAACTGTCATAGAGTAGAGAAAAAGTAGAGCTTGAGGGTATACATCTGAATATCAGTAGTGCCACTAACTCACACTTTGCTGTTAGCCAGTTGAGCCAGCCACTTCATCTCCCCAGGCTTCAGTTTCCTTGTATGTAACCCTCTGTGATTAAACTTAATTAACGATTTCCAAAATATGTTCCATAATTGCCACAGCCAGGAAACAATACATGTAAAGAAAGAAGGAAAAGAAAGCAAGAGAGAGAGCGGGAGTGAGAGTTGAGAGAGAGGGAGGGAGAGAGA
>NW_012149089.1:1754-2154 GCF_000956105.1 Propithecus coquereli
ATCCACCTACTAGAAACTGTGGTATGTTCACCCAGTAAACAGTTTTTAACTCCTCACATTTAAAGATTCATCAGGCAACATGAATGAGATGGAACATTTTTAAAGGAAATGAAAACCAATGTATGTTAGATGATATAGAAGAAGAAAACTGTCATAGAGTAGAGAAAAAGTAGAGCTTGGGGGTATACATCTGAATATCGGTAGTGCCACTAACTCACACTTTGCTGTTAGCCACTTGAGCCAGCCACTTCATCTCCCCAGGCTTCAGTTTCCTTGTATGTTACCCTCTGTGATTAAACTTAATTAACGATTTCCAAAATATGTTCCATAATTGCCGCAGCCAGGAAACGATACGTGTAAAGAAATAAAGAAGGAAAAGAAAGCAAGAGAGAGAGCGGGA
>NW_012149089.1:4855-5304 GCF_000956105.1 Propithecus coquereli
TTTTTAAAATGTGTTCTTTTAGATTGCCTTCTAAGATTTTGAAGAAGAAAAAATACATTTCCTCAAAATGTACTAGTTTATTCCTAATACAAGCTAGAGAGCAACAGCCCTAGGCTGATGATACTTTTGGGCTGGGGAAATGTGAGTCTCATTTAGACATATGCTGCTTTTCTCACTTGCTAAGTCAGGAAATAACTACTCCCTACATGTCAAACAGGACTTTTAATTGGCTCACCAATTTATTATGGAATAGACATGTACTCTATCTCCAATTTACAAAATATTTTTAAAAGGTCTTTAAATGAAAAACATGAAATCACTTCAAAATAACCATTATAAAATGTAAGAATTGAGTTCAGTTTTTGAATTTTGATACTAGTGAGATCTATGAAGCCACAATTATATTCTGTTTTCTGAAAATGAGTTGCAAAATCCTCCAGTATCTTTTG
>NW_012149089.1:14299-15372 GCF_000956105.1 Propithecus coquereli
ATCACTACATACCAACAAATTTGAAAACATAGAAGAAATATATAAATTCCTGGACACATACAATCTTCCAAGATTAAATTATAAAGAAACAAAAAGTCTAAAGAGATCTATAATGAGCAAGTAAATTGAATCAGTAATAAAAATTCTTCCATTAAAGAGAAACCTGGGACCTGATGACTTCATTGCTGAATTCTACCAAAAAATTAAAGAGCTAATACCAATTCTTCTCACACTATTTTAGAATATTGAAGAGGTGGGAATACTTCCAAACTCATTTTACAAGGCCAGCTTTACTCAGAGTCCAAAACCAGAAAAGAACACAACACAACAAAACAAAATAAAAAAAACTACAGGCCACTATCCCTGATGAACATCGATGCAAAATTCTTAAGAAGCAGACTGAATTCAACAGCACATTAAAAAAGATCATCCACTATGATCAAATGGAATTTACCTCAGCAATACAACGTTGTTTTCACATATGCAACTCAATAAATGTGATATACTACATTAACATAAACAAAGACAGCAACTGCATGATTATTTCAATAGACACAGAAAAAGTATTTGACAAAATTCAATATCTTTTCAAGATAAAAACTCTCAACATATAGGTAAAGAAGGTATGTACCTTAACACAATAAAGGCCATATAAGACAAATCCACAACTAATACCATACTGAAGTGGGAAGGCTGAAAGCATTTCCTCTAAGATGAGGAACAAAACAATATTACCTCTATTCATAATACTGGAAGTTCTAGCCTGAACAATTAGGTAAGACAAAGAAAAGGGATTCAAATTGGAAAGGAGGAAGTCAAATTGTCCCTGTTTGCAGACAATATGATCTTATACATGCATACTTTGTTTTATTGCATTTTGCTTTATTGTACTTTGCAGATATTGCATTTTTTTTAAAATTGAAGTTTTATGGCAACTCTGCTTTGAGCAAATCTATTAAGGCCATTTTCCCCAAAAACGTGTGCTCACTTCATGTCTCTGTGTCAGCATTTTTTAGCATAAAGTATTTTATATCTACTGTTTTTTATATATAATCCTATTGTACACTTAGTAG
>NW_012149089.1:17632-18005 GCF_000956105.1 Propithecus coquereli
CAGGATACTAGGGATCATCTCAAAGGATGGTAATTAGAATAAGAGCTCCTAGTAGTTTTCCCACACATGGGAATTCCCAGAGGAATTTGTAGGTTTAGTGGTTTCTCTGTGTGGAGCTGGAAAACAAGATTTTGGAATGTCTGGAGCTTCTCTCAAAATACAGAATGGTTTCCTGAACAGTCTTTGGACCCTCATGTCCATGGTCTCCAGGCTTAACCTTCAGATGAAGTCTAAAGATCACTGACTGGATGAAAAAATGACCATAATTTAATCCTAACCAGTATATAGATAATGTATTATGTATCTTGTTTCTTCTGATAAGACGAGGGCCTGGAGTAGAGGTAGCAGTATTTATTCATTCCTTCTTCCTTTG
>NW_012149090.1:0-1111 GCF_000956105.1 Propithecus coquereli
GATAAATGCAGGCTTGGATTTGATCTGTATGGCCTCTTTTTTAAAAATAAGAAAATGACCACTATGATATATCACTAAAAATTAAAATAAATAAAATAAGTGAGATCCATTTCGGATTTCTGACCACTAGAACTGGGAGATAATACATTTTTAATGTTTATGACACTAAGTGTGTTGTAATTTGTCACAGCAGCAGTAGGAAACTAATACGCTACTGCATTCATCAGAATTCATTAGCTTTTGAAGATGTTAGAACTTTTTCTTTTTCTTTGTTCCTCTTTTTCCTTTTTTTTCCCTGTTTGTTTTCTTCTTACACAAGCAAGAAATGCTTATACAAAAATTAGAAAATACAAATAATGAATCAAGGAAATATCACAAAATTTATCTGAAATCCCAACACCTAGGGATAGCAAGAGGTATGACTTTAGTGTTTAATTCTTCCATGCTTCTTCCTGTGCTGATACAAAGGCACATACATGTGTACGCATGCATGGTCCCACCCGTGTACACCCATGCCCATTCACATCCATGCACACTTACAGATGTGTAAGCATGCATACAATCAAATTCAGGATCCTGACCCCAGAATTGATCTTTAACAGCTTTGGGTGTTCAAAAAAAATCACATACCCCTCCTCATATTATGGGAATGTTTATAAGAATGTGCCCCAGCTGTTGAAAGGACTTTCACAAATGTTTTGAGCAATGATAGCATTGGTGTAATATACGTATAGCATCTCAGAGGAAAACTTGGAGGATGAGGAAGCATTTATTTACATTATGTCATACAAGTCCTGTTGCTTTGCAGTCACACTTTACAAAGAGTTTCTTTGACTTCTGAATTCTGTTCTCCGTAGTAACCTGCAATTGCACAGGGAGAAAAGCACATCAGATAACCTGTTGACGTCAACAAGGAATTACGGATACATTCAGCAGTCATATAAACACAGTAATTAACTTAAAATATACATACCAGTGTCGTCCACACATCTTTTACAAAGGAGCTGGCCTGTGCTATACAAATTATGAGCGTGTTTTCCTATGCTGAGAAAAACAAAATAAAACAACCTAGCAGCCAGAATCATGTACCACTGCTGTCTCTCAGGGAGGC
>NW_012149090.1:3276-4412 GCF_000956105.1 Propithecus coquereli
ATTTTAAAAAAATGGAAAAAAAAGATTTATGGTAGAAAATCGGAAATAAAAATTCCCTCTCAATTCACGGGATGCAAATAGAAAGGTTTGTGCCTTAACAGAAAGACAACCAGAAGCAATTTGATGTTAGGATATGCTAAGTTACGGATTTTGTAGAGACAGGATGGCTCTTTCCACTTCTAAATTAATGAGAAAACCCCTGATGAACTATTGAGAAGGAAAATCCCTAAATCAAAATCATTATTTCAATATAGAGGAGACATCTCCAAAATGATATGAAGTGAGAAGACTTTTTCTCATTAGAAAATAGGAAATTAATCATTATTACTAATATTTTGCTTGCAACCTCCATAGATAACAAAGGTATTCTTAAGGCACACACTCTTGGGTTAATGTTCCTTTGCCAGATGCAGAGTTTGCTTAGAATGTCACAACCGCTGAAGGCATTCTCAAATATGATGACAAAAGTCAAGTGTTAAGAATCACAGAAGCCAGAGTCCATTATAAAGGCTATTACACATCATGATATAGATGTTTAAAAGAAATAAAAGTATAATAGACACATTATTTTCTGAAATCAAATTCCATTTCTGATTATTAACAATGTATCTGTTGACTACACACACACACACACACACACACACACAGAGTTTAGCTCAACTATTATGGTTCAAGTAATTCTCTGGTCTTGTCCGGTTTTCAATCTTCACCTCATCGTTCCGAAATTACCCATTTGTGTGTTTATGATCCTTTCAGCGCTATGTCCTCTTAAGGCACATTGTCAGGGTTTTTTCCTTGATCACAAATCAAAAAATGTTATTAACTTTTATGTGTCTCGATGGACCACACAACGCTGTTCTGACCGAGATGGAAGTTTTACTTCTTGTATAAAAATGTCTGAGCAGATGGGTGTTTTGGGAAAGTGGAAGTTCTGTACTGTAGATTCATTTGGAATTGTCCAGAATAAAACCATTTTCCTTCTTGTTTCACCAGCTCTGGAAGAGGCATCTTTGTCCAGTTGCTTAAAGATGGTTTTTCCACTGTCCCGTCCATATTCTACCCGATGCAAGGAGGAAAATTAACTAGAGGCAAATAGCTCTTGAAAAGATGAATGGCTTTGAAATTCACATTGTGAT
>NW_012149090.1:9335-11754 GCF_000956105.1 Propithecus coquereli
GAGAAAATATTCACATGCTACACATCCGATAAAGGGTTGATAACTAGAATCTATATAGAACTCAGGAAAATCAGCAAGAAAAATCAAAGTACCCTGTTGAAAGTGGGCAAAGGATATGAACAGAAACTTTTCAAAAGAAGACAGAATAATGGCCAACAAACATATGGAAAAGTGCTCAACATCTCTAATCATCAGGGAAATGCAAATCAAAACCACAATGAGATATAATTTAACTCTAGTGAGAATGGCTTTTATCAAAAAGTTCCAATACAACAAATGGTGTGGATGTGGAGATACAGGAACACAAAAATACCTTTTAAATTATGATCCTGTAAGAGAAAACGAGATCTCTCTGTGTGTGCTCACACAGAAGAGCATATACGCTATATTATTAATTGAAATCATCGTGCTGCAAAAACTTGTGGATGCATACAGAGAAAACAGGAAGGCACTGTACATTTTTTTTTCTTTATACATGTTGTATGTTTGGATTTTTTAAGACAAATATGTTAAACTCGTGTGTCTTAGTCATTTGGGCTGCTATAGCAAAATACCTGGGACTGAGTAATTTAGAAGAACACAAATTTATTGTCTGTAGTTCTGGAGGCTGGGGAGTCCAAGATCGAGGCACCAGCAATCTGGTGTCTGGCGAGGGCTGCTCTCTGCATCCCTGCTGGTGGTGCCCTGCTACTGCCTCCTACAGAGGAGACCAATGCTGTGTCCTCATATGGCAGAAGGTGGAAGAATAAACCTGTCCAACTACTTCCCTGCAACCCTGTTGTAAAAGTGCTGATTGCATTTATGAGGGCAGGATAATCACCTACCAAAGGCCAAACGCCCTTCTTCTAATATCATTACCTTGGGGGTTAAGTTCCAACATATGAATTTTGGAGGGACATATCCATTCAAACCATAGCACTGGGTAATTATATTTTGCAAAGAACATTCTTTGATATATATATGTGTGTTTGTGTGTGTGTGTGTGTGTGTGTGTGTGTATTATGTCAGAGTATTACGGGAGTACAAATGCTTTGGTTACATAAATTGCCTTTGCACTCCCCGAATCATAGCTATAAGCCTGCCCATCCCCCAGACAGTGCGCACCACACCCATTAAGTGTAAGTTTACTCATCCCCTCCTCCTCCCTCCCACCTGCCCGACACCCAATGAATGTTACTCCCATATGAGCACATCAGTGTTGATCAGTTAATACCAATTTGATGGTGAGTACACGTGGTGCTTGTTTTTCCATTTTTGAGATACTTCACTTAGAAGAATAGGCTACAGCTCCATCCAGGATAACACAAGAGGTGCTAGTTCACCATTGTTTTTTGTGGTCGAGAAGAACTCCACGGTGCACATATACCACATTTTATTAATCCACTCATGGATTAATGGACTCTTGGGTCATTTCCACATCTCTGCAATTGTGAATAGTGCTGCTATAAACATTCGAGTGCAGATGTCTTTTCTACAGAATGTCTTTTTTTCGTTTGGGTAAACACCCAGTAGTGGGATTGCTGAATCAAATGGTAGTTCTTCTTGTAGCTCTTTGAGGCGTCTCCATACTACTTTCCATAGAGGTTGTACAAACTCTTTGATATTTTTATGTGCATTGTGTTTAAAAATGGAAGAAATCATGCCTTCTACATTCACCTCTCTATTTTCAGCATGGAACAGACACCCTAGCTGATGTTACATTCTCAATAAGTATTTCTCAGATCACAAATGAGCAAGATGTTAACATAGCACGTAGTACTTAACATTATAAAGAACCAGTCTCGGCATTTGTGCTTCCTCAGTATTTGAATGCACAATGAACATGGGTTTACTATAGCCAGGAATCAGTAGACTGGCCCTTATTGAAAGAAATAGAGTTGATAAGAATAATATACGTAAGACTCATTTAATAGCCCATTGGAAATCTGCAAATAGGTATTAAGAGTAAAATGGATTAGGACGTGGCAGAGGAAACACCTAGAATGAAGGCATTTGGGGGTGTGTTGGAAAAAGCAACAAAGTGAGAAGTTGCAGATTGAAGAAAGGCTGGTAAAGGGGTAGGGATTTTATATGCAACACTAACTTTTTCACTGTGTTTCAATAATTATTTTCTTATTTACCAAAGCCAGTCAGCTTGTTATCCAGGAAGGTTAAATAACAAATAGCAGGAAAACAAAATGAGAAAAAATCAACAAAAGTTAGAGGAAAAAAAATTTAAAACAGGAATTCATACTCCAAACTAAACACACAAAATAAGACTTCGTGTCTGAGTCTAGTCTTGGGGGAGAAGCAGAAAAATTTTAAAAGTCAACACGATGTCATCGTCTGAAGGGTTTTCCACACAAAAACGATAACTTCAGCACTGAAGCCTTCTTGCTAAAACAATATGAGTCATTTTCATGTCGTGGTGTAATTCACG
>NW_012149090.1:16099-17822 GCF_000956105.1 Propithecus coquereli
GCAGGCGAATGCATAAGCAAACTCTCATGCATCCAGGCAATGGAATGTTTTTCAGTGCTAAAAAGAAATGAGTGATGGAGCCATGAGAAGACACAGAAGAACTTTAAATTCATGTTGCTAAGTCAATGAAGACAATCTGAAAAGGCTACATATAGTACAATTCCAACTACAGGACATTCTGCAAAATGAAAAACCATGGAGACGCTGAAAAGTTCAGAATTATCAGGGGTTAGTAGAAGGAAGGGTTGAAAAAGTGGAACACCGAGGGTTTTTAGATCAGTGAAATTATTCTGAGAGTGTGAGACTGTTATTCTCTGAGTATGAGACTGTTACGGTGGATACATGTCATTATGTTAAGTAGAGAGTTAGGATCTCCGGCTCTTCTCGGGACAAGGGTTCCCTGTTTTGGTGCGGTATTGAGCAATTGCTCCACTTGGGAAGAGGGATAAGGGTGGGCTCCGTTTCTGGTGTTGCCCCACCCTTAATCCTATCCCGAGCAACTGCTACACCTGGGGAAGGAGGGGATGCTTTATCAATCTGGAAATTCCCCAGCCCAGGCATGATAGGATTTAGAAGTGAACTGGAGTAACCTAAGGGTAATTAATATGCCATTAGCTTGACTCTGCATTGTTGTTCTCCACCCCCAGGTGGACTGTCTTAGAGGGAGCTCGTCTATGCAGATGGAATTGAGGACACCTGTTGATCATTTGCTAACATCCCACACCTCCCAAGAGCCCTCCCCCAGACTGGGCTAATGAAAGGAAACAATCCGAGAAGTCAAGAGTAGTGAGTGGGTCAGTGAGCGAGTGGGTGGGTCTGTCTCTTTCCGCTCACGGAGACAGACCCATTTTATTCTACACTAAAGAGCTGCTCTTGTGAAACTGCTCCCTGCCTGGGGTTACTCCGTGGCACTGCCCTTGCTGGTGATTTTTCCAAGAAAGGAGTCAGAGGACTGGGATAACAGTCTGGACTTGACACTTTGGTGTGTCTGGTCATTCTTCGGTGGCCAAAAGCACACCAAGAACAGAGGGCTGACTCCCACCCTGGCATCTTTCATTCTGAAACCCAGGATTCTGACAATTATACATTTGTCCAAACCCATGGAGTGTGCAACACCAAGCGTGAGCCCTAATGTAAACTGTGAACTCTGGGTGTGTCCATGTGGGTTCCTCACTCGTGACAAATGCCCCACCTACTCCAGTGGAGGATATTGATTATAGGGGGTGCACGTCATATGTGTGGCCTGGGGGTGTATGGAAACACTCTACAACTTTCACTCAATTTGGCTATAATGCTAAAACTGCTCTTAAGGTTTTAAAATAATAACAATATCCATAACATGAAAATCAAAAAGTCTATCAATTTTTAATGGACTTGGTTGTGCTGAGAATTATGAGATGGCTAGAATTGTGGAATAGGTTGTTGCCTTGGGAGAAAGGTTAGATAAAATTATTTTGTCCATTCCCTACTTGAAAATGGTGTGGAAATATGTCACCTTTTTTTTCCCTCAGGGGATCTGGGTCACAATTTAAAGAATTTCTAGGAAGTAAGTGAAAAAAAATCATATTAATGATGAGGAGAAAAATGCATGGGCTTTCGAATGAAGAAAATAAAATAATCTATGATGATATGTTAATGGATTGTGGAGAAATATAGAAAGATTTTGTTAATATAACAGTTGATGCTTTCAAAATGAACACATATCTACACCTGCAAGAAGGCA
>NW_012149090.1:19452-20210 GCF_000956105.1 Propithecus coquereli
GGTGGGTCCCCATTTGCGACCCACACATTAGAGATCAGATTTGCATAAAATATAAACAGAATTTTTTTGTTTTTTTAGTTTTCAACAATAAAAACATGAATCTGGAACAAAAATGGCATGCTCCTTTTTAGGTGGAAAACAAAATAAGTCTAACTTTCCAAACTAAAAACAAAATAAGTCCTGTTTCCAAAAAAACCAAACTGTAGAAAAGCTCTGTCTGCTGCCACAGATGAGATTGTAGAGGAAGGTTGTTCTGGTTTAAAACAAAACCTTCCTTGTCCATTTTGCCTGGAGTTATTTTTTAAACATGTTTCAGAAGCCGTACCATTGCAAACCAAACCAGGCAGCCCACACTGGATGGATGATTCTTGGTATAAACTCTAAATTAGGCACTGAATTGGAGACAGATGCTCAGAGAGAAGTTTAATGGTAGTAATTAATGACCGCACAGTGATAAAATGTCACTCTTTAAATGATAACATTCATCATACATTTTACTCCTTATTTTGCTGTCGGAAAATCATTTGGAGCAACGCAGCCCTTGGCATCTCTGGGTTTTCCTACAACTAAAATGGTCACAGGATGGGGTATGTTGGATCAACTTCTAAGCCAAGGGCTCATTTCCAAACTCTTTAGTTTGAATCTTTCAGGGGAATGAAGTAATTTATTAATATTAACATCAGTCATTGAAATAAATGGGTTATTTATTGCATTGTTTGAACCAAGAGAAAATACTGAAAGATCAATTTTCCCTTGCC
>NW_012149091.1:0-1927 GCF_000956105.1 Propithecus coquereli
GCCCAACATCCAATAGATGTTATTCTTATATGTGCACTTATGTGTTGATCAGTTAATACCAGTTTGATCGTGAGTACATGTGGTGCTTGTCTTTCCATTCTTGGGATACCTCACTTAGTAGAATGCGTTCGCTTTGTATTTTATTAGTTTTTTGTTTGTTTGTTTGGAGACAGAGTCTCACTCTGTTTCCCAGGTTAGAGTGCAGTGAGTGGCATCAGCCTAGCTCATAGCAACCTCAAACTCCTGGGCTCAAGCTATCCTTCTGCCTGGGCCTCCTGAATACCTGGGACTACAGGCTTGTGCCACCACACTCAGCTTTTTTCTATTTTTTGTAGAGACAAGGTCTCCTTCTTCCTCAGGCTGGTCTTGAACTCCTGACCCTCAAGCAATCCTCCCACGTTGGCCTCCCAGAGTGCTATTATTACAGGCGTGAGCCTGGCTTTCTCTGTACTTTTCCTTCTTGACATTCCCAGTGCTTTTCGCAATTATGGCATGTTCCCTTGAACAATTTTGAAATAATTAAAAGCTTCTGTCTCATTATTCTTACCTTTCTTTCTGAGATCCTCTCTCTCTCTCTGTGTATTCCGTATGTCTCTTATAATTTTTATTTCTCTTCTCTTTATTTCTCTGTGCTTTAATTTTATAATATTTTTGTTAAATATCTCCCAATTCCTTTATTCTCTCTTTTGGTGCATCTCATCTGTCATCAATTAAATCATCATTTGAATTCTTTATTTCATTCCTATGTTTATATCTTATATTTACATCTTCAACATAGTTTTTTATTCTCCCTTGAATTTTCTATCTTAACTTGTAAACTCTAGAGTAAATTAATTATATCTAATTCAGACTGGTAACATCTTTATGTCTACTGTGGATATGCATCTATGCTGTGTGTTTTTTCTCTTATTATCTGTCATTTTGTCTTTTTTTCCTGGTTTACTTATAAGTTTTAACTACATGTAAGACATTTTATATGAAGAATTATAGAGAGGTGATATATGATTTTAAATGGTGTTAATTTCTTCCAGTGGGAAATTTGCTTGTGCTTCAGCCAGCAACTAGCATGGGTAAAAGACTGGCTTTATTATACATGGATTTAGCTGTTTGAGTACTTGTATCAGTCTTTGTAAGAGTTGGTCTCATTATCTTTTATCCTCACTGCTACAGTGTGGACTTTTTTGTTTCTCAAACATAACTTCTGGAGTTGGCAATGCCTCTCCTTCCTGAAGCTTAACTCTGGTATTTTCCTTCTGTCCCTGTAGGATGGCTGCTTAACCCCTCAAACTCACAACCAAAGATTATGCTGAGCAAATTCCTCAAAAAGAGAAGTGCAAACGTTGAGGTTCAATTTTCTATATTTCCCTTTTCTTCTGCGTTTTGGTCCCTCAAGTTCTTACTTCATTGATAGCACTCGGATGTTTTTGAAGATATCATTTACATATTTGATTCTGCTTTTTCAGTGGATGAGCTGTTTGGCAAAAAACTATTCCACCAATACTGGGAGCACATTTTCTTAGTGGACATTGAACAAACATCCAATCTGTATTCACTCAAACATGGCTATAGTGTTTAACTAGTGTGGAACTGGTAGTTGATTCTGCTTTGATCTCCTTTAATTCTCTAATTTCATTTTTAAAATCCTCTTTGTTAAAAGAAATACAGTATTTTGATTAACACAGCAGATTACTGAATAAGACCACCTGTGTTTATATCTCGGCTCCTTCATTTACTCACATTCAACAATGACAGGTTGCTTCTTTCTGTGTCTTATTTCCCTAATATGTTAAAGGAAGTACTAATTATCTTAATACTAAAAAATAGTTTGAGGAATAAATAAAGTTACTTATGTAAAGCTCTTGGAACAGTGATGCTCTTGATGTTCTTGATTATTTCAAATTATTTAATACCATAAGAAAAATATTTC
>NW_012149091.1:12197-14718 GCF_000956105.1 Propithecus coquereli
TTCTAGAAGCTAATACTAGCATAAGTATGATTTTAAAAAGAGTAATATAACATTATTTCAATGTGATGCTTTTGTTTACCTAAAATGGTATATAATTCATTTAATTTTACCTACAAATGAAATTCTACCACAAAAAAGTTTCCTCAATTGTTATGAATTCCAGTGCTTATAATAAGGTAAGAACACTGGAAGCATTCCAAAACATATTTGAATTCAACTCTTTTATCAAAATGTGAGAAAAATATGTGCATACAAGACAAATTTTAAATAAGCCTATCAATTTGTACATTATTACTCTATTAAGTGTTAATGAGTAATAGTGTACTTTAGTTGCAAGAATTTAAAATAGACTATATAATAAGTTAATTAAAATATTATTTTAGCAATAGGTAGCATGATTTTTCATTTAAGCCATATTATCTTATTTATACTTTTTTCACTGCTCAAAGGGTTGTTACATCATATAGTCTTAGAAAAATCAAAACAGTCAATGTATCTTTGTACTAAAACACGTAAACAGGATTGTGATCATTCATTGTAGGTGCCAACTTGATTGGGTTAAGGAATATCTAGATAGGTGGTAAAGCATTATTTATGGATATATTTGTGAGAATATTTTGGAAAACATTGACATTTGAATCAATGGACTGAATAAGGAAGATTTTCCCTCATTCATTGTGGGCAGGCATCATTCAATCAGCTGCAGGTCCAGATAAAACAGGAAGGTATAGGGAAGGTGAATTCTCTCTCTCTCTCTTCTGGATCTGGGACACTGTTCTCTTGCCCTTGGAAATCAAAACTTCAGGTTCTCTGGTCTTTAGACTCTAGGACTTGCACCAGTGGCCCCTCAGCATCCCAGGACTTTGGGTTCAGTTAGAGTACACTGTGGGATTCTTTGGTTCTGGGGCCTTTGGACTTGGCCTGAGTCATACTACTAGCATCCCTGATTCTCCAACTTGTAGATGGCCTATCATGGGACTTCTCAGCCTCTATAATCATGTAAGCCAATAAATCCCCTCACTTCTCTATCTCATTACACACACACACACACACACACACACACACACACACACACACACACAGATCTATTCTTATTTGTAAATAGAGTTTAAATTACATGAGAAATGATATTCCACATTATATCATTATATCATAATTCAAGGCCATAAAGTTTTATAGGAAAATTTCAAAAATATTTTCTTTAAAGTGGAAATCATATAATTTCATGATACTTTGGTTGATTACTGCTTTAGATGCATCAGTGCTAGATGACACAATAGTGAATTTGTCTAATCTTGATGTTTGGTTAAAGGATTATAAATTCCAGGTATAAATTCTGGACATGGGTTTCTTTTCTCTAGTGTACTGACCATAGTAGTCATCATCCTGTGAGGGTGGGTCTGAGAGTGTGGAATGATGGATTGCAGAGAACAAAAGAAGTTGGTAAAGAGGGTCCTCAAAAGACTGAAAGTATCCTGATTTAGGTTTCTAATACCAAAAATCTCGTCTGCTACCACAGAAGAAGGGTAATTAGTTAAGGAATTTACAACCATGGAAACTTGATGAAAGAGAAACTAAACTAACCCTTGAGAAGGGGATAATTCTAATGATCAATATCTAAAGCAGACACAATTTTTGAGATTATTGGAACCCCAACTGGCTTGGAATGGTCTTGAGAAAGGCTTGGCTTTAGGATTTTTTGTTTTTTGCTTTTGTTTGTTTGTTTGTTCTGTTATCTTTTTTTCTGGTGGGACCCATACCAAAGATTATGGTGAGTTTTTGTTGCTGCCTGTGTCATTGTGATTCATAGTCCTTGATTGCTCTTATTTCTTCCATCCAAGAATAACGTAGTTATACACTTGTTTTGCCTCTATTTGAGCCATTTTGATGAAATGTGATGGAGAGGAAGAAAGGAGAAAAGGGAATAAAATAAATGCAAGTGAATAATTTCTTTATTTCTAAAAGAAGTGCTTTGGAGATGGCTTATTTCAGCAAACTCAAAAGATAATTTTTGACTACTGAGGAATAATACAAAGAACTGACAACTTCTTTCATTTAAGTTAATAACTGTAATCCACAATTTGTATAAACAGTTTTCATTGAAATCAGAATGCTCCTCTGCCATAGATAATGAATGTTTCCTTTATTTCCTCTCAGTATTTTCTAAAGAACATCATTTTACATATTACTAAATTGTAGCTATGTCTCTGATTTTAAAAATACTCAAATATCCAAAATAAAACTTTAAAATGACAAGGAACAAATAACATTAAAACATACACTGGAAACAGAATGTGGTTTTATATTAGTAAATACAATATTTAAGCTAGAATTTACACAAGACACCACCTCTGATGAAGAGGATAGAGTATAAGATGACCATAGTTTTATCTTTTCCTAAAGAAGTTTTTTGAACTTATTCATGTTAAACTAATACCATCATCTCTTTTGTTGACATACTGACCTTGCTTGGATAAAGTTCGTGGAACTATGTTAAATAACTTTGTAAGGGTTTTCATAC
>NW_012149091.1:14768-15479 GCF_000956105.1 Propithecus coquereli
TTCCATCCAAGAAGAACGTAGTTATACACTTGTTGGTATTGTTGAAATTTATTGGACTTATCAGAGAGAAATTATTTGATGTAGCTATTCTAAGTCTGAAATGTCATAAATGCTTTCTACCTTAAGAAATTTAATGAAACCATAATTTATTTCATAAATATGTCTCATTTATTGTTTAAGGATATTAATAGGAATGCTGGTTAGACATAGAATAGAATTGCAGAAAATCAACAACACAATTTCTGTTGAATAGTTGCTTATCAGGCTTTAATATATGTTAAATTTTCATACATAGTTTCATAAAATTAAGACAAACTTAAGCTATTATAGAAAAAGCATAATTTTAGCTATTTAGATTTCATGTATTAAAATATGATGTGATATCATCTTGTAAGCAGCAAGATATAACATCAAATCAGAAACTAATTAGAAATATAGTATTTTATCCACCATATCTTCTGTCATTTTCAGCTTCCTTTTAAATCTGAATCATCTGAAATTAAGATACCTTAAATATTTTAGATGAATGATCTATCCTCCTGGTAAAATTAATATAAAAAGAAAAATGATTTGCAAAGGGAAAGGTCTCAAAAGTTTAATAACCTATATTTAAAATGTAGCAAGACTTTTAGTACTGTCATCAATTTTGGTATTAAAGTCTTCCCAGTCATTTTTCAGACTATAATAATGTGTCCTTAAATAACTTTCAAC
>NW_012149091.1:15536-15918 GCF_000956105.1 Propithecus coquereli
TAAACTAATACCATCATCTCTTTTGTTGACATACTGACCTTGCTTGGATAAAGTTCGTGGAACTATGTTAAATAACTTTGTAAGGGTTTTCATACAATATGAGCACAGTCCAACATTATAACTTACAAATCAGAAAAGATAACAATAATTAAAATGTTAGGACTTTATTGTACACTACTATTAAAAAAACCTCTAACTTGTATTTAAAAGAAAATTTTAGAACATAGAACTAAAATTATAATCTATGGCAATATAAATTTGTCATTGTGATTGGATATAACAGATTGTTTATAATTAGAATTACTTAAAAGCTAATGATTGAATTAAAAAATCATTAAAATAATAACCCAAAGGATTTGTGAAAATTATACAAAGATTATTT
>NW_012149091.1:19168-20074 GCF_000956105.1 Propithecus coquereli
AAATTGGAAAACCACATGTAGAAGACAGAAACAGGATCCACGCCTGTCATCTCTCACAAAAATCCACTCATGGTGGAGAACAGACTTAAATCTAAGGCATGAAACTCCAAGAATTGTAGAAAAAAATGTTAGAAAACCTCTTATAGACATTGGCTTATAGAAATAATTTATAAAGAAGACTCCAAAGGCAATCAAAGCAAAAACAAAACCAAATAAATGGGACTTATCACATTAAAAAGCTTCTGTACAGCCAAGGAAACTATCACGAGAGCAAATAGACAACCTACAGAATGGGAGATAATATTCACATGGTACACGTCTGATAAAGGGCTGATAACTAGAATCTATATAGAACTCAGGAAAATGACCAAGAAAAAAATTAAACAACCCCATTAAAAACTGGGCGAAGGACACGAACAGAAACTTTTCTAAAGAAGATAGACTAATGGCCCACAAACATATGAAAAAATGCTCAACATCTCTAATAATCAGGGAAATACAAATCAAAACCACAATGAGATATCACCTAACTCCAGTGAGAATGGCTTTTATCATAAAGTCCCAAAACGATAAGTGTTGGTGTGGATGTAGAGAGATGGGAACACTCATACACTGCTGGTGGGACAGCAAACTAGGACAACCTCTGTGGAAACTAATATGGAGAAACCTCAAAGAGATAAAAGGAAAACTGCCATTTAATCTACCAATCCTGTTACTGAACATTTACCCAAACCAAAAAAAAGACATTCTATAAAAAAGTTATCTGCACTATAATGTTTATAGCACCACAATTCACAATTGCAAAGATGTAGAAACAATCCAAGTGCCCATCAATACATGAATGGATTAATAAAAGGTGGTACATGTATACTACGGAGTTCTACTTAGCCACAAGAAACAATGGTG
>NW_012149092.1:0-356 GCF_000956105.1 Propithecus coquereli
TAGTTTTTCAAAAAGTTATAATATTTTAGAGTACCTATATGAAATCATAGTCTTTGTTTATAAAAGATAGATAATTATCCTTACCTGATTATCCAAGTTCTCATGAAACTCAGATTGCAGAAACTAGACTCAGTGGATATAGCCATTTTGCTCAGGAGACAAGTAGCCTTTTTATTTTGCTTAAAAAAGAAATAGGGAAGAAAGAGATGATCCCCCAGCCTAGTCTTTATTTCATGCCCCAAAGATTTAAATTAACTGTTGGCTATGAACTCATTAACATTAATTTATATCAATTAAGGAAGAGTTTGTGGGTCAATCCAAATGCATTTAGGATTAGAAGATAAGGTCAAAGATTC
>NW_012149092.1:2063-2387 GCF_000956105.1 Propithecus coquereli
TTGTAAAGTCTATTAGAATATGAAAAAAATTTGCTGTTGAACATTTTAAGAATGAAATTTATTTCCAGCATCTGTGGTCGCAGATTTCCTTAACTATTAAATAAGAGCAATTCTGGATTCATTTCTGTAAACATTTGCCTTTGTGACATCAATTTTACACAATACTTATTATATTTCATTTCAAAAGATAGATAAAGATAGTGTGGTCTTGCATACTTTTTTATAACCGCTAATATGTAAATTGTATAGTTTTTCAAAAAGTTATAATATTTTAGAGTACCTATATGAAATCATAGTCTTTGTTTATAAAAGATAGATAATTAT
>NW_012149092.1:4577-4882 GCF_000956105.1 Propithecus coquereli
ATACAGTCATTATGAAAAAATTTAAAACTATAAGAGACAAAGGAAGAACTGGCAAAATGGAGCCATGCCATGATCTTGATTAGAAAGATTCAATATTGTTAAAAAAATGATCTCTAATCAATATCTAAATTCCAGTCTTAATTGAATTACATTAGTATGTGGTGCTTGAAAACCAATTTGAAGATTGATCAGGGAGAATAAACATGGCAGTAGCCTAGATAGAAAAATAGTTAATAACATTTAGCAGATATGTTGATGCACCACTGAGATTCTTTTCCATAAAAGGATGTACTGACTAGCAGCCA
>NW_012149092.1:8438-8794 GCF_000956105.1 Propithecus coquereli
ATGTGGATATATAATAGTTATACATGCTTATGGGATACATGTGATATTTTGATATAAGCATATAATGTGTAATGATCAAATCAGGGTAAAGTTTATTTTAAAAACAGAAAATTAAAATAACCACACATACTAATCATACTTACATGTTAAAATCTGAAGTATTGTGATGTAGAATGAAGACATAGAGGGTTTTTATAAGCAAGTATAAAAATAGACAATCCCATTTTTAGGTATATCAGGAATAATCTGAGAAATGTTTCTTCACTAAAATGAATATATTTAATATATATTATTAAGATGTCAACATTAATGTAACATATACTGCCTAGATTATTTGGTTATCATGATACAAAATA
>NW_012149092.1:11161-12298 GCF_000956105.1 Propithecus coquereli
GCAACACAAGGCAGGGCCTATTATACTGCACCCTCACCAATTAGGTATAGAAATGATTAATTAATTACTAAAGTTTCGATTTGTTATTTGACAAAGTAATATTCTAGTCTTGCTTTAATTGACATTTATTTAATTATCTATATTTTTCATATGCTTAGATTTCTTTCTTTTTTTAGTTATCAATTACAACTCATTTCCCAGTTCATTGTTGGGTTTGTAATTTCCTTTTGATTTATATGATAAAACCATATCATATTTCTCAGTTACGTTAACTCATTGATCACTCAGAAGTGGCAGTTAACTTTATGATGTTTCTAGTCTATAACATAAGAATTACAGAATTTGTGGAAAAAAAATCCTGTGTTTCCTCTTCAGTATGAATTACTAAATAGTAACTTCCTTAGGCAAAAGACATGTAAAATTTAAGTATTTTGATGCCTGATGGAAAACATGACCCTTTGGAAAGTTCGTATTTATTTGTAATCCCCTCAAATTCCGGATTGGCTGAGTTGCCACCAAACAATTCTTTATATACAGCAAGTTCATGACTTTTATAAATTGAGAATATAAGAGTATGTCCACAACATTTCATGATGAGATCATGGGAAAAAGCGGCATTCTGTGCAAGTATGAGTACTGAACTGGTCGTCGGGAACATTGACTCTGACTTTACACAAGTTGTTTCATAGCTCTATTGATAAAATGAATGGGCTGGATCATATCAATTTAAAGTCCCTTTGCATAACTCAAATTCTATGTACCCACAAATAAATTGGAAAACATATTTTTATTTATTACATAGGGTCTAAATAACTCATGATGAATTTGATATAAATATAAATATAGTTTATTTGCAATAGACATCATTGGATTAAACAAAAATTTAAAAACTGGTATTTTATGGACCACTTAAGAAATAGGATGTTCATGAATCCAATCTTGATAGAGATTCAATGCAATCATATGCAGGAGAACAAAACCAGACCCCTATCTCTCACCACGTACAAAAATCAAATCAAAGTGGATTAAAGACTTAGCATAAGACCAGAAACTATGAAACTACTACAAGAATACTTTGAGGAAATGCTTCAGGACATTGGTCTGGGCAAAGATTTTTTTAGTAAGACCTCAAAAGCA
>NW_012149093.1:0-292 GCF_000956105.1 Propithecus coquereli
ATTAAGTTCCTACTACGTGCAGCTCTTATCGGGCCAAAGATAGTGTCTTATTTTTCATCTTAATGATGTATCCATCAGTTTTCATTAAGTTAATTTGCAATGAAAGTTTGTAGGTTGGTTTGCAATAAAGGAGCATCCCTTTCACTGCAAATATATCTCCCAAGGGGCTTCTAAAATAGTTCGGAAAACAGTGAAATGTTATTTCACTAGAGTTACCACAGGGAAATGCATTCTGTGCATCCATCCTGTTCTGCTCCATTCTCTCTTTCAGTCTGTCTCAACCTCGACCCTG
>NW_012149093.1:342-699 GCF_000956105.1 Propithecus coquereli
AAATATATAGATTGTAGTTTATAATTAAAGGTTTAAAAATTCATAAAATCAATGAACATGCAGGTATTAAGTTCCTACTACGTGCAGCTCCTATCGGGCCAAAGATAGTGTCTTATTTTTCATCCTAATGATGTATCCATCAGTTTTCATTAAGTTAATTTGCAATGAAAGTTTGTAGGTTGGTTTGCAATAAAGGCGCATCCCCTTCATTGCAAATATATCTCCCAAGGGGCTTCTAAAATAGTTCAGAAAACAGTGAAAGGTTATTTCACTAGAGTTACCACAGGGAAATGCATTCTGTGCATCCATCCTGTTCTGCTCCATTCTCTCTTTCAGTCTGTCTCAACCTCGACCCTG
>NW_012149093.1:3044-4620 GCF_000956105.1 Propithecus coquereli
TATCCTGTCAGAAAAGCTGTGGGTAAAGAATGATAATGCTTTCATACACTACAAGATGGGAGACAAAATTGTTCACCTCTTATGGGGGGGGAATTTGGCAATACCTAACATACATAAAATGCATATATAAAAGTATATACGCATTGAAAGTATATACGTGATTTCACAAATCCCACCTCCAGGAATGTACTGTGAAGATTCATCTCTACAAATACAAAACAGCACATGCACGCCGTTATAAATTACATTATTCGTAGTAATAAAAGATTGAAAATAACCAAAAAGTCCACCGAATATGGGGATTGGTTGAATAAACCATGATACATTCTGTGGGTAAAGTGTTAACCCAACCCTCTTCTGGTCTGCATGGAGAATTAACTTTTGGTTAACTGTCTAACGCTGGTCCTGGCAACTTGATAAAGATAAGAATGCTACCTATATCCGAGAAATTTTGCCTCTGGTAAAAAAAGACCCTGACTTGTAAATTGCATCTGGACTGGGGAGAATTGTAATAAATCACAAACATCTTCACTGAGGATGGCAACTTTTGTAAACGGGAGTATGTCTCATAGGCACCCTAAAAACTCATGTCTATGGAACTGTTAGAAGAGATATTGGCTCCAGGAGGAGCCAGGGTACCTCCCCATCATCCCCCCATCCCTAACACCCTGTCTGATGTGGATCTCATCTTCTTGCACCTGAGACCTGTCACCTAGGGAAAAGAGCTCCTAAACTGCTTTGTGGGCTGTGGCTGGCGTGGAACCCTACCTGGACTCCTGCTGAGAGGAGATGCTGCCCTCAGTATTTCTGTCCTTGACCCTTCTAAATAGACAGAGAGTCTTTTGAGTCTGAGTGGTTAGTAGAGCCTAAGAAAGTTTCCTGGAGGGCACTGCACATCTATAAAATGAAGAACTGGGAGCCTGAAAAAAAAATGAGAAAGATCTCTATAAACTATATGGAATAATTTCCAGCATATGTGTTAGATGAGGAAAGAAAAGGACAAAACAATGTGTTATTTTGTGTGTGTATAAAAAAGAAGAGGAAATAGAATCTGTGTCTTTGTGTGTGTACACATACATACATGCATGCACACATGCATATATATGTACTTCCTTCTACAAAAAAATGACACAGAGGGGACGAACCAGATAATAATAATGGTTATTTATAGTGGATGGGCAGGAATAGAGACAATTAGAGGCCTATTTCTAGGAATATAACTTTGTACATAATTTTGACTTTTGAACTATGTTTTTCATTTTTAGAAAATAAAATTTAAAAATTCTAAAATTGGATACAAATAAACCTAATGTATATTACATAATTAATATAACTATACACAGAAGATGCCATTCAAATAATTTTTAAACACTATACTCTGTCTATAATACATCCTTGGTTGGATATAAACAAAGAAATCTTAAACTCCATTTGGGAGGTTTTCTGTTAGTAGTAACACTGGTATTGTCATTATGAAACCATAATACACAATATAATAACACAATTATGTAAAAAAAAAGTAAATGTATTCCTAAGAACCAATATTTTCAATGTAAGAGAAAAGAGAAATATGAAA
>NW_012149093.1:4670-6597 GCF_000956105.1 Propithecus coquereli
GTTATTTCACTAGAGTTACCACAGGGAAATGCATTCTGTGCATCCATCCTGTTCTGCTCCATTCTCTCTTTCAGTCTGTCTCAACCTCGACCCTGGAGATGCAGTTACTATCTTTTCCTCCAAATAGGCTTATTCCACTTGAGAAAGTCATATTAGCTGCTGTGACTTTTCCAGACTCAGCTTGAGCCGCCACAGGCATGCCTCTGACAACCTATGGAAACTTTATGGAATTTTCAAAGAGGGTTTAGCAGTCAGGGTCCCAGAAGGTAAGCGATGGTACAGTCAAACTTAAGAGTGTTTAACAATGAGTTATTTAAAAAAGGTGTGGGCAAATGTAGGTAAATTCAAGGATAGCGAAGGACACTGGAATAGGTAAAAGGTAACAGGTATGGGTAGTCATGCAGGCACAAGGAAAGAAGGCAGTTAACAGAATCTAGGGGCAGAGAAGCCTGGGTGGAGACAGGCCTTCTGACCGAAGCTGTGACCTTAGGAAGGTCAAGAGAAGTGGTCAGCACGATGACTGTGCAGGAAACAAACACCCCGAACACCCAATCTGCCCTCCTTTCGCTCACCTGAAGTGCTTGCTATTGGCCCAACCAATTGATGCTGGTAGCCCTTACCCATCAGTCTCCAGAGACAGAGGACGGTGAGGGAGAGAAGACTATTCTGGAGGGGCAGGTGGTGGATATCTAACCATGAGGGCTGCCCTGCTGGCACATTTTCCTACACGTCCTGAGTACTGATTGATGGGTGACACAGTGCACTGAGAGGGGTTCAGTTTTCCTTACAGTACATCACTAAGTGTGATATCCAGACCTAAAATAAAAGAGAAATGAAACTCAGATCCACCTCAAGATGTGCGTTAGAATTCAAATGCATTTTAGGAGTATTAAGGTGAGTATTTCATGTCACCCTTAGAATATAAAAACAAGGAATTGCTTTCAGCATGTAAAAAATTCTTGAGGAGGAAATGAATCGCACTATCCCCCAGAAAAGAGTTACCCCTACTTGTGCGAGACACTTAACACAATTTCTTCCATTTGCAAAACTGATAGTGTTTTCTGGGGCTTGTTGTATAACACTGAATTTACACACAGTCAGCACAGCAGAAGTCAGCAGTGCTCTGCTGAGCCCAAGTCAGTGCTTCTGAGTTTTACGAGGCGGGCAAAATGGATTCAACATGAGTAATATTTCTCTTAATAATCCAACCCCTTCATTTTGTTTGGCTCTGCATCCCTCATTTTAACTAGTCACATGAATGACATATGTTAGTAAGAATACTATTCATCCTCCACAGCTTGCTCACTACAAAATTCCCTGTAAAAGCAGAATGGATGTCAGAAATACTTGGAACTCCCTAGTTACCATATTGATATGGCTGTGGAGTAGAATGAAACAAAAAATGTTTCTTTAATTCTGTAATTGGCAGGAAAAAGGCTGCCTTCACAGTTGCCAGGTACAGGGAGGTTTTAAACAGGATACAGTTTATCAGAAATTCTTCCCTAGCCTTAGTAAATTGAAGGCTGTTAGCAATATTTATTCTCATCATTAATTGGGTTGATAATATTTTCAAAAGGATTTTTTTTTTGTAAATACAGCAGTCCGTAGTATCAAGATAGAGGCTGATTGATTGATTGATTGCCTTCTGTATGGAAACAGGCTGGGAAGGCAACTAAAATCTCTCTTTGAACTTTTCTTTGGAAGTACACGCTTGAGAGAAAAGGTTGGCAAGGCAGGGACCATCACCTGCTGTTCTGTTAGCGCAATTCGGCATGAAACCATGAGACGCCCTCCTCTGGATGCTGATCAGAGTCGAGAGCGAAATCAGCTGAGATGATTATTTCAACGGGATGAATTTACAAAATGATGAGTAAGAAACAATATAAACAAATGAGTTCATACATTTTATTCTGTGCTCTATTCAAAA
>NW_012149093.1:8289-8556 GCF_000956105.1 Propithecus coquereli
GGGCTAAATGAGAATTCATGTATTTGCATTTCCCTGATGACTAATAGTGAGCACCTTTTTATGTGTTTATTTGTGGCTACTGTCTCTTATTTTATAAAATTCTGTTCAAATTTTTGGACTATTTCTTAAATTGTGTTGTCTTCTTATTACATTGTAAGAGTACTTTGTATATTCTAGAAACATTCTATATCCTTTGACAAATATATGTACTGTGAGTGTTTTCTTCCAATCTGTGACTTGCCTCTTCATTTTATTAATGGTTTCTTT
>NW_012149094.1:0-547 GCF_000956105.1 Propithecus coquereli
GTATATGTCACATTATATGGAAGCACATGAATCCCAAGTAGATAGGACTACAAGGAGAAATAGATGAATCCACTGTTATACTTCAAGGTTTCAAATCCCTGCTATCAGAAATGGACAGATCTAACAGAAAATTAGTAAGAAAACAGTTGAAATCAACAACACCTCCAATCAAGTGAATATAATTGACATCTTTAGACAACTTTATCCAATAACAGCAGAATACACATTCTTCTCAAGCTCACATGAAACATTCACCAAGATAGATGGAATTCTGGACCATAAAACACACTTCAAAATTTAAAAGAATAGAATCACACAATGTCTGCTCTAAGACCACAATGGAATCAAAATAGAAATCATAACAGAAAGATAGATGTAAAATGCCCAAATTATTAGAAATTAAACCACACACTTATAATACTTGAGTTAAAGAAGAAATCTCAAGAGAAGTTTAAAAATATTTTAAAGTAAATGTAAATGAAAACATACCTTATCAAAATTTGTGTGATCCAGCAAAAGCAGTACCTAGAGGGAAATTTATAACATT
>NW_012149094.1:2252-3159 GCF_000956105.1 Propithecus coquereli
AGAACACTTCTAACACCAACATTTCATGTTTCTGTCTTTCAGTATTTGTTATTGGGATTTCTGGTACTCACTATTTTTATAAGCATTATTTCTGATATTCTGTATTTCCATTTTAGGGAACTTCTCTACTCAATATTTTATTAATTATATTTCTCTTATCTGGGATTTCTAGTTCTGAAACTCAGCTTTTTCGGTTTTTTTGTTGTTGTTCTTAAGGTCTCTGTACTTTAGTATAACACTCAGGTCAAATGTACCTTACCCTGGTGTCCTCCAAGTCACTAATTTAGATAGATCAACTTTGCAGGAATATGTCTTCCTAGAACTCCTAGAAACATCTACAAACCAGAACAAGTGTAAGTCTCACTGACATTTTTAGTAGGTAGCATTGAAAAAATTATCAATAAACTAATTATAACCTCAAATATGGTGCCCATGTTTACATGTTAAGGGTAAAATTCTGACTACATCTATATTCTTGTCTGAAGACATGTGATGGAAGAAGAGGTCAGATGTCCTGGGCACCAGCTCCTCTCAGCTTCACAGTGAAACTTTTCTCTTTTACCAGAACAGCATAATTGCCTAAGGATTACCTTATTCTGAATGCAGATCACCAAAGCCAAGGGGCCTTCCAGTAGTGTTGCCCATGTGAGTGGTATAATATTAACACAATATATTGAGTTTATTGTTATCATCATCTTTATTTTCATGATGATATGATACTGGCACATAAGTAGTTCTTCCTGCTCACTCTTTGATCTTTATTATGGATTAAAAGGCTGACTTGTGGTTCACTTAGAAGAGTGTGAGACTTCCTTAAGCAGGAGGGTAGGTAGTTTTATATTCAGGCCAGACCACACAACAAAAATGAAAATTTCAAGACAACTGTGTCTTTGTGTGGCTTACTTTC
>NW_012149094.1:13904-15324 GCF_000956105.1 Propithecus coquereli
CAGTTAAAAAAATTAACCAAATACAGAAAAATGAATAGAAAATAGAGTACTGAATGAAAAATAAAACCTAGACTAAGATATACTGTGCAATATTATCAGTATAAATTGAAAATATGTGCATGTAAAACAACAGTATACATTTTACATGACAAATGTCTACTTTGCAAAGATACAGTTGTTCATATAAACAGAAGGATACATAATTATAACAAATATTATATGTACAGAAATTATATATATATATGTGTGTGTGTGTGTGTGTGTGTATATAAATACAATTTTCCTAATGTGGGAGAGGGAAATTGGAGCGGACTGTGAAAATAAGGAATGAATAAATAATTGAATTAATTAAACAAATAAGAGGAGAGTTTTGCATAGACCATTGGAAATAATGCCAACAGCTGATTAACTCAACCCTTTGCACCTTAAGGAGGATGAAGAAAATATGATATTATCTAATATTTAAGTAGATTACTTTAAATAAAACAACCAAAAGAAAAAGTCAAGCTTCCCAAGATCAGAGATTGACAGACTCTTAGGGTTAGCAAGGTCTTCCCAGGCCATGAGTCCAGTGTTCCAGGTGGTACTGAATCACTCCCAATCGCTCTGGGAAGTGGCCATGCAGCCTGAGACAGAGTATTTTGATGGCAAAGAACTGAGAGCCACATGCAACAGAAACAATTTTATCATTGAGTAATTGTGTGTGTTAGAAAGATTTTAAAAATATGATTGAAAATATGTCTCCCCAAGGTTCCTGGCTGGCTCTAGGCCTTTGGCCTCATAACTGCTTGGTTTCCTTTTTCCTAATGTCCTTTACCTAATTGTGCTCTCCACATATCATCATATCGTCACGGATGTAAAAAATGTTCTCTGTATTTAAATCTTCATTGTCATGATGCTGTCTTAGAAACACTGTAATAAAGGATCTTCCCTCAACATCCCAGCCTCATGATACAACATGAAACATATTTTTTTTAGCTCACAAAAGCCCTGTGAGACATAGAATTACCTTTAGTTTCTTCCTAATTGGGCCAGAATATAATTAAAACCCCATAGATGAATAGAATTCAATATCAACATTTATATAGTTGTTAGATAAAATATGAAAAATCCAATCTTAAATTTGCAATCATGATTTATTAATTATTTTCTATTCAGAATGGTCATGGTATCTAGTAGGTGGAAACAAAGGTGAATGAAGACTCAGAACTACTGAACAACATATGATATTTAATCAACGATGGATGTTGTTGCATTCCCTAACACTGGTGTCCATTCACATAAAAATAAGAATGACACAACCTTGCTCTTAGAGTCAATTTAGAGAAAAGAGTATGTAATACTTAAAGAGCAAAATGCCAAATGACTCAAACACTATTAAAACAGGGCTACACAATGGTAACACAACAGGTGTTTTAAA
>NW_012149094.1:27469-27884 GCF_000956105.1 Propithecus coquereli
CCAAGAAATAGCTCTACACAAGTATGTCTAACTGGTTTTTGACAAAGGACCAACAACAATTCATGGGGGAAAGATACCCTTTTAACAAATGGTTCCAGAACAATTGGACACCCACGAGGGAAAAAGACGAGACCTCAACCTAAACTCATGTCTTACACACAAATTAACTCAAAATGGATCACAGATTTAAGTATAAAATGTTCAATAAAAAATCTTTCAGAAAAAACACAGGAGAAAAGCTTCAGGATGCAAGACAAAGAGAAGATGAAAACCATGATCTTAAAGAGAAGTATCGATGAAATGGGCTTCATCAGAATTAAAGGTTTTGCTCTGCAAAAGTCCCTGTTAAGAGGATGAGAAGAAAAGGTACAGACCAAGGAAAATATTTGTAAACTGTATATCCCCCAAAGGGACT
>NW_012149094.1:38419-39399 GCF_000956105.1 Propithecus coquereli
CTCTTTTTGTTCAAGATTATTTTGGCTAGTAGGTGGCTTTTGTGGAACTTCAAGATTGTTTTTCTATTTCTTTGAGTAATGACATTGAAATTTTGATAGTGATTACATTGAATATGTAGATTGCTTTTTGTAGTATAGACATTTTAACAACATTAATTCTTTCAATCCATGAACATGGGATATCTTTCCATTTGTACCAACTTCAATTTATTTCAATTTTTTTGTTTGTTTTTAGTATACAGATATTTCACTTCCTTGGTTAAATTTACTCCTAAGTGTTTTTATGCTATTGTAAATGGAATTAATTTGTTATTTTTTTTCAGACAGATCATTGTTAGTGCATAGAAATGCTACTGATTTTTGTAAAGTGATTTTGTATCCTGCAACTTTAATGAGCTCACTTATCAATTCTTACAGTTTTTTGATGGAGTCTTTAAATTTTTTTTTGTATGTAAGTTCATGTTTCAGTAAACAGAGACAATTTCACTTCATCCTTCCCTGTTTGGATGCCTTTTATTTCTTTCTGTTGTCCGATTTCTCTGGTTGGGACTTTCGATGCTATGCTGAATAGAAGTGGTAAGAGTCGACATGTTTGATTTTTTTCTAATGTTAGAGGAAAAGCCTTCAATTTTTCATTGAATATGATCTTAGCTGTAGACTTGTCATATATGGCCTTTATTGTGCTAGAGAACATTCACTCTATACCTAATTTATTGAGAGTTTTTATTATGAATGGATGTTGAATTTTGCCAAATGCTTTTTATGCATCTTTTGAGACGATTGTATGATTTTTTTTTTTTTTATTTCAGGGTATTGTGAGGGTACAAACATGGTTGCACTTTATATCTTTGCCTCACCCAAGTGCAGGTTAAAGGCATGCCCTTCCCCCCTACAGTGCTCCCCGTGTCCTTTAATTGCAGATTTACCCACCACAAATTCATCTAATCCCTGGAGAGTGTTTCTGCCATGTGATCACCCTA
>NW_012149095.1:0-625 GCF_000956105.1 Propithecus coquereli
AGAGCTCTGTTTAAGTCCATTATTTCTTTGATTATTTTCTGTTTGGAAGATCTGTGCAGTTCATTCAGTGGAGTGTTGAAATCCCCTGTTATTATGGTGCTATTGTTTATCATGTTGTTTAGATCAGACAAAGTTTCCTTTATGTAACTGGGTGCTCGTGTATTGGGTGCATAGATATTAAGGATTGTAAACTCTTCTTGTTGGATCTTCCCTCTCACCAATATATAGTGGCCATCTTTGTCTTTTTTTACTTTTGCTGTTTTAAAGCTTATGTTATCTGAAAATAGTATAGCTGCCCCTGCTTTCTTTTGACTTCCATTCACCTGGATGATAGTTTTCCATCCCTTGACCTTTAATCTGAAGGCATCTTTGTGGATTAGATGCGTTTCCTGTAGGCAGCAGATTCTAGGCTTGTGGATTTTTATCCACTCTGCCACCCTGTATCTTTTCAGGGGAAAGTGCAGACCATTCACATTTATTGAGAGGATTGAGATTTGCGGTAGATTTCCATTCATATTGTTGGGTGAAATCCTGTTGTTTTGTTTTGCTCCTTCAGCCATCATGAAGTCCATGTTCTAGGCTTTAACTCTTGAATGATTTTATTTTGAAGATTATCTATTATGCT
>NW_012149095.1:675-2115 GCF_000956105.1 Propithecus coquereli
CCTGGATGATAGTTTTCCATCCCTTGACCTTTAATCTGAAGGCATCTTTGTGGATTAGATGCGTTTCCTGTAGGCAGCAGATTCTAGGCTTGTGGATTTTTATCCACTCTGCCACCCTGTATCTTTTCAGGGGAAAGTGCAGGCTATTTACATTTATTGAGAGGATTGAGATTTGCGGTAGATTTCCATTCATATTGTTGGGTGAAATCTTGTTGTTTTGTTTTGCTCCTTGAGCCATCATGAAGTCCATGTTCTAGGCTTTAAGTCTTGAATGATTTTATTTTGAAGATTATCTATTATGCTCTTCAGTGTGTAATGCAGGACTGAGTACTTCCTGTAGGGCTGGTCTGGTCTTTGCAAAATCTATCAGTGATTGCTTATCTGGGAAGGATTTTATTACTCCTTTGTACATGAAGCTTAATTTTGCTGGATAAAGAATTCTGGGTTGGGCATTATTCTGTTTTAGAAGATTAAGGATAGGGACCCAGTCCCTTCTGGCTTGCAGGGTATCAGATGAGAAATCAGCAGTTAGTCTGATCAGCTTTCCTTTATAGGTTATTTGTTGTTTTCATCTCACTGCTCGAAGAATTGCTTCTTTCGTGTTTATTTTGGTCAGTCCAATTACTACGTGATGTGGTGATTGCCTTTTCACATTGAGTCTCCCAGGAGTTCTGTGTGCTTCTTGTATCTGGATGTCCAGATTTCTGGCCAGGCCTGGCATATTTTCCTCCAGTATTCCATGAAATAAGTTTTCCACTCCTTGAGTATCTTTTTCTTCTCTCTCTGGAAGACTGATGATCCTAAGGTTCTGTTCCTTTACATAATCCCACATTTCTTGAAAGTTTTGGTCTTGTCTCTTGCGTCTGAGTTCTTTTTCTTCGTCTGATTTGTTCAGCACGTAGACATTATCTTCAAGCTCTGAGCTTCTTTCCTCTACATGATCCATTCTGTCCTTGAGGCTTTCCATTGTGTTTTGAAGTTCCCTGAATTCCTCCTTCATTGACAAAATTTCTGTTTGGTTTTTCCTTAGTATTTCAATTTCTTTGGAAAATTTTTCATTCATTTCCTGGATTGTTCTTGTGGTTTCTTTATGTTGGGACTCTATTTTCTCTTCACTTCCATTCAGCTTCCTTACAATCCATAATCAGAATTCTTCCTCTGTCAGTTTAATTGTATCATGTATGTTGGTATCTGTTGATGGAGATTGAATATTTTCTTTCAGACGTGACTTTTCTGTGTGATCTTTCATGTTTCTTGTGTTCTTTTGCTGATTCTTTCTCATCAGGCTACTTTGTCAAGGACTGGATGTACTATGACTGGTTTATGAACTTAATTTTGGGGCTCCAAAGGGATGTCCCTTGGCAGAGCTGAAGACATGTGCCCTGGTCTTGTGCTATCTTGGTGGGGTTTTGGCCTGCTGGATTATCTCTGGCCTGTTGT
>NW_012149095.1:5872-8105 GCF_000956105.1 Propithecus coquereli
GTGAGTAGCATATGTTTGGGGTTGTAAATTAATATTATAGCTCTTTAGAGCTCAGGATATGACATGACATTTTGAGGTCTCAGAACGAATGCTGTTTTAGATATTGAAATGGAATTTCAGTTAAAATATAATCAGGGGATGTAGTAAGAAAAATAAATATCAAGATGCTGTTATTTGGGCCTGTGCCACAGTGCTCATGAAGATTATTAACGATCCACCAAAGTTTCATGTTATCACATCAAGGAAATCAAGAGAATAATAATTATCTGGGATCTTACATTTGATTAGAAGCATTTCTGACATTTAAAAATTAGCACTAAGATAAATTTTCAATACTATGCTTACTCGGCTCAGTTTAAGATCATAGAGATTGTCTACAATTTGTTTATTCTAGGAAAGTAGGAGATGACTGATTTTGTAAGGAGACAGAATACGGTATTGGGGGTGACAATTGAAGGCTAATTAATTTTTCAAAAAGAAACCTCATTAGATGGCATTATCTTGGTACCTTTAAACATTTTGTCAGTGTTTCAGTGTTCATGAAATTGAGTTGGTGGACTCACAATAATTTAGCATGTAAGAGAAATAACCATATAAACCAGACCACCACTGAATTCATTTCGAAAGGGACATTCCTTCCAATTGACCAAAATTATTCTACGTCTCATCTAGAGAATTCTCCTCCAAGATTGTAGTTCATGGGAATCTGGATTACTAGTTGGAGTGTTGCTGGAAGAACATGGAAACCAAGCAAAGACAAGTGCTCAATTTAGCCGAGATGAGTAGGTATCAATCAAAGGCAACTGGAAAATGTGTTTCGTTTTTGAACACTGCTGGATAAACTTGTTCACTGTGTGGCTCTTTGGAATGTCCCTTGGTTCATCTGGCCAACCATGTCTTTTCATTCACAGTCTTTCTCCAACATAAATTATTAGTTTGCCACTTCCAAACTTAAATCACAGTCCAATTATGCCACTCTGAAATTACATCCATTTTACTTCCAATGGTGTTTTGAACATTCCCAACAGTTTTAAACCACAAATTTACAATCTCCTATTCTTATCAATTTGTCTGATTTTATACACACACACACACACACACATATACACACACATGTATACATATACACACATATACATATATACACACGCACTTACGTACACACACATACACACACAAACATATTTATATTTAGAGACAGGGTCTTACTTTGTTACCCAGGCTAGAATGTAGTGGCCTGATCACAGCTCACTGTAATCTTGAATTCCTGGATTAAAGAGATCCTCCTGCCTCAGCCTCCCAAGTAGCTGGGACTGCAGGCATGACCCACCACACCCTGTTTTTTTTATAGGTAAAAGAAATTTGCATAGAGGAAAATTTTGTCCAGTATTCCTTAGTACTCCAATAGAAACTGTTGCAAAATGCCATACAAGTTAAAAGAACCCTCACAATCAGCAAAAAGTAGGATGCTGATGTTAGAAAATGTGGTTTCAAATTCAGACCCATCACTTTCTAGGTGTGTAAATTGGTTTAGGTTATTTGACCTCTTTTAGCTTCCATGTTAGCATTATTAAAGTAGGAATAATTACCTCTACCTCAATAGCTGTGTGGAAAATAAATTAGATTAAAATTCATAAAGTACTGAGCAAATTTCAGAGCCTTAGTGCTTAAAAAAATTTAGCTACTTTTGTATCAGTTAATATGCCTTGGTTTTCAACTAATAGATATTTCTAACTCAAATTAACTTAAAGAACAAAGGAACTCTTTTTCACACATGACAAAAAGCCAAGGGGAACATATTTTATCTTGGATCACTGAGAGGCTTCATGATGTCATAAAGGAGTCAGGTTCTCCCTTTCTCTCTGTACTGACAATTCTTGGTGCATGAATTGGTTTTTCACGCTGCTAGGTTAGAGCTGGCTACCCTCATGGCTCTACATGGCTGCATCAGTTCCAGACATCACATCTAATACAATAATGGCCAGAGACATAAGGTGACAGTTTTTTCTAATGTCTCATTATTTTGATAAATAAATATTTTCTAGAATTAACTTAATAATTATGTTTCCTGTCTTTTTGGCCAAAATGAGGCATGCATATCTTTAAGTCACTAGCAAGAAGATGGGGTTATGTTATTTGTATGGACAACTTACTCAGAGTGGAGTGAATTTTGGAGAGTCCAAAATCATTATAACTATCAAGCATGATTTTCCACTTTGGATTTTTAAAAACT
>NW_012149095.1:11480-12058 GCF_000956105.1 Propithecus coquereli
TTGTTTGTTTGTTTGTTTGTTTTTACCTCATTTTTGCTAACAAGATCTTTTTTCTTTCTTCTTGGAAACCACCTATTTACTCCTTTTCCTTATTGTGTTTCTTAGTTTTCATTATCTATTTCCTACTAATAATACTACTGATGATAATTAAGATCTATTGCCTGATTACTGGTAACTGAAATGTCACAACAAGTCTGATGATAGATCCAAAATCCAAAAGCATGTTTGTATGACCCAAATGTCTATGAATCTTTAAACAAAACAGTTGTAAACAAAATTGTTGTTAAACCTCTAATTATGAGGAAAAATAAATAATTATATGAACTAGTAAATATATCAAGGTTTAATTGAATCTTTCCTAAAAAAACAAAACAAAACAAAACAAAAAAAAAAATGAAACATAACCCAACAATGAATTCACAATGAAAGGGTCACGGGTTGATTCTTTGAGCTTTCCACTGAAATCCCCAAATGCAGAGCAACTTCAGGGAACAGTGTACCATATAGGTAATGTCCAGAAAGTAACAGCACTATCATCTCAACAACCAGCAGCATAAATTGGACCTTCATTCTCTCTC
>NW_012149096.1:0-264 GCF_000956105.1 Propithecus coquereli
AGTATAGGTGTGAGTTCATCTTTGAATGTTTGGTAAAACTCTGGAGTGTAGCCATCTGGTCCGGGGCTTTTATGTTTTGGGATGTTTTTGATTGCTGCTCCAATTTCTGAACTTGAAATTGGTCTATTAAGATATTCTGTTACCTCTTGGGTGAACTTAGGGAGGTTGTATCACATCTGATAAAGGGCTGATAACCAGAATATATCTACAACTCAAAAAAATCAACAAGAAAAAATCAAACAACCCCATCAACAAATGGGCAAG
>NW_012149096.1:11290-11972 GCF_000956105.1 Propithecus coquereli
TCATTATACCAATTCGATTGCTTTTTTTCCTCTCCAGTGTATGTGGAGCAGAATAGCTTTGTTCAAACAAACAGTAAGACTGTGTCTCCGTAATGTCACTTATTTAGATAGTGAGTAAAAATTTCAATTACTCTAAATGAATAACCGGTATGCAATTATAGAACTGGAGATGGAAATTTGCCTTTTGTTTCCCTTAAGATTAAAGATGAAATTATATAGGCCTCTGGACTTTCACTGCAAAAATTTAAGAGTAATGATTAGATTTCATTAGGAGAAAAATTTTTATAAGAACTATAAGTGTCTTCATCATCAAAAGTATTTTAATTCTTGTGTACAGAGAGTACAAAATGATGCATTTATATATGTATATTTGTACCATTTTATTTTCTCCCAAGCTATTTCTTTTCAATTATGTAGACATGGGTTGAATTTGTTTACATCAAAGATTCTCTATTCCATCCGGGTTATTGTGGCCACTCGCAGGCTCTATTATGGCTGAAAAGCTACAATAATATATCATTTCTGTCTCAAAGGAGTGTTAAATTACCATTAGAATAGGAAGTAAAAATGAAATCTTTTAGCAGCAGCAGAAAACATGCCCTGCCTAGGACTCTGCACGAATGTTATCACTCAACAATATTTATGAATGAATGAATATATGCATGGATGAGAATCACTCCAT
>NW_012149096.1:13977-14422 GCF_000956105.1 Propithecus coquereli
AAGCAAAGGCTGTCAAAGCAATTAGTTTTGAGTTACTAGTGCTAAAGACAGCCATGAAATTAGATTTTGTAGTGGTTTAGAGTTGTTTGTGGTTTATGGATGGTTTCGAGCATTTCTCAGTATTTTTTTTTTTTTTTTATTTCAGGGAATTATGAGGGTGCAAACATCATGGTTACACTTTATGTCGTTGCCTCACCCAAGCGAGGGTTAAAGGCATGCCCTTCCCCCCTACAATGCTCCCCGTGTCCTTTAGTTGCGGATTTACCCCCCCATCCCCCTAATCCCTGGAGAGTATTACTGCCATGTGAGCACCCTAGTGTTGATCAGTTAGTACCAATTTGATGACGAGTACAAGTGGAGCCCATTCTTCTGCTCTCGTGGTGCCTCACTTTGGATAATGGGCTTAAGTTTAATCCAGGAAAGTATAAGAGGTTCTAGATCACTG
>NW_012149096.1:15817-16280 GCF_000956105.1 Propithecus coquereli
ATACTAGGGCTATTTTTATTATACCATCATTTTGACCTAATAAAAAATTCTATTTATTGAATACCTGTGACAAGTTACACCACATTATCTGTAGTGATCAGAACACTGCTGCTAAGTAGGTCTTATTCCATCATTACAAAGAAGAGAATTACTAGTTTCTTAAAAGTTGTCCCAAACTGTACAGCTAATTACGTGGCTGAACTAGGATACTCAGACTAGCTGATACCAAAACTAGATGAATAATAACAATTTTAAAAAGAATCATTTATAGTCTAGGTCAATGATTTCCAAAGCTTCCCCTGTCTCGGATACAGAAAGAAGACTTGCAAAAACTATGGCTGCACCTGCCATCAATATAATGAATCACATTTTCAATCATTCTAGATTCTGGATTTTTAAAATATCTTCTAAGTAGCTTTCTTCATTAATGACATATGAAAATCTAGGTAAGAATAGTAGTCAA
>NW_012149096.1:17221-17614 GCF_000956105.1 Propithecus coquereli
ATTTTGTTATTTATTTTATATGAGCAATTCCTTCAGAAAATCCAAACCTGTATGAATTTTAACATATTAGAGATCTAAGCACAATAAAAAGTGGTTTCATTTAAAATAAATTTGTATACATAACAATCCACAAAATAACAGTCTCATGGTTAAATCTCTTAAATATGATTGTGACATTCCCTCATGATAAAAATGATTAATTCTCAGGGGTAATATTAGATGACATGATTCAGTTTACTATATTTAAAAACCTTCTCCTAGTATTTAGTCATTGGTAATTTTTTTGAGTTATTACTACCTAACAGAAAATAATGAGTCATGTATGATCTTTGATGTTTGTTGTGTATACTTGTAAATATTACAAAATTAGAAAGTTATGCATTATGTATTAGA
>NW_012149097.1:0-319 GCF_000956105.1 Propithecus coquereli
GTAGGGCGCGCGGCGGGCCGGCAGGTGGCCCTAGGACACGCCTCTGGGAATAGGCAACGGTGGACCCCGGCTCCAGATGCCCTCCCACGGCAGTCAGCTCCAGCGCTGACTAGCAGTGGGTGGGCAGCTGCAATTCGGGGACCCCAAAGCCTGCGACTGCAGGGACTTGTTGCCCGAGCGTCCGCCTGAGTCATAGCCGCTGCCTCTGCGGCAGAGCTGGTCGCGCCCTGCGAGGAGAGGCGCGCAGCCACTTTTTCCGAATATGCGGAGTCTGTCGCAGCCGCAGACTAAAGCCCCGCCTCCGAAAGAGCGGAAAAGA
>NW_012149097.1:2822-3078 GCF_000956105.1 Propithecus coquereli
CAAAACAAACTATAATACCACAAAAATTAAAACAAGCCAAAAAAGATGGTAAATTTTAAAATACTCTCCCAAATACAAAGAAATAAACAGTACCATTATAGACTATTTCTATCATGACAAGAGAACAAAGAATCGAAACATGGGTTTGCAGCTAACGTTGTAATTGGAGGCAAATTCACATATTTAAACTCTTTCATCATTGAAAAAACCACATGAAAAAATGGAAACTTACACATCTCATACACAATTTAGAAAA
>NW_012149097.1:6758-12762 GCF_000956105.1 Propithecus coquereli
AAACACCCAGACTATTAGCCACGAAAGAAATGAAAAAGATTATTAATTTATTCTACAAATACTGAGTTCCACACAGCCATTTAGAAGTAAAGTTAGACTGAGTTACTGCTCTGCTCAAATCCCCTAAGGCTTTGCATCTAACTCTAAGTAAAAGACGATATCCTTACTACGACCTAATCATCAGTTTCTCTCTCTCTCTCTCTGCTCTAGCCACACTGCCGATGGTAGTCTCAAACATGCAGACACACTCTTGAGGGGCTTTGCATCTGCTGTTCCTTCTTCTTGTAATGCTCTTCCTTCAGTCATTTTCTTTGGATCATGATTCCAAAGTCACGTTTTCAGAGAGGCCCACATCGGATACCCTTATCTAAAATTTTAACATCCTAGCTCTACTACTTACGTATACTCTCTTCTTCCAACATTTTTTTTTCAACTTAGCATTTCTATCTGAAACACATTTTTTAACTTATTTTATATTGTTTTCTTCTATCTCCAGATATTCAGTCTTCTTGTTTATCATCTATCTGTACACCACCCACACGTCTATCCCACAAAGGCAGGAACTGTTGTCTACTTTGTTGACAGAGATACTCCTATTACCTAAAGCAGTTGCCTGGCATATAGTAAGCACTCAGTAAATAGTTGCTGAATGAATATGGATCCCTGGTGAAAAATACAACCACTCACCCAAGAATAAATGTATGTATGCATATAAAAATAATACTCTGCATACAATTTCTGGAAGTTCACAAAATCTTGAAGTCCACTGTTAGCCTCATAAGGGTTTCCTGATGTTAAAACCTCTGCACAAAAGGATTTTCTATTTAAATAAAATCAAGTCAAGATTGTTATTATGTAAAACTACTCAGGAATGTACTGTCAAAATAAAATATATAATTCTGTGTTCTCCTGTATCAGAATAGTTTTCTTTGTGTATTTAATACTTTTCTCGGAACTTTTTGAGCACATATTTCTTCAAAGATATTTTAGCCTTTTCTAACGCAGAAGAGAAAAATACCTCTTGTTCCTATAAAATCGCGAGCCCTTTTCTTCCTTTGTACTTGTTTGCTGCCCCCTCACCCAGGAATACTTTTCTCCCAGATATCTTCACAACTTGTTCTCTTACTTCATTCGATCTCAGCTCCTCAGAGAGGCCTTCCCTGACCAGCCTATCTAAAATAGCCACACATACACATACCCGGCCATCGCTCTGTCCCCTTCCCACAGTACATACATATTTATTTGTATATAATCTACCTTCCCAACTAGAAAGTAAGCTATCTGAGGACAAGTTTGGGTTTTATTCACAACACATGCCCACAGTTAAGAACAGGTTTTGTCACACAGTAGGCATCCAGGATGTGTGCGTGTGTGCACTTTGTGATAGAACAGTACGGAAGGGACACAGTAATAAAGGAGGTGCCAGCCCACATAAGACTACCAAAAAGATTTTTTTACTTTTACTAGATTTGGTGTGGTATGCTGAACTACTAAGTCAAAGGATAAATGGAAAAGAGAAGGGTACTACAGAGGCAATGAAAGCAAAACAACAAAGAAGGAAGAAAGTTTGTTTCGGACGTAATAAATGTACGTGCTATTAGCATTTAGAAGAAGCCAGACTTTCTGTGTTTGCGCTTGAACTTCTGCCACTCAAGGATCAAACCTCAGGTGGTCCCGCGGCCGGGTGCCTGTATCCTTTCTCCTTAGCTATTTTTCCTTTTTGGGGAAAAAGCTTATTAGAGTTAGGGCTTTTTGAAACAACAGATTCTAAGAAAATGCATGTTTCATTTCTTTACTTTCTTACCTGAAATGTTATGAATATGGGTTAATTTCTCTTTAGATTTTCTTTTGAAAAGTGCTATGAACCAAAGGAGCTCCCAATGTTCTAAGATAAAATGAAGATAAAATATCAAAACTCCTGATTTTATGATTTTTCAGAAATTATGGTATGAAGTCATTTTAAAAAGCTTTACTTGTGTGCACATGTATCCATGAAAAGAATTACTTTGAAATGAAAATTAAAACAGAAATTGACTGGAAATATAGCAGCCCTTCACTAAACATTCTTTGGAAGGCCAGACATTTTTTACAAGCTGTGGCAAATTCTACCGACTTGCTGCACTGACAGCACTTGGAAAGGGACCAAAATTGTAAAAAATGATTGAAAACTAAGTAGTTTTCATAGTACACTGCATCTTTTAAAAGGTCCAGTGTGCATTAACTTCTTATCCTCAACTTTTATCTAACTTTATTAATCTCAAAAGATTTTTTCAGTTAGAATTGATTTGAAAATCAAAGTCTAAATCCATGAAAACTACACTAAGTACTTCTACATTTGTGAGATTCTACTCAACTGTATTCAGCCATAAAAGTAGCCAGTTGCTACTTGAAAACACACAGAAACACGGGTCTCACTTCACAGGCTCTTGAGTATATACAACAGATCATGAGAGTCAGATAATTTATTATGGTATTAAATACTATGATAGGTTAAGCATAGCAAATAAGCACATTCCAAATTTGTCTTTAAGTCACACCCTCTCTTGTGCATAATTACTTCTTACCACAAGTCCTAAAGTAACATACTTTATAGCTCCTCCTCAGTGAAAAGTTCTACTCCTTGACCTCCACCACTTTCAGCAAATGAAAGAAATCTCACTACAATACGATCACACGTGTTTGTTTTTGAATATCTGAGGTAGTCAACATGAAAAATGAAAGAGAGAGAGCATTTTAGTTTTTGACAAATATTAAGATATTTATGTGTGCCTCTGTAAAATGGAATAGGCAACATAGATAGAAAATTAGAAAGAACTTTTACCTTATAATGAAGAAGAAGTGAAGAAAACCAATCAACAATGCAAGTGACCTTCGATTACACTTAAGAGTGTTCTGGAGAAGCAGGCTGAAAGCCAAATATCTTAAATTGCACAAGGAATCTATCAGTGACAAAAAAATATAGCAAGTTCCGAGGGCCTCACGGCTAACATAAACTGGATTTGTGGTATGTTATAAAGAAAAATGAATTTGTAAGGGTGTTTATGTTTGTTTATGCTTTAACATTTCTGGAAGGACAAAACTAAAACTATTAATAGAAGTCCCACAAGAAAACAATTGCAGGGAAGGGAGCTTCAGTGTCTCCTTATATGCTTTTGTGAACTGTTTGAATTAAACCATGTGCATATATTAATTTGAAAATTTTTAAATGTCAAGAGAATTGTCTGAATAGTAGAATTGTGACTATTATATTGTTTTCTATATTATAAACTCAGATAAATCCTTTTAAAATTAGTTAATTACTATCTGAAATTAAACTGCTATTTAGAATATTAACACTGGCTAGCTACATGCATATATCTCAACTTTAGTTTCATTTCTATTTTATGGAAAGAGCCATTGGGGAAAAAAAAGTTGAAGAAATGTACTTTTTCTCCTCTGTAGCCTTTTATTTTTAGTTTTATGCTTTAAAACCTTTCCCTTAAATCTGATCACTTAGCAACTTACTTTTATCACAACCAATTACGCTTCATGCCAAGAGAGAAAACAAATGGTGACTACATGATAGCAATATAATTGATTAAAAAAAAATATTCCAATAACTTGTCCAATGTTCATGATGTCCAACATATCATTTGAGTGACATTTTCACTAATATGAGCATTTGATTTGATAGCATATAGACATAACCAATTTCATGAATATGTAAGTTATAGCTACAAATGGTAGGAAAGATTAAGAATGAAACTAATTTACCTGCAAGTGCTGCTAACAAAGGTCAGAGCACGGCTGGCTATAAGAGCATCAGTGTACAGAGTGCTGATCTACGAAGGCATCGATGGCTAAGTTCTAATACTCAAGATGCTCACCTTAAGAAATATCATTCAACTGATTGTATTTACCACTTTGATACAGAAGGAAAACTAGTTTAAACTACTCAAGATCAATTTCACATTACATCAATATTAGAATCAGATCTTGAGTGCAGATCCTTTGCAGAAACATAACAAGGGACATCAAGATGATTTAACTAAAGTGATACAATCTCTCCTGTGCAGATAGAAACATAAAACTAATCCATTTCACTCGCCCAAGAAGTATTTTTCCAGACCAGGAGTCAGTAAACCTTTCCTGAAAAAAGCTAGACAGTAAACATTTTAGGCTTTGCAGGCCACATTCAATCTCTGTACCGGATATTTCATATAAACGGTATCACACACCGTTGAGTTCTGTGTCTGGCTTCTTTCCCTGAGCATAATGTTTTCCCGGTTCATCATATGCTATGTAACTGTAGTTTGTTACTTTTTTATTGCTAAATAGTATTGCATTGGATATGCAGCACATTCTTAAAGTGGACAATTTATTAAGCTTTGACATATGTATACACTCATGAAATCATCACCAGGTCAGGATAACAAACATATCAATTACTCCCAAAATTCACCATGCCCCTTTGAAATTCCTCCTCCCTGCCCCTCCCCATACACTTTTGTCCCCAAGGCAACCACTGGGCTGCTTTCTGTCACTATACATTACTTCACATTCGTCAGAATTGTACATAAATAGAATCATACAAGAGGTACTCCTTTTTTCCAACTTCTTTCACTCAGCATAATTATTTTGAAATCCATCAACATTGTGTGTATTAAGAGTTTTGTTTTGTTTTGTTTTTATCACTAAAGAGTATTTTTGTTTATACATTCATCTGTGATGAACATTTGGAGTTTTTCCAGTTTTTCGCTATTACAAATAAATCTCCTATGAACACCTGTTTACAAAATCTTTGTATAGCCATATGTTTTTATTTCTCCTGGGTAAATTATCTAAAAGTGGAATAGCAAGATCATATTACAGGAGGTGGATACTCAATTTAAGAAAATGCCGAACGGTTTGCCACGGCGGTCGCATCGTTTAACAGGCTCACGAACACTGCGTGTTCTGGGCCCTCCGCATCCTCACAACGCTTTGTGGCCAGTCTTTTCAATTTTAGTCACGCCAATAGATGTGTAGTGATAGCTCATCGTGGTTTTCGTCTACATTTCCTAACGACTAAAGATGATGCGCACCTTCTCATATGTTTGTCATCTGTATATATCTTCTTGGTGAAATGTGTTCAAATCTTTTGCCGATTTTTAAATTGGGTAGTTTTATTATGGAATTTTTAAATTTTTATATATTCTAGATTAATCGGATATATGATTTTCAAATATTTTTTCCCAGTCTGTAATTTGTCTTTTTGTTAAAGAACAGAAGCTTTTAAGTTTTATAAAGGGCAATGTCTTTTATGGATCAGGCTTTTGGTGTCATATCTAAGAAACCATTGCCCAACACAGCTTTTTTCTTCTATAAGTTTTATAATTTTAGGCTTTACATTTAGGTCTTTGATACATTTTGAACTAATCATTATATATGGTTTGAAGTATGGGTCCAAGTTCATTTTATTACATACAAATATCCAGTTGTTCCAGTACCACTTGTTGAAAAGACTATTATTTTGTCTGCTAAAAATGCCTTTGCACCTTGTTGAAAATTAGTATGTTTTGCCTTTTTTTCAATTCTCTATTCTATTCCATTAATTGTTTTATCTCTTTTGATGTCTACACCACATTGTCTAAATTTCTGTGGCTTTATAAATCTTACAATCAGGTAGGCCTCCAACTTTGTTCTTTTTCAAAACTGTTTTGGCTACTGTAGATCCTTCACATTTCTGTGTGAATTTTATTTATTTATTTTTTCTTTTACACAGTCCCAGGTGCACTATCTATATGAATTTTAGGATCAACTAGTCAATTTCTACCAAAAAAAGCTGACTGGGGCTTGACTGAGTTTGCAATGAATCTATAAATGACCCTGGGGAAAACTGACATTTTTAACAATAGTGAGTCCACTGGTTCATGAATAAGGGACATCTCACCATTTATTTAGATTTTTAATTTCTCTTAAATATGTTTTGAATTTTTCAGTGTATGGGATCTTTCACCTCTTTTGTCAGATTTATCCCTAAGTA
>NW_012149097.1:15777-16739 GCF_000956105.1 Propithecus coquereli
ATTTGATTATTGAATAACTGCTATTCAAATAATTCCAGCTATAAGCAAGATGGTATGGGGCAAAGAGCCTGGACTCTTGAGGAAACTGCCAAGGTTCAAATATCTATTCTGCCTTACAGTAGCTGTGAGACCTCAGAAAAGCTGTTTAACTTCTCTGGGCTTCCATGCCTTCATCTGTAAAATGGGGGTGATAATTTTACCTCTCATAGGGTTGAGGATTAAAAGAATATATGAAAAGCATTTAGAATAGCACCTGACACTAGGCAGGCACTGTTTAAATTTTGCTATCAATATTACTCTTATTCTTATAGTTACTGAACAGGAAAAAATTACATATGTTAAACAGGCACTTTAGAGATTCTTTAGTATAAATAACTTCAATGTTTCTAATGACTATATATTTAAAAACACAGTCCTATAAATCAGATATCTATATTAGTGTCCTAAAAATGGCTTTGCATCTTCTAAAAGCAAATAATTTTCAAAACACAGAGATAATCAGACACAATTCATTAAAATAAAGCAAGTTATTCAATTCCACCAAAGTTTAAGCAAAAAATATTACAAAACAAAAAATACATACACAAAATAGATAAATAAAGCAAAGTGCAAGTACATGTCGGTGGGTAGCACATAACTCTGTAAGGAATTCTCAAGTACCATTAAAATTTGTGAGTTCAATCTACAGAATAAAAAAATTGGCTGGGAATGGTGGCTCACACCTACAATCCTAGCACTTTGGTAAGCCAAGGCAGGAGAATTGCTTACGGCCTGGAGTTTGAGACTAGCCTGAGTGACACAGCAAGATCCTATATCTACAAAAAATTTTTTAAACATGGTGGCTCACACTTGTAATCCTAGCTACCTGGGAGGCTGAGGCAGGAGGATCACTTAAGCCCAGGAATTTGAGGTTGCAGTGAAGTATGATGCCACCTCACTCTAGCCTGAGTGACACAGCAAGA
>NW_012149097.1:16789-20671 GCF_000956105.1 Propithecus coquereli
ATTATTATAAATGGCATTTGTTGTTTTTTAATTTCAATTTCTAATTGTTCATTGCTGTTATACAGAAATACAACTGACCTTTGCATATTGAGCTTGCATGTTCAACCTTACTTCTTTGTTCTACTAGCTAGAGCATGTAATCTGTGAATAATGACCGTTTCACTTGTTCCTTTGTAATCTAGATGCCTTTTTCTGTGTTTCCTGTCTGACAGTACTGCCTAGAATCCCCAGATCAATGTTGAAAAGAAGCACTGAGTGGATATCCTTGTCTTGTTGCTAATCTTAGGAGGAAAGCAGCATTCAGTCTTTCATCACTAAGGATGATGTCCGCTGTTGGTTTTTCTTATATACCCTTTATCAGGTTAAGGACATTGACTTCTGTCCCTAGTTTGCTGAGACTTTTTAGTCAGGAATGCTTTCTCTGCCTCTAGGGAAATGATTACATGGCTCCTGCTTTTTAGTTTGTTAAGATGGTGAATTATAATGATTGCTAAATGTTGAACTAACTTTGCATTCCTAGGATAAACCCTACTTAATCATATGTTAGACTTTTTATATGTTGCTGGATTTCATTTGGTGAAATTTAGTTTATAATTGTTACATATATATTCATGAATGATTGCACTGTAGGTTTTTTTTTTAATTGATTTTGGTATCAAGGTAATGCAGATTATTTTAGGTAGGAGGGTAAATCGGGTGTCTGTTACTCCACCTTAGCCATGAGTAGTAGTCTGATAAATAGTTAGTATGTTACTATTTTGTTCATTCCTTCCTAGCCTAAAAATACATAATCATTATTGCCATCATTTTACATATGGGGAAATGTGGAATGAGGAAAAACCGAGGCTCAGAGAACAAGGTGGCATAGTTGTTTCTAAGCTGGAACTAGGATTTGAGTAAAGACAATATGAATCTAAAACTCATTCTCTTAACCTCCTACTTACACTTAAATAATATGCAAAAAGATTCTCTTTAGGCAGGGCACAGTAGCACATGCCTATAATCCTAGCACTTTGGGAGGCTGACGTAGGATGATTACTTGAGGCCAGAGGTCAAGACCAGCCAGGGCAACATAGCAAGACCCCATCTCTACAAAAAATAGAAAAATTAGCCTGGTATGGTGGTGCATATCTATGAGGGAGGAGGATCGCTTGAGCCTAGGATTTGAGTTTGCAGTGAGCTAGGCTGACACCACTGCACTCTAGCCTGGGCAATAGAGCAAGACCCTGTCTCAAAAAAAAAAAAAAGATTCTCTTTAAACATATAATTTGTTTTTCATTAAGAAAAAGCATTATATCAGCCGGGCACGGTGGCTTCACGCCTGTAATCCTAGCACTCTGGGAGGCCAAGGCGGGTGGATCGCTCAAGGTCAGAAGTTCGAGACCAGCCTGAGCAAGAGCGAGATCCCGTCTCTACTAAAAAATAGAAAGAAATGATCTGGACAACTAAAAATATATATATATAGAAAAAAAAAAATTAGCCAGGCATGGTGGCACATGCCTGTAGTCCCAGCTACTTGGGAGGCTGAGGCAGAAGGATCGCTTGAGCCCAGGAGTTTGAGGTTGCTGTGAGCTAGGATGATGCCACGGCACTCACTCTAGCCCGGGCAACAAAGCAAGACTCTGTCTAAAAAAAAAAAAAAAAAGTAAGATAGGAAGACAAAGAGGATTATTTGATTATTGAATAACTGCTATTCAAATAATTCCAGCTATAAGCAAGATGGTATGGGGCAAAGAGCCTGGACTCTTGAGGAAACTGCCAAGGTTCAAATATCTATTCTGCCTTACAGTAGCTGTGAGACCTCAGAAAAGCTGTTTAACTTCTCTGGGCTTCCATGCCTTCATCTGTAAAATGGGGGTGATAATTTTACCTCTCATAGGGTTGAGGATTAAAAGAATATATGAAAAGCATTTAGAATAGCACCTGACACTAGGCAGGCACTGTTTAAATTTTGCTATCAATATTACTCTTATTCTTATAGTTACTGAACAGGAAAAAATTACATATGTTAAACAGGCACTTTAGAGATTCTTTAGTATAAATAACTTCAATGTTTCTAATGACTATATATTTAAAAACACAGTCCTATAAATCAGATATCTATATTAGTGTCCTAAAAATGGCTTTGCATCTTCTAAAAGCAAATAATTTTCAAAACACAGAGATAATCAGACACAATTCATTAAAATAAAGCAAGTTATTCAATTCCACCAAAGTTTAAGCAAAAAATATTACAAAACAAAAAATACATACACAAAATAGATAAATAAAGCAAAGTGCAAGTACATGTCGGTGGGTAGCACATAACTCTGTAAGGAATTCTCAAGTACCATTAAAATTTGTGAGTTCAATCTACAGAATAAAAAAATTGGCTGGGAATGGTGGCTCACACCTACAATCCTAGCACTTTGGTAAGCCAAGGCAGGAGAATTGCTTACGGCCTGGAGTTTGAGACTAGCCTGAGTGACACAGCAAGATCCTATATCTACAAAAAATTTTTTAAAAAATTATCTATGTGTATATTTAGTGCCACTCCTAATGCTAGTGCCAAGGACAAGTTCAAATGACTGGCATATTATAATATTATAAATTATTAATGAATTACTTGAACAAAAAAGAAAAAAGAGGGTTATTTGATAACTCCCATCATAACTTACTGTTGCTATCCTGGTCTCGAGAAAGTTCTCCCTTTCTTCATCTACCTTAATTTCATGTCCATTTTTAAATAGTTCAAGCATTTTGGGGATGTCACGGCCAATGGAATCTGGTTAGAAAAACAAAAAATTCAAAATTATCACTACATCTAAATAAGTAGCAGAAATTATTGAATAAGATAAACATGTATCCCATGTGAAAATACAGCAAGTAAGTTGTGGCAGACAGACTTTAGGGTAGCCCCCAAAAGATCCCCACTTCCTGGTGTTCATGCTCTTGTACGATCCCCTCCATTGCATGTGGACAAGACCTGCAACTTGCTTCTAGCCAAGAAACAGAACGATTATCTATACATGATTACATCACATAGAACTATAATGCCTATCTTGGAGGAGACTCTATCCCTTATTGGCTTTGAAGAGGCAAGCTACAGTGTTGTGGGCTGCCGTACAGAGGGCCACAGGGCAAGAAGCTGAAAACAGCCTCAGGCTGACAGCCAGCAAGAAAAAAAACAGAAGCCCTTAGTCTAGCAGCCTACAAGGAACCAAATTCTGCCAACAAACATTTGAGTCTGGAAGCAGAACCATCCCCAGTTGTGTCTCAGATGAGACCAAAAGCCCAACCAACACATTGATCGGAACTTTGTGAGACCCAGCTTAAGCAGAGCACCCAGTTCAGCTAACATATATTCCTGACACACAGAAATGACGAGATAATAAATGTGTGCTGTTTTAAGACACTAAATTTGTAGTAATATTGTTGCGCTATTACAGATAACTAATAAATAAGTATATGCAATGATGATGCTTAACATACTTTAAAAACACAGATGACATTAAAATAAAATCTATAAAATAATCTATGACAAAAGCTAACAGTATAGTCTTGAGACTTAAGAACTTTTACCTACCTTGCACAGGATATACCTGACCTCCTTTACCGTAAAGAAATGAAAGAGCCAGATAGCAGTAAGACTTAGCAATGGAAACAATATCATAATGAATGACGCAGTTCAAAGTAGCTAACTACTACACAGTGGTTATAGAAACTAGCATGAGAAAAGAATTAAAAACTAAAACTTAGGCCGGGCGTGGTGGCTCACGCCTGTAATGCTAGCACTCTGGGAGGCCGAGGTGGGAGGATTGCTCAAGGTCAGGAGTTCGAGACCAGCCTGAGCAAGAACGAGACCCCATCTCTACTAAAAATAGAAAGAAACTAGCTGGACAA
>NW_012149097.1:20721-21822 GCF_000956105.1 Propithecus coquereli
CCACGGCACTCTAGCCCAGGCAATAGAGTGAGACTGTGTCTCAAAAAAAAACAAAAGAAAAAGCATTATATCTCCAAAAAATCCAGGTAGTCTGATCTGGAACCCATGTCAAAATCACGATAGTATTTGTTGAAAAAAGTAAATGAGATGACATGGTTTCTTATACTCTGAGTCAGGATCTACATAAGCTATTAACTATTAAATATACTAAAGACATTATATAAGAAAAGGTAGATTTAATCCAGCTACAAAGAGTCCTATAAGGATACTCTATAGTCTCAAAAGGCTGACCAAAACAATAACAACAGAGGGTACCATTTTAAAATTTTATCTAATCTTGAATACCATATAATGAAACAGGTATTTTTATACACATTTTATAGATGAGGAAATTTGAGACACGACAACATGGAGAAACTTGGTTAAGGCCTGCCATGTCGTAAGTAACAGAACAGGTATCCAAACTCAAGTCTCTATAGCTCCAGAAAAGTCTCTTAAAATTTGTATTTTGGTTTTTGTTTGTTTGATGTTTAGATTACAATGTTGTCAACCCTAAGAAACAAGAAGCATTGCCAAGGGTCTTTTGAGAACAAGAAAATTCCAACATCAGATTCTAGCAGAGCTCAGAGTGAAATAAATTGGAACTGAGCTTTAACGGTAATGACGGCACGTAGGGGTTTCCCAGTCTCTGACTGGATTAAACTTGTTTTGCTTTCTTTCTGAAAGCAAGTTTTTCTACCATAAAACCAGCTGAGAAGCCAGGTGTGGTGATGTGCACCTGCAGTCCCTGCTACTCAGGAGGCTGAGGCAGGAGGACTGCTTAAGCCCAGGAGGAGTTCAAGACCAGCCTGGACAATACAGCAAGACCCTGTCTCCAAAACAAAAAAACACCTAGCTGCATACTTTTTCTACATTTTTGATGATCTACATTGGACACAGCTCAATGAGGTTGGACTATTAGCTGTTGGCTATGATGCAGGATTCCTTTTAAAAGTAAGATAGGGCCGGGCGCGGTGGCTCACACCTGTAATCCTAGCACTCTGGGAGGCCGAGGCGGGTGGATCGCTCAAGGTCAGGAGTTCGAGACCAGCCTGAGCAAGA
>NW_012149097.1:24437-36777 GCF_000956105.1 Propithecus coquereli
CCATACCACAACTTAATTTGAAAACTTTTAATTCTATGCATAGAAAATGTGAAGTATTTGCAGGGTAAGAAGAAATACAATGAAGAATGTGCCACTAAAAAGACTCGGCTCCCTCCGTCCCCTTGCAAGTCTTCCGCGGAGGAGTCGGCGTGAGGAACTCACTCCACAGAGAGCACAGCACGCCCTCGGCACGCACCGCCTCCGAGGGACTGTCTCGGCGGTGTTCGGGGCGGCTCAGGAGCCCTTCGGCTGTAAATGGAAGCAACTACCCATGAAGAACTTACAATCTAATTGGGAGATAAGGGGCATACAAACGGAACAATTACTGTATTTTTCAGTATCACAGCCTGATATAACTAACTCAGTCCTAAACAGTATGACAGCATATTAGTAAACAGTAAATGCTAATAGTAGTATAGAAAAAACAGACACTTGGTTAAACCATCTGTGTCTCTATCTAAACTTCTTTATTTAAATACATAATTTTTAAAGTTTGTTTTCATAAGAATTGTGCCCTATACATAGTGAGAGCTCAAGAATTATTCTGAGACTGACTTAAATCTATAGCCACAACACTGCCTTCCTTCCTGTTACTACAGAACTGCCTACGTTCCTGCCAAAAGACGTCTCTCTTCATTTGCCCACTGCACTGCTCCTCCCCGCTCTTCTCTGCAATGTCAACTTTCCCTGCTTCCCTAGATAATCTTCATTAGCTTACGAACTTGCTATAAAAACTTCCTTCTCAAAAATAAAACAGAAAAACTTCACATTGTCCTCCAGTTACCACCCAACACTCCCCTCAAGAGCATAAGGTCTCCAAAAAAAAGCTGTCTATCCTTTCTGTCTCTATTACCTCTCCTTCCATTTTCTTTTATACCTACTATAGTCAGGTTATCATTCCTATTACTCCACTAAAAATACATTTGTCAAGGTCACCAATGACCTTCGAGTTGGCAAATCCAATAGTCACTTCTCAGTGTTCCTCTGACTTGACCTTGCAGCACAGAGTATCTCTCTCCTCTTCCTGCAATGTCTTGACTTGTCCCTCTGAAACACTTCCTTCACTGGCTGTTCCATTCCATTCTGGCTGAGCCGCCCACCCTCACTTAGCTGACTTCCAAAGGCTGAACTACCTCAGGACCCAGTCATAAGACCTCACTTATTCTATCCATGCACACCTCCCTAAGTGGTCTCCTCCAGACACATGACTTTAAATACCATCTATCCATTGACAATTGCTAAATCTCTATCTCCAGCCACAACCTCTCTCATGATTTCCAACCATCTACTTGACATGTCTACCTAGATACATGCAGGTAATTAGTAAGGATGACAAACGTTTGCTGGAAGAATGAACGAATAAATGACTTCATAATTTCGAGTCCGATATCACAATGATGGTGTAATGGTAATGAAAAAGAAAAGAATAGGACCTAAGAAGGAAAGAAAAATAGTTCTCCATTAAAACATACTGACATGAAGGTGCTAACAAAATACTGAAAGAAATATATTTGTATACGGTCAGAAAAAAGAAACCAGAAAAGGTGACAGATTGAGGATGATGCAGATTTTAGTTTTTAAGTCAGTTCCATCCTAAAACAAACAAAAATAAAACTTCTTTCCTTTGATCTTATATAATTCTTTTCCTACCTTTATCTAATTTATATTTCCCTAATGACCAAGATGTTTAGCATCATCTCATGTGTTTAATGGCCAATTGTATATATTCTTTTCAAACGTGCCTGTTCAATTCTTTTGTCCTCTTTTCAAAAAATTAGGTTGATAGTCATGTTGATTATATAAGAGTTCTTCATATATTCTGGATACGAGCCTCCTTTGTCAGAGATATGTGTGGCAAATATTTTCCCCTAATCTGTGGCTTGTCTTTTCATTTTCTTAGTGGTATCTACCCATAACCAAACGTTTTTAATTTTGATAACACCCAATTTACTAACTTTTTCTTCTATGGCTCATGCTTTTTTTGTGTCCTAAGAAATCTTTGTCTAATCCAAGGTCACAAGGATTTTCTCCTAGAAAATTTTCTTCTAGAACTTCATGGCTGTACCCCTTACATTTAGGTCTATGGTCCATTTTGAATTAATTTTTGTATTTGACATGAGAGTTAAGGGATATCCAGTTATTTCAGCACCATTCATTGAAAAAACTATTCTTTTTCTGTGTAATCTTGGCACCTATGTTGAAAAATCAGCTGGCCATATAGGTTTAGGTGCATTTCTGACCTTTCACCCTTTGATCCGTATTCATCTACCCTTAAAGCCACACCACACTGTCTGATTACTGCAGCTTTATAGTAAAGCCTTAAATGAGGTAGTGCAAGTCCTCCAACTTTGTTCTTCCTTTTTATCATAAATCATTTTTTCTATTCTAAGTTCTTTGCATTTCCATTTAAATATTAGAATAAACTTGACAATTTCTTTTTTTAAAAAGCCTTCTGGGAGTTTGGCTGGAATTGCATTAAATCTATCGAAAAACTTGGGAAGTTCATCTTAACAATATAATGCTTTCAAAGCCATAATTATGGTGTACCCTCTAATCATTTAGGTATTCCTTAAACTTTCAGCAAGACTTAGCGGTTTTCTGTGAATAGGTCTTGCACAACTTTTGTTAAACTTATTCCTAAATATTTTGATTTTTTTATGGTCATGTGAATGAAACTGTTTTATAAATTTCATTTTGATTATACATTGGTAGTATATAGAAATACAGCTGATTTCTGTATACTGATCCTGTATCTTGTAATCTTGCTAAATTCACTTAGAATTCACTTACTGGGATATCTTAAAATATGATCTAAGAATAAAGACAGGTTTATTTCTTCCTTTCCCATAGTATGCCCTTTATTTCACTGACTTCCAGTATAATGTTAAACGTAAGTGGTGACAGCAGAGATCTTTGCCTTGTTCCTGATCTTAGGGAGAAAGAATTTCTTCTCAATGGTCTCACCATTAAGAATGCTGCTTTTTCAGAGATGTGCTTTGTCAAGCTGAGTAAGTTCACTTCTATTTCTAGTATTCTGAGAGTTCTTATTATGAATAGGTATTGGGTTTTGTCAAATGCTTTCTTTGCATCTACTAAAATGATCTTAAGGTCTTCATCTTTTATTCTATTAATGTAGTATATTATATTAATGTTGAGATGTTAAGCGAACTTCATAATCCTGGAATAAACCTCCTTAGTTAAGGTGTATTAACATTTACTTGTATATTGCTGGATTCAATTTGCTAATATTTTGTTAAGAATTTCTTTTTTTGTTTTTGCTTCTATGCTCATAAAGAATATTCATCTGTAGTTTTTTGTGATGTCCTTATCTAGCTTTTATATCAGGGTAACGCCAAGCTCATAAAATGAGTTGGCATGTGTTATTTAGTCACAGAGGTTGTGAAGGACTGGTATTATTTCCTCCTTAAGTGTTGGATAGAATGTACCAGTAGGAAGTCAGGTGGGCCTGGACTTTTCACTGGAGGAAGTTATAAAACTAATTCGATTTCTTTACTTGATACAGATCTATTTAGATTTTCTATTTCTCCCATATACTTTTGGGAATTTGTCTTTCAAGGAATTTGTCTATTTCACGTAAGTTGCTCACACTATTGCCTTATTATCTTTTACTGTTTATGGAATATGTATTAATGTCTCTTCTTTCATTCCTGACATTGATAATCTATCTTTCCTTTTAAAAAAAATCAGTCCAGCTACAGTTTTATCAATTTTATTGATCCTTTTAAAGAATGAGTTTTGCTTTCATTGATTTTTCCCTACTGCTTATCCTTTTTCTATTTCAGTGACTTCCACCCTCGTCTTTATTATTTTCTTCCTTCTTCTTACTTCGGGCTTGGGTTTAATTTGCTTCTTTTTTTCTAGGTTCATAAGGTAAACCTTAGAACAATGATTTTAAAACCATTCTTTCTATCTATCTATCTATCTATCAGACAGGGTCTTGCTATGTTACCTAGGCTGGAGTGCAGTGGCTATTCACAGGCATGATCCTAAGGCACTGCTGTATCGAACTCCTGGCCCCAAAGGGTCCTCCCACCTTAGCCTCTCAAGTAGCTGGGACTACAAGCACGTGTCACCTCAAACACAGCCAATTTAGCCTTTAAAGCTATAAATGTCCCTCTAAGTACTGTTTCAGCTGCATTCAACAAGTTTTGGTATGTTGTTTTCATTGTCATTCAGTTCAAGACATTCTCTAATTTCTTCTTTGATCAATGAGTTACTTAATAATGAGCTGTTTAATTTGAATATATCTGGAGATTTTTCATGGTTACTAATTTCTAATTTAACTCAGTTATGATTAGCAAACATATTGTGTATTGAGTTCAATTCTTTCAAATTAGTAAATTGAAGACTTATTAAAGACTTGCCTTATAACCCAGCAAACCCCAGCAAACAGTCTACCCTGGTGAATGTGCAACACCAAACAACACCAGCTGTTGTTGGCTGAAGTGTTCTATCAATATCAATTAGGCCACGATGGTTGAAAGTGTTGCTCAAATCTTTTACATCCTCACTGATTTTCTGTCTGTATGTTCTATCAGTCACTAAGAATATCAAAATCTCTAATTGTACTTGATGATCACTCTATTTCCTCTTTCATTTGTGCCATGTTTGCTTCCTGTATTTTGAGGCTCTGTTTTTACATGAATATGACCTATTATTATTATTACAGAATATCCATCTCTTCTCTAGTAATAATCCTTAAAGTCTATTTTGTCTGATATTAATATAGAATTCAACTCTCTAATGCTTACTATTTTCATAGCATACCTTACCCATCATTTTATTTTGAGCCTATTTGCGTGCTTGAATATAAAGTAGGTCTCCTGCAAACAGCATAGAGATGGATTGTTTTTTCATCATCTTATACATCTCATAAACTGCCTTTAGGTTAGAGTGTGTAGTCCATTTCCAATTAACACAACTACTGATATGGCTAGACTTAGGTCTTCATTTTGGTATATGTTTTCTATTTGTCTCTTCTTGTTTGTTCTTGTTCCTCCTTTACAGACTTGTTTTTTTTTTTTTTTTTTTGAGACAGAGTCTCACTGTATTGCTCAGGCTAGAGTGCCATGGCATCAGCCTAGCTCACAGCAACCTCAAACTCCTGGGCTCAAGCGATCCTCCTGCCTCAGCCTCCCGAGTAGCTGGGACTACAGGCATGTGCCACCATGCCCGGCTAATTTTTTCTATATATTTTTAGTTGTCCGATTAATTTCTTTCTAATTTTAGTAGAGACGGGGTCTCGCTCTTGCTCAGGCTGGTTTCGAACTCCTGAGCTCAAACAATCCGCCCGCCTCGGCCTCCCAGAGAGCTAGGATTACAGGCGTGAGCCACCGCGCCCGGCAACAGACTTGTTTTAAACAAAAAAATTTCAGTGTGTCATTTGTATTACTCTACTTAGATTTAAGCTATATCTCCTTGTGTGTGTTTTTTGCTTGCTCTAGAGATTACAATGTGCACACTGATTTATCACAACCTACTTCATGCTGATACCGTTACTATTTCATGTTAATACACAATAAAGTTGTACCAGCCTATCTACTCCCTTGCCCCCGCCCCTTGTAATATTATTATCATGCCCAAACCTCCTGTATATTTAGCTTTAATAATATTCACTGGGCTACTGGAGACCAAAATTAGGGAATCATCTAGATTCCTCCCTCTCCCTTATCCCCCACATCAAATCGACAACTACTGTTACTTCCACGTCTTCAATATCCCACCACGTAGCCTTCCCCTTCTGTCCTCCTTGCCACCAGCAGATGCTGTCCTTATTCATCTTTTATCTGAACCACTGCAACAGACTCCTCACTGGTCACTGTTCTTAAAGTTTCCTGATCCTCATAAGGACACCTTACCACTTACCCAGTCCCCACCATACGCACTCTAGTAAGTAAATATTTTATATCACTCTTCTGAGCAAAAGTTTTCAATGGCTCCTAGTTGCACAGAGGATAAAACCTAATCTCCATGGCGCAGCACACAAAGCCCTCTGTGACCTGGCCCACCGCCTATCACTGCCGAACGCCACTGACCACCACTATCTGATAACACTTATCTACCAAATGGCAGAAAGCTACGCAAAATTTCCTTAACATAACTAGCTCTCTCATACTTTTGTGCATTATAAAAGGTCATTTCCTCTGTCTGAAATGTCCTGCCTATGTATGTGAGGAAAGCAAATGCTTATTCTTGCTTACCCTCTGAACTGCTAGCTATCTTCTTTACATAATCTGATTCTACAAAACAGTCCCTCATTCCTCTACGTACTTCACACATTTTCCACTAATACACTTACTGCATTTTGGTGCAGCAGTTTGTTCTCATCTTTCTCCCCTCTTGATGTTTATCTTCTTGAAGATGGGAAATGTCTTTATTTTTTAATCCTCAGTACTAAGTGCAGAGCCTGCACATAGTAGGCATTTAATAATTATCTGCTTGTTCAATAAATGAATTATAAAGGTAGAAGTGATATATGAATACATAAAAAAGAATAAGTTCTTCTAAAGTAATGTGGAGAATGAATAGCTACTTTAGGAAGTGTAGAGAGCCAATTATAATATCAGTGGCCCCCATGTATTATGTACTTGTTATATACCCAGCTTGTGCTAAGCTCTGCACACATTATCACGAAAACACTATGGGATAGATGCTATCATGAAACCCATTTTGTAGATGAATAAACAGAGGCACAAAAATGTTAAAAAGTATGTTCAACATCATAGAAGATGATAAAGTCAAGACTGAGAGAAGTCTGTATTTACCACTATTCTATTCTGCTTTTCAGTATAGCCAAATGTTAAACTGTCACTGCTACTTCTAGGGCTTTGCTATTCCTTATTGCTATGAAAAATTGTTCTTCTCTTTCTCTACTTTCTCTTTCCTCTGTGTTATATGCTCTTCTATTTTTCTCCTCTTTCTTCCTTTCCCCTTTGCTTCCTCTTATTCCCTCTGTTCAATTTCTATAATGAACATAACCTACATTAAACTATATGATCAGGTATTTCACCCTGATGTACCTTCTCTTTTCTTTTTTTACCATGAAATACAAAGAAGGAATAGTTAGCAAGAAAGGAGGTGAGTTAGGATTGTAAATGTAAAAGTAAGTTTCCAGAAACAGTTTGAATCTGGCAAAAGAAAGACCTGTGATTACAACTGACAGCAACATTTTAGCTAAATTATGGAAGAAAAGGCTGTAAGAAAGAATAATGCTTCATGAGGAAATGGAGATAGCCAATCACCAAAGACTACTTATTTGAAAAACTTGGTATAAAACAACAGAAAGAACTAAGATTATAGCTAGAAAGGATAGTTGACTCTATAGCTAGAAAGGATAGTTGACTCAAGTATGGCTGGGGGCGGAGGGAGGCTGTGGTTTGCTTTTTGTTTGTTTAACTAGAGACATCAGAGCATAATTAAATGCTAAAGTCAAACCAGTTTGTCTACTGCAGAAAACAAAACTATTGGTTCTATGACTGCAAAGACCTGGTCTGTCTTGTTCATAGCCAACACACCCAGGATTTCGTACATAGTAAATGATTACTATAAATACAATTATTCTAATCTGAGAAAAATCTATAAATTGTAAGTAGTCCATTTCTAAGTTGCATTGTTTAATTCTATATCTCCTAACAACTGAATGCTGTATTAAATGTTCATTGTACAAATATTTACAGAGTACGTACTACAAATATGTAGCATAGGATGGGAATGGGAATATAGCAGTGGACAAAACGACCCTTGCTCTAACGAGAGGCTCTAAACACAAACCAAGAATAAAAAAATATAAGGTACCAAGAGTGGTAAGTCTTAAAAAGAATACAAAATCATAATAGGGAGATATCTAGTGATAATGGGAAGTGGGGGTTAATATTTTATATAGGATGGTCATGGATGGTCTGTTTAGGTGATATTTTAGTGAGAAACTAAGCAAGGCAAATAAGCAAAGAGCACCACAGACACATGGGACAAATGTCCAGAGACCTAAAGAAGTCTTAGTGTGCGTGAAGAGCACTTAGCATGTGTGTACGTGGAGGCACCTAGTGTGTGTGAAGAGCAAGGAGGCTGAAGCAAGGGAAACAAAGGAAAGCATAATAGAGCCAGCTGTAATATAGCCAGAATCGATCTATAATAATTATAACAGTACCTAATCATTAATAAAGTTTTTCACATATGGACAGTTTTTAAACTAATACATGGGGAGAGGGAATTTTTTTTAATGTCAAATTGATTACCCTACAAAAATTCTCCATGTTTTAGTATTTTTCCTTATATAATCAGAGCTCTGATCATTCCAATAATGCAAATGATACTCTAATGTACATGTTATTCTATGAGTTAAAATTACTCCACATTAAATTTCAAGAATTTTAACATCCATGAGTCTCATGAATGACACAACAACCAACTTCCTTACAGAAAGCAGTGTCCTGCTCAGTAGATGTCAATGTCCTTTGGACAAGACTCCAACTAAAGCACTGGTGTTCAAGTCTAAGAGCTACATGCTAAGAGGAATATATATTAGTATAGTTCTAATTTTCCAAGCATGTCTCTTTCCCATTTACCTGCCAATAATTTGGTTTAAAAGAATTCAACTGTTTCCATGTATGCCACAGTGCCTGCCACGGTTTATATGCGTAACAGAAAACTAATTCAATTAAGTCAAGATATTTTTCACATGAGTATTTTTGGTTTAGTAAATGATAAATAAGATTAGGAATAAGAATTTTTTAAAAATCAACATAATAGACCTATATTAGAGATAAAAGAATTTCAGGGGCACTTACATTGGGCGGGGAAAAAGCCAAACGATAAGCAAAATGAAGCAAACTTTCTTCTTCCAAGAAATTTTAAAAAGCAAGTTTTAATTTTTTTTAATGAAGCAAAAAAGAAATACTGAGAAAACAAGCCAAATGTGCATTTGAAAAATAGAGAACTTGCCTACAGTTATGTAAGCAATTAAACCGAATAAAACCGCAGCATTAAACATGCTGCAAAATGTGCACACGCCCACTACCATTAGTAAAACTGAAACAAAATGGGAAACTAATGAGCTCAGCTGCAGGGGCTTGTTTGTTTGTTTTTTAATTTCATGCACTTGCTCAAAATGTAATTTCTATTTTACCCTAAAGACTTTTGTTGGATATAAGGGGAATCAAACGTTCTTAAACAAGAATCTGAATGAGCTCTCAAAATGCATAATTCAAGCTTCACTTGTTCTAATGCACATCTGATGTATTCTGTTTTAATATTTTTGACAGGTTAATCATTTGTCTTCATGTTTAAAGAACACAAATGTTTTGCCAGTGCTGTTAAACAGGTCGTATGGGGGTGAAAAGAAAATGTTAGAGAAGGGAAAAAACTGTTTTTTCAAGGTGCCTTGTTGAGCAAATGGTGGGGAAGCATACTTAGGTACTTGACCACGATATGCAAAGTTTTGAGCCATTATGAAAGCAGAAATAAAGTAAAGCGCAGCAATAAAAATGAACATTTTAACAGGAAACTTTTGTTATTTGGAATAAAGAAATAAGTTACTTAAAAACAAAAAAATAATAGTCTTAAATTTTGCAATGACAATGGTAAATAAAAAAAAAAAGCCCTCAAGGCTAAGGAAAATGGAAGCCAAAAACAGGGTTTTAGAGACTTATCATAAAGTAGCAAAGTGACAAAATTAAAGTCTGTGAAAAATCAGTTCACCATGCAAAGTAAGGAGCTAGATAAACAGTCATTTTCAGTTTTGACTATATTTAGTACTATTTGTTTTGCTCTGACTTGAACTTGAATTTAATTAGAAACAAAAAACAATTATGAGAAATATTTTCATCAAATTTAATTGCAATTCTGGCTTAATTTTTAAAATAATGTTCAGTTTTAAGTCTTACCTAGGAAATAATATAAATATGATTCCTTAACAAAAGATACTACTGTAACGGTAATCATTAATGAAAAATGTCAAACCTCAGTCCGACAGCTGATGAAGATGTGTGATTCACCACAGGCCAGCAAAAATAAACAAAACTCCAGCACAACAAAAGAACTAGAGAATCCATTTGAATTTGCTTAAATTACAGCCCATGATGTAGAATTCAGACAAGTGTTAGGGGCTAGCATGGATGAAAAATTCTAGCAGGATTTTTTAGCTCAACTAGAGTTAAAATTTGAAGACAAATCTACTAAAAAAATTTTAAATATTTATTCTGTTTACGCAACAAAATTTTATTTGAAACAATACCTATCTACACCAGACATTTAGCACTACCTAAAAAAAAAACTGTTGGCAAATGAACTTGCTTTTCTTCCCAAATGTATCCATTAACGATACTGCTTACTAGGAAAAGTCCCTAAGCTTAAAAATCTCAGCATCATTTGATTCTTCCCTTTCTCCCCCTCAACCTTACCATTTGTAAACGTTTAGTTGCAAAGTCCTAGTATCTTTGACATTTGTCTTCTTCACTCCAGTCTCATTATAAAGACCTTTATTAGTCTCTTGCAATTGCACACTAACTCGTCTCCCTGCCTCTAGTTTCAATTCGTGCCAATACATCTTACAAACTCTTGCCAATTAAAGCTCTAAAGAACAAATTATGTCACTCTCCACCTCAAACACTTCTAAGGGATTACTTTTGAGTACACAATGAAAGTCCATGCTCATTAGCCCGTCCTTCAAAGTCCTTCTCAATATGGCATCCATCTACCTTTCCGACATCATTTTCCATTATTCTCTTCAACTTCAATATAGGGGTACGATTCCCTACAGCCAAAGAGAACTAATTGATATTTCTTGTACTTGGCCTATAATCTCTGACTTACTCCAATGACTAATAGATTCCTCATATTCAAAATAATATTCCCCTTAATCAATTCATCCAATTAATGTCACCTCCTTTATGATGCCATCCCTGATTCCCCACCTATATGCAAACTCCTCCTCCACTGAACATCCAGAGCACCTTGTGAATTTATTATATAATACTTCACACTTTATAACATGGCTCTTTATGTAGCGATCTTATTGCTCTATGAGATTTCTTAAAGGGAAAATACCCACAATGGCAAAACTCCCTAAGGGAAAATACCTGCAGAGCCATGCGCACAGTCAGCATTCACACACATGTTGAACACTTAAATCAATGAGCACACATATTAATTGATAAAGAAGTATAAAAATCAATAAAACAGTGTGATGATAACATACCTAGTAGATAATACATTGTATTTATTTGGAGCTGGGCTATAATTTAAAGAACTATTATTATAAAGTAACTACATTTTCAAATTACATTGGATTACCACTATTAATGCCAAAGGAAAAAAAAATCAAATCTTTATGTTTTCATATAAAACAAAACTGAAATACCAAGACATACTATTTATTCTACATAAATATTAACAACTTTGTTTCCTAACTGAACAAAGTTAAGATGAAAGTTGTTCATAGTATATTGACATAATACAAAGAATTCTCCCTTACTTCGAGTATGCTTTGGAAATCTTTTTTTCAGTTTCTTCTTCAATGGATTAAGCTCAGGCATTATTTCTGGAATAGCTACAAAGAAGTCTACATGAATTTCATCATCCAAAATCTGAAAATGAGAAAAAAGAAAGATAATCTTAGATTAGATGAAAAGCTTTATTCTTCTGAGAATAAAGTAGAATGTAGTAATTTCCATTACAATTCAGAAAACAGACCTTAAGCACAATTATTTTCTTCAAACACAAGGATCATATGAATACATTTACCAATTATGAAAACAAGAAGCAAACATTTTGTTCTGTTTTCTTTTAAAAACAACTACATCCATTTTGTAAAAACTTAATGGTTTTAATTCTTCCATGGGGTTGTGCTAGGCAAAATGTTATAAACTAGAACATCACACTGATATGTACATGGCTCACACAGTCCCACAAAGTTCAATTCATATGTCCTTTAAAATTGAAGAAACCTACTAAAGCTAAAAATTTTGCAAGAGGTCACATGCAAAATTAATAAGCACTAGCTGCCAAAGTCACTAGCAACCACTAGCTTCCTAAATTTAGAGCATCAAGAGAACTGAATCTGTAATTATTTTCACAAAGAACTGAAACTAAAATTCTCCTTGCCACCAATAACTAAAAATAAAAGAGGAGGGGGAGTGATCAAAGACAAGTTCATTTATAGTCTATTATTTACACTTTATTTCCATTCTCAGAGCAAAGGGATTAATATTAATATTCAATTTTTAGAAAATGTTTTTGATTAATTCAGGCAAGCACCCAAAATAATTATTATACTACTATGATATACTTAAAAATTTTGTTGATTATAAAATTAAGCAACTTT
>NW_012149097.1:45997-46300 GCF_000956105.1 Propithecus coquereli
TGTAACATGGCTGGTATAAACTATTTCTAATAAATGAGAACCAAGTAATGAGACAGATATTGGTTTTAATCTTAACTCTGCCCCCTATTCTATGATCTTTAGCAAGTTACTTCATTTTCTGTGCCTCAGCTTCCTCTTCTGAGATTACTATAGAATTAAATGAAAAAATGCATGCAAAGCAGTTAGCATTATGGCTGGTATGCAGAACAGTTTTTAGTAAATGTTGACTGTTATTATTAAGCACTTAGTAAGTCCTGTACATGCATTATCTCATTTAATCCCCACTACAACCACATGAACTAA
>NW_012149097.1:46350-46709 GCF_000956105.1 Propithecus coquereli
CATTCAAAACCTTGGGTTGGGGTTACACAGTGAACCCTAAAAACCTGAACTCCAGCAAAATTAAGCAGTGATTATGGAATTTTATCTTCCTGTTACTATTCTTTCTTTTTACAAATCCTTTACTCCTTAAATAACATAATATGCTCTCCTTAACAATAACAATTACATTAAATGAGCACTTCTCATGGGCCAAGTATTCTGCTAAATATTTTACAAGGTTTAGTTCATCCAGTCTTCAAACTAACCTTATAAAGTAAGTACTAAGGCCGGGCGCGGTGGCTCACGCCTGTAATCCTAGCTCTCTGGGAGGCCGAGGCAGGCGGATTGTTTGAGCTCAGGAGTTCGAAACCAGCCTGAGC
>NW_012149097.1:47067-48424 GCF_000956105.1 Propithecus coquereli
CCTGTTGTTGTTTGGGGAAGTTTGAGTCGGAAGGATTTATTAGGATAAATCCCACACTTCTCTCTAGCTTCTCCTGAGAAACGACGTGATGGACTAGCAATGACGAGATTCACATTCTACGTTAGCCCTTTCTCAAACCGGTGACGTAACTTCAAATAAACAACACAACTGCTTTGAGCTCCAAATGGGGAAAATGAGACTAGGTGAATGTTAAGATTTTCTCTAACTCTATTTATTCAGTTGTTCTCAACGATTACTGTGATCTCTTAAAGAGAGAGAGAGAGAGAGAAATAGTTGACAAAAGTTACTCACCCGTGTAAATACAGCAACTTTATTGATTTCTGAGGAGAATGGGTATGGTAACCTAAGAACACTGGCAAATGGCTCCACTTTTTTCTAAATACACAACAGGAGAAAAATAATTATGAAAAGTTCATCTTTTCTATATCTCTCATATTTATCGAAACCAGAACTGACATGTTTTGTTTTTAGTGTTTTAATTCTACCATACGTCCTCCCATTGATCCACAAGTATTCATTGATTACAATTTTAAAGCACAAAAGATTAAATTTCTTTTTTTGAGAAACCATAATAAAAAATCTAAATCTTTCTTCCCAGCTTCATACTCCCATGGCATTTGGTTTCTATCTCTACATCATTCACCATAGTCTCTCAAATACTATGAGTTTATGAGTGTGTTTGCATATCTGTATCTTCCCAGCACCTAGTACAATGCTTTCCATCTGACGAATGTCAATAAATGTTGGCTACCTTGAATTGAATTTTCTTAAAAAAAACATGTAATTTTCTAACACCATCAAGAAGGACATGAATGCAGCTAGACATACTGAACAACAGACAATATACAGCTGATGTGCCCGGTAGGTAACCCCTAATTGCCATCACTGGCTCTAAACCATCAGGAAATGTAAACCCTAAATCCAAGACAGACTGCCAAAACTAAATGGCTCTTCTGAGTGGGTCTACTTTGAAACAACCTAGACCACCACCACTTTCAGATTTATTTGGGAAGTCAATTGAAAATCCAAAATAAACAATGGCATGCATTTGAGGCACACCAATACAGGTACAGATTCTATAGGGCCTCAGAACCAATCTGTTCAGTCATTTTGACTAGGGACCTACCAAGACCTGAGGCTCAGATCTCTTAGAGAGACTTCACATGGAAACAAGTTCTAGGCCCTCCATAGTCCGGGGGTAGCCTTAAGGTTTGGAAGAAAGACAAAAGGGATTGTCCCTTAATAAAACTGATTGAAAGATTAATATTTTTAGAAAGACTTCGAGCAGAGACATCCTCCTGGGGATTTCTTTTCAGACGAGAAGGCACAAATTCTT
>NW_012149097.1:48474-49620 GCF_000956105.1 Propithecus coquereli
AACTGTGTATCATCCTCTGAATCTGGCCTAGAACTCCTATTAAAGCATAATCTCTTCCTATTTTCTACTAGTTCTGCTCCCAGAAATCATTCTGGAGACTCACCTTAAAAATTCAGAATCCCCACCCAAATTTAGAATACTTTTAAGATGGAACAAAACAAACAAGCACTGTCGTATATCCCAAAGGATGGGCCCAGTTAAAAGTTCCCCAGATGGAAATATGAGTATGAGACAAAGGATAAATTTTCAAGTCACTTTTTCTTATCTCTCCCCATGCCCCAAAATTCCATAATCCAAATGATTATATTTAGAAGAGAAGCTTTTGGAGAATATTAGGAAAATCTTTTGTGTTTTCAAAAATAACTCCATGCCTCTTCTTCCAAACTCTTAAAAAAATTTTTTTGTCCTTGTTTTCAAACAGGCTCTACAAGCTCTTTGTTATTTTCTAAAGGCAGGCTACATAACCATTTGTCTCTACCATGCTGAGCCTATACCACTCTGAACTGAGTAGGGGGTAAAAGTTAAGAGGAACCAAAAGCACCATATTATAGAGGTCAGATTCAATACTTTGTCATCTACTAAGAGAATCACACTTTCACTCTAAAAAAGCAAAACAAATATCTGATCTTCAAAACATGAATAGAGATATCCATGTGTGCCACCTTTTGGATTTCCTTTTAAATCTCTCATTCAAAACCAGACTCATATTGCCCTTTCCAGTCCACCCACAAAACTCTCACAGACAAAAAGGAAACAAAAAAAATTATAATGTAAATCAAGTATATTCAATATGACACTCTCTGGATAATTTATTCTTAGCTTGATTTTGAAACTGAAAAAAGTACAAAAAATTTTTCCCTATTCTCATAAAGCCCTACTAAACATTTATCACAAGATCTGAGCCTTAGGGTTATGTTTCTCGTATAATAACCCAATGGACGGCAAAGGTAACAGAACAATCTCTATACCTAATGAACATGAAAACAGCACTGTACCTTCTGAATCAGAGTAGTTCCTCCTGCAAAAGCAGCTCCATTTTCTTCTGCTATTTTAACCTCTGATGGATTCTGCCAAAACACAATAGTTTGAAATATCAATTTTTAAACATATTAAGTTTGCTTTCAAGTATTTTGTCAGAAATAACAT
>NW_012149097.1:60456-61486 GCF_000956105.1 Propithecus coquereli
GCTGCTGGCAAATACAGGATGTGCTGGGCAGTGGGGAGACCCAGAATGACAAAGAGAAGACAGAAGCCAGCGCGTCCCCCTCTACCCTACCGCAGATCCTGATTTTTAAAAACTACCCATGAGAAAACTATTTTTTAGTATATTACAGTCAGTACATTAAAAAACAAAGGTATAACTAAAACTATGAATACTGTGATTCTCATCAAGCTACTAAATAACTCATTGCCAGACATGAAAAAAATCATCTGCTTCTAAATAGTTTTTTTAAAGTGTGTCTATTTCTCGTACTAGGCTTGTTGGGTTAGCAAAAAGTATGTAAATTGTACTGGAGTAGAATTTTGGGAAACTATAAAATGAAAAATTTCTAGGGAATAAACAAAAAATTTAAAGATAAAATAGTCTCAAAATAATTAATATCCCTAATAAACAAATACTTTCACAAAACAGAAGAAAATGATAAACAGCCCAACAGAAAAACTGGTAAAAGACGTAAATCAGAAATACAGTGAAGAAACACAAATAAAGATTGATGATATCCAGGGTTGTTAGGAATGTGTAAAACTGGACACTCTTCACTCGCTCCTGGGTGGGGATATAAATTGGTACAAGCAGTGCTCCTCCAACTTCTCAAAACAAAAAAGAACTCAGGCACCATCCACACCCAAAGGAAGCCTCCTTTCTTGTTACATTTCTGCCATATCCCTGTTCACCCTATATTCAAAGCGTGTCATACTGTATTTATGTCTGTACCACCTGCCTTCATGCCCCTGCACCACTGAAATACTTCACCCAATTCTCCTGCAAAACTCTATCTTTCAACACCCTGCTCAAATACTTCTTGCCCTACTCTTCCCCCAGTAGAATTAATTGAACTTTCATCTGTGATCCCACAGCACTTGGTCCTATTCTTCCGACAGTCAAAACAGTAAAGTGACTGGGAGGCCGAGGCGGGCGGATTGTTTGAGCTCAGGAGTTCGAGACCAGCCTGAGCAAGAGCGAGACCCCGCCTCTACTAAAATTAGAAAGAAAT
>NW_012149097.1:61536-64855 GCF_000956105.1 Propithecus coquereli
AGTTTTTAGTAAATGTTGACTGTTATTATTAAGCACTTAGTAAGTCCTGTACATGCATTATCTCATTTAATCCCCACTACAACCACATGAACTAAACATTTTAGCTCCCTTTATAAAGAGATGAAAAACCTGAGATTTGAAGAGGTTAGGCAATAAACCCAAGGTCAAAGAGCAAAGAAGCCCAAACTCAAAAAAGGTAAGGCAGGATTCTGGTCCTTACATACTGTAATCTGACTCCAGAACCCATGCTCCGAACCACTGTACTATACTACCTCCTCCTAGGTGCTCTGTTATTGTTGTTATTGAGGTTGTTAAATCGTATTCAAAAACTTACAACTTCTAGTTTGGCCAAAATAGGCATCCTCAGAATAAAAATTAAAATATATTTTCTAAAAAAATTAAATCTCTTAAGTAAGAAGCTTATAAAATTAAGGGCTGTAACAGACCTCAATAACAATCTAGTGTTTTCCCTGCTTTTAGAGGTTTATAATCAATAGACTTCTGTAGAAGTCCAATATATAAACAGATAAAGCAGAGAGGCTCTGGTTGAAGCAAGAGAGAGGAGCTTGGAACGCCACCCATGCAAACTTAGTCTCAACCTGGGACTCCGAGGAACAAATCTGAAGGCCACTGAGCTAATCCAAAGCCCTCATTTATAGAGAAGAAACATGACACCCCGGAAGCTTAAGTCATTTTCCAGAGTTACAGTAACATCTCAATTAACTTAACACTACTTTTGTTGAAATTTACACTAGTGACTCTCTCGGGAAATAGGAGATACATGTTCATCAACTCTCCAGAGTGTTTTCAAATATTTTATATTTGGAAAATTGAAAAACAACATATTTTTCATGCTAAAATACAGAAAGAACATGAGATTTTCTAAAAACTATAGAGACAATAATTTTAAAAATTAAGAAACACTAATTCATACAGCCACTGCTCACAAATAAACTTATTTTAACTGAGTCCACGTACCTTCTTTCCCAGTGCCATGTCCAGTGTCAAATCAAGAAAAACACCTTGCTTTGGATAAGTGTAGTCAAGAATTTGAAATTTCTTAAGTAAGTGAATCGCTTTCTCCACGTCATATATCTGCCTTGGGTACAACCGCTTTAAATAGACATCATCCTCAGGTGTACCTTCCATGTACCGGTATGACTTTATCTTCTCTATGTCATCTTTTTTTTCATCTGGTGCTTTGTCTTTAGCACTTTTTTTTGTTTTCTTAGCAGGCCTTAAAAAAGATAAATTCAAGATCAGTTATATCAACATGTATTCTGAGACTTTTTTAAAAAAGCTAATGTACATAAGGTAGAGAAAAAATTAAAACTTTTTATTTTAATTCAAAAGCATAGACTGCTTTACAGTTTTTCTAATTCAACAAATATTAAGTGAACTTTTGTACCGTTTGCAGTCATGAATAAATGGAATAAGGCACTGATGCTAATACAATGTGGTAAATACTATGAGAGCATTATCAAAACCTTACAGAAAAGACACAATTCAGTGCAGGAGGCTAGAGAAAAGTTCTGGAAGAAATGACCTCAAAGTCAATTCTTGAAGGATAAGGAAGCATTAACCTAGGTATATACCCAAAAAAAGTGAAAACATATGTCCATACAAAAACTTGTACACAAATGTTCACAGAAGCATTATTCATAATAGCCAAAAAGTAGAAACAACCCAAATGTCCATCAACTGATGAATGGATACATAAAATGTGGTATATCCTTACAATGAATATTAGCAATAAAAAGGAATGATATACTGATACATGTTACAACATACATAAACCCTGAGTGAAAGCAGCCAGTCACAAAAGATCAGGTATGTTTCCATTTATACAAAATAACAATGGTCAAGTCTACAGAGACTGAAAGTAGACTTAGCAGTTGTCTAGGGCTGAGAGGGGAGGCTGAGGGAATGGGGAGTGACGGCTGATGGGCATGGGGGTTTTTTGGGAGGGCAGCGAAAATGTTCTAAAATTGGCCATAGTTTGCTGACTCCAAAAATAAAAGGGTAAAGTAGAGGCAGGCAAGAGTGGAAGATGAGGCTGGAAAATCTAGATCACAGAGGGCCTTCTCTAGAGGCAATGAGCAGTCAGTGAGCAGGAGTAACACCTGTATTTTAGGTAGAGTGTCCTGGCTACGACATAAGGGATCAATCTGAAGGAAGCAGGATTGGAGACAGTCAAGAGACTATTCCCTCCCTTTCTTCTCAAGAAGATGCGAGAACCTGAACCAGAGCAGTGATGGTAATAGGGCTGGAAAAGATGATGGATTGGAGAAATATTTACATGGTGAATATTGAAGACAGGGAAAGGAGAAAGAAAAGACTCTAAAATACTTCTTAGGTTTCTGGCTTGAGTGACTAGGCATAGAGCAGTATGATTAAGACCGGAAATAAAGAAAGCACAACAGGTTTCTGGTGAAGAAGGTAGTCACAGACGTGAGTGCAGTTTGGGGTACACAGAGCTTGCATGTGGGGTAGATTGTATCACTGGTCTCAATTCTTCACCCCTTCTCCGTTCAAGCCCCTTTGCTAAGCGACTTTGCACTTCCTCCCACTAAAAAGTATATTTCCCAGCCCCTTGATTTGGCCAAGTGACTAGTTTTGGCTGACAGAATAAAGCAGAAGTGACAGTTTCCCTACTCTAAGCTTAGGCCATAAGAAGTTTCATCTATTTCCGCTTTTATGTTTTTATTTCTGCCATTTTCATTAGAAGAACACACCTGGGCTAGGCCAAAGGCAGGAGGGAGGATAAGAGACACGTGGAACAGAGCTGCCTCCACAGAGCCCCAGGCTAGTATACATTAGACAATTCCCAGCTGACCTCTAAACTCATAGATGCCTTGTAAGCCCAGCCAAGATCATCAGAGACATCCACCTGAACCCAGCCTAGGTCAGCGACCCACAGATGTGCAGGCAATGATAAATAACTGTGAAGTGGTTTGTTACAGCAAAAGCTAACGAGGTGCTTACAAAATATCTAAGAAAATACATTCAACAGGTAATTGCAGGTAAGAGTTTGAAGCTAAGAAAAAAAGAATTGTAAGTTATATAATTTTCTCAGCATTAATTCAAATCATAGCTGTAGTATTAAAACCATAAAAGTTTTAAATTCGTAAAATAGTATTCTGGAAAGATGTTTGAGTTCTATGGCAAGTGGAATAATGGCCCTCAAAGACATCCATGTCCTAATCCCCAGAACCTGTGCATATGTTACTTTACACGGGAAAAAGGACTTTGCAGATGTGATTAAGGTTAAAGATATCAGGATGGAGAAATTATCCCCAGATTATCTATGTGGGCCCAA
>NW_012149097.1:65565-67933 GCF_000956105.1 Propithecus coquereli
TATTTAGTAAAGAAGCAGAGAAGCCAGGAGGAGGAGAGCCTGTCTTAGGAATAAACTCTCCTATTTAAAATAAACAAAATTTCCTAGCTGTGGCCTCCAGACTTCACATAAACGTAGATTTTACCACTAAGTTTTCAATCACAGTTGAACCTGTGTATTGAATTTGAAATTAATATGAACTTCTCAGAGGCTGAAATAAAACTTTTTAAATTAATATTTGCAAAACCCAATAAAAGTCTGATACATAAAGAGACTGAGTTGGGTATGTATCAATTTATTTATTTATACTTTGGAACTTGTTTCACAAAATATTTGAAGTGGTTCAGTGAAAATACTTGTAAAGCAAAAAAAAGTATAACATCGTTGTAACATAGATCAAATAGGACTCTCAGAAAAATGCATTCTTTGGGGAAAAAACACTGCAATTGAACAAATTCCTTCAATAATAAGTAATCTCACAGACCTGCAGCCTGTTTTTCATGGCCCTCCAAAAAAATGTCTATCTTTATTCACAAGAATCACATTCAGAAGAACTTTGTTGTTCATATAATTATGTGAACAAGCTCTATCAGGAGAGCTTAAATGCTGTGATTCTCCGAGAATAAAATAAATCATACTAGAAAGATTTTTGGGAAGGTGAAGGAGAAACACCTGGCAGTCTGAATCAAAGAGAAGAGAATTTAGCTGGAGTTACCTCGGTAACTAAACCACACAGGCTAAATGAGTAATAAGAGATTATACTCAAGTAATAACTCTCTCCCTGCCTCATTTGTCCCCACCTCCAAAAACATGAAAGAAAAAATAATTCCACAGTCACACCCAATAAAACAAGGTTTAAAAAATCAGTGCTATAATAAAGTGCACTTGACGACCTTTGAAAATCTGTGACGCCCAAGAGACCAAATCGAGTCCTTCCAAGGCTGAAGAATCCTTTACATTGAGAAATTAGGGGGACGTAAATCATACAGCCTCTGTGAAACTAAACTGAACTCAATAAAACTAAAGAGAAAATGCCTAGGGTATATATTAATGGAATGGAAATGTCTGGAACTCTTATTTCTCAGTGTAATCATATAAATGAATTCACCAACAACTCTGATGCTGGTTTGTTCATTACCTTTTAAACTAAATGCACAAGTTCTGCTTCCACTTAAAATGTAAACGCTGGAAAGACCATTAACGAAGAGAAAGAGCTGGATAAACCAAGCAGCCTGAAATCCAAGGAGAGTCAGTCCCTACGCCAACCCCCACCAGTCTCCCCTGCGGCAGGACATGAGAGAAAGGCAAGCAGGCAAGAAACAATCAGCTAAAATCTTGGGGCGAAAGTGACAGCATAAACCCCTGGGAGATCCAGACACACAGGAGTTCACACTCAGTTCACAGGCTCTTTTCCACGCACCTCCTACCAGGTGCTCCCAGGAAAGACTGGAGCAGAGCAGCAGACTAGAAAGCTCCCCCGGAGGGTGCAGGCATGGAGGAAAAGGCACAGGTAAACGCCCATTGCGTCTAGCGGAAAAGAGAAGAAAAAAAAATCCCCACAAAAACTTGTATCCCTGGAAACAGGGCAAGAAACAGTCCTGACCCCAGTACCCTATACCAACCCAGCTAGGGAAGGGCCGGGATACTTCCCTACAAGACCTGCAGCAGACACACAGCACCGTGGGGGAAAGGGGCAGAAATGCTCCGTCCCCAAGCCCCAGCCACACTGAGCCTACTTAAGACCAAGGCTAGATCTAGACGAGAGAATCCCGCTCACCCCGTCCGCAGCCCGGCAAGCACCCGGCAGTAGGCGGCGGCAGGCTGCTGCCAGCGGAGGCGCAAGAGCACAGAGGGCGACTCCCCTCCGAGGCGCCGCTCGCGGAAGGCGGGAAGCTGAGCAGAGAGAAAGGCCTCCAGCAAGCCAGCCCCACCGGCAGCGCAAGGTAACTGTACAAGAATTTAAAGCTGGTGGTAACCATGGCGATGACGAAACGGAACCCTCGCTCAGCCGCGGAGCAGGCTGACTCCAGGCTCCGGCAGGTGAAGCGGCGTGCCCGTTCGCGTGAGCACTGTTGATTCAGTCTCCACTCTCCTGCCCAAGATGTCCGGCAGTCCATGAAAACATTCCGAGATACACAAAGAAGCAAGGAAAAACCCAGTCAAGAGAGAAACAGACTCAGATAACCCACTGGCCTTTTTTTTTTTTTGAGACAGAGTCTCACCTGTTGCCCGGGCTAGAGTGCCATGGCGTCATCCTAGCTCACAGCAACCTCAAACTCCTGGGCTCAAGTGATCCTACTGCCCCAGCCTCCCGAGTAGCTGGGACTAAAGGTATGGGCCACCATGCCCGGCTAATTTTTTCTATATATTTTTAGTTGTCCGATTAATT
>NW_012149097.1:69625-71573 GCF_000956105.1 Propithecus coquereli
TAATAGCAAAATCTGAAAAGATAAATGTGCATCAATAGGGAAATAGTTACATAAATTATGGTACATTCACACAATGAAATACAGTTAAAATGACTAAATAGCACCATATGAAACAATTTCCAAGATATATTAACTTCAAAGCTAGCAAGATGCAGAACATGGTGTATAGTACACTTCCACTTATGCAAAAAATAATATAGTCACGTACTTACATATGCATAAACCACGGCACCTGAGTGGCCAAAGGACAAGGGTGGGAAGACGACCGACTTTGACTACATACCCTTTATACTTTTTTAATTGTTTACCATGACTATCTTTTATCTATTCACAGGGTTAACTATTTTAATTAATTTAAAAACAAAAAGCAATTATTTATGTTGCTATCAGCTTACTGTGAAATCCTCAAGGGAAGAGGAAGGGAACATGTGCTTATCTTCACATCACCAGCACCTTGCACAATGCCTGGCATATGGTAGGTGCTCAACGAAGTATGCTATTGATGAATAAAAGAGACGACGGTGGCACAGTTGCCTGATATTCAGTTAGGTTTACAGAAACAAGAATACATTAAACAACTGAGAATACACAAATTCACCAAAAACATGCAAACTTTAGCTTTCATTTTGGGCATCCCATAACCTAAGGACTATATTCTAGCAAATATGGTCATGAAGTAAGATTTTTGTAGATTGAACTCTATGTGCTTTTCAGACCCTGCCCTCCAACACATTCTAGCTACGTAACCTTGGACATATTACTTAATATCTGGGCCTCCATTCCTTTACCTGCAAAACACTTATAATAGTATCTGTGCTTTATAGAGCCATCATAGGAAGCTTAAATGAACTAATATATGTAGTGTGCTTAGTATAGTGTCTAGCACAAAGAAAGCATTCTGCACACTTTAACTATTAGTATTCCACAGCTTTTCAGCATCTTACAACTCCCTCTGAGCCACGTCTTCAGTTTCAACAATGGTGACATTAAGGAAGAAGGCATTCAGGAAAAGGGTGAGGTAAACTACCATCCCTCTGCTTCTGTACTTCATTAACATCAGAGCCACCTGGGAAAAACAACAATGAGTGCTATGCCCTGCAACCAGATGCTACGAGACAGGAGCTTGACAGTTTAGCCAATATCTGCCTTTCGGTGCCACACTGCAGCTGGGCTATCACACTGCCATTCAGTTCAACAAGATGGTGGCAGTATCAGAGGAGAAAAGCATTAGGTTCTTATTCCAATAAGAAACCAGTTTCTGCTCTTGGTAATCAGAAGTTGGAAGAACAGATTTCATTCCTTTAGGTTTTCACGTGTTCAAACTCTACATTAAACAATATAAATTTAAACTCTAATATATATCATGCAAATCTGAAATTCTATGTAATCATAGTACAGGTAATCCTAGAACACCTCATCTATAAAAAGTGCCTAAGAGGAAAAATGTAATTTAAAGAGCAAAAAGATATAAACACACATACTCAAACCACATAGTACACCTTAATTAAAATTGATTAATTATAACAGTAGGTTCTGTCCTAAAAAGGCAGTGATAGCATACCAGAAAACGCTTAGGCTCTGGAACTAAACTCCTTGGATTCAAATCCAAGTTATAATACTTACTAGCTCTCTGACTTTGGGCTAGTTATATAACCTACTAGTGCCATGATTTTCCTCTCTATACAATGAGCATAACACCAATAGTTTCCTCATAAGGTTGCTATGGGGATTAAGTCAGTTACTGAATGTCAGTGGTTCAATAAACGTTAAGTATTTTAATGTCTTATCTTTCCTTCAGGACTATAAGGTCAAAGCAGCAGAGATGATAAACTTTTACAACTGTATGTCCCTGTAAGTCTTTATGGAACTAAGCATGCTTTTTAACCAAAATTTTAAATGGTAGCAAATGAAATAATAACTAAAAAAAAATACTTACTTCGTAGCAGCA
>NW_012149097.1:75378-78237 GCF_000956105.1 Propithecus coquereli
GTGAATTCTGTGCACACACAGGAGTGACAACTGAGACAGTGCAGGAGACCTATTTATTGCTAGGAATTCTTTGGGGGCAGAAAAGCCAAAAGGGGATAAAATGGCTAGGAAGAAAAAATGAAATAAATGAAAAGATCCAGTTCCGGTGTGCAACAGAGTAGGAGAAGAGGCTCCACATTTTTAAAGAAACTGGCTATCTTGAAAAACTACATATGATAAATGAACAAACAAGCAATTATCCATTCAAGCCTTGGCAAACATTTCCAAACAATTCTAATTGTATTAAACAGGAACCCAACAACCTTAGAGGATCCCAAAATAATTCTCTTGGGGAAACAAACAAACAAAAATCTCTTGAAAAGATCAACTGCAACCTGTTATAAAAAAAATCAACCACTATTATAATCCCCAATCATGATGACCAGAAATTAAAATTCTCAATAGAAATCTATCAAACTGCTACAGACTTACAGAAACCAAATTACAAAAATACCATTATTTGTGTAGCACTGTTACCCCATGATATCTGTATTTTCAATATCTCTGTAGTCAATTTGTCTGCATGTATTATTTTATATCCTTTAAAACATTTCTTCTCCCCACACTCTTAGCAGATAACCTCACTTGCTACCTCAGAGAAAATAGCCCTCAGAACTTCCTGAGCTACTTATGAACCTACCTAAATTTGCACTCGTTCTTAAAAGTCTCTCCCGCCCTTTGGTAATGAGATGGAAACTACTACATCTCCTTTGCTATTAACAGCTTATTCTCTTATAATTGCTACTGAAAGGTTAGAGTTCCCCAGGGATCAATCCTAAACTGTCTTCTCGCCTGACTCAATAATCCTCACTCTCCCTAGAAGACCTTATCCATCTAGTTTTTGCCTTCCCCCTACAACCACCATAGTGCGGGCCACCATCATCTACCACCTGGATTACTGCAACAGCCTCCAAATTGTTCTGTCTTCTACCACTCCTGGCCCTCTCCATTTCTTTTCCACCTATTATTAGTAAAGATCATTTAAAAATGAAAATCTCATGTCCTTAAAACCCTTGAATGGTTTCACTTGGCTCTTTGAACGAAGTAAATTCTTACCAAAGGTACTCCTATAGCTACTTCTAAACTTAGCTAGTGAGCTTTATCCAACACCACTCTCCCTCATACTCACCATGCTTGAAATACACCCGCCTCCTATTAGTTATTCAAACGCACCCCATTTCATAAAAATCTTCCTTCCATATGTGACATTTTCCCTACCACTTTCATCTCCACCTTCACATAGCTAATTCATGGTAATCCAGTTATCTTACAGGGACTCTACATAAACATTACTTCTTCAGAAGTCTTCCCTGACGACTCAGAATAGATTATGTTTCTCATATACACTCTTATGGGATCTTGTGCTTTTCCTTCACAGCACTTAGGAAAATTGTAATTAAGGAAATAATTATCCAACTAATGTCTGCTCCTCAATAGATGCTAAGCACCATGGACGGGAATGTATATAGCTCAATCACCATTACATCTCTAACACCTAGCAGAGCGTTTGGCAAGTGCAGACTCAATAAACATCTGTTGAGTAAAGGGAATTTAAACAAATGAGAGCAAAAACTGGATTCAAATTATTTTAATTATCCATTACAACGCATGGAAGGGGGACATTTTTTTGATGATCTACTTCATTCATTCACTCAACAATGAATGTGCCAATGAAACATGGGCCAGCACTGCTTTAAGCCTTTAGTATACATCAATGAACAAAACAGACAAAAATCCCTATCCTCATAGAGTTTACATTCTGGTGAAGGGAAGACAATATGAATAAACATAATATTGGGGGAGGGAGGGACTACAGGATAAAAGGGATTGAGTCAGGGGGAAAGTCGTTTCCAATTTTAAGTAAGGTGGTTAAGACAGGCCTCATTAAAAAGGTGGCATTTTAGCAAAGACTCGAAAATAATGAGAAAAGTAACCGTGCAATTATCTAGAAAAAGTGTTCCAGGCCAAAGATTCCCAAGGCAGGAGCGTTCTTGGTGTGTTTAAGAAACAAGGAGACCAGTGTGGCTAGAGCAGAATGAGCAAGAAGGAGGAGAACTGGAGAAGTCGGAGAGGTGAGCTGGAGGAGGGGCGGGGAGAAGACAGGCACCAGATGACGCGGAAGGCTGGAGGCCAGTGAGGGAATTACATGAGCCACGTGTAATTTTAAATTTTCTAACAGACACAATAAAAAGGTAAAAAGAAACAGTGAAATTAATAGTATATTTTATTATGGCATATACCCCAAAATATTATTTCATTATCTATGTAAAAAATATTAACACAATTGAGATATTTTACATTTTTTTTAGTACTAAGCCCTCAAAATCTAATATGTATTGAACACACTCAACTCGGATTAGCCACATTTGAAATGCTCAATAGTGGCTAACAAAATGGACAGTACAGCTATAGGCCATTCTAAGGAGTCTGGATTTAGAAAAATGGAAAGGCTTTGCAGAGTTCTGAGCATAGGAGTAACAGGATTTAAGTTCTTAAAGGTCCAATTTCATTACTTATTGACAGTAACCTGTTGAGAAATCCAGGTGAGAGATGGTAGTAGCTTGAAACAGGGTAGTTGCCCTGGTGTAGTGAGAAGATGTCAGAATCTGGATTTATTTTGAGGGAAAAACCAACTGGATTTGTGAACTATTTAATATAAAGTGTGAAAAAAAGAGAGGAGTCCCTAGCACTTTGGGAGGCCAAGGTGGGAGGATCATTTGAGCCCAGGAGTTTGAGACCAGCCTGAGCAACAAAGCAAGATCCCATTTCTTAAAAAAATAAAAAAAAAAATGAGCCAGGCATGGTGGTATGCACCTGTAG
>NW_012149097.1:78287-80616 GCF_000956105.1 Propithecus coquereli
ATCAGCATGAAAATCAACCACATCACTAAATATGTTGCTTGGTTCAGCTGTCAATATTTTTTTTCACAAAACTTTCTCAATCAAAGATGTAGTGTTTTAATCTTATTGTAGACAGATAAAAGTTTGTAGATCAGGTAATTTAAGCAGCACCAGTTTACATATGTCAGATTGGCAAACCTTTAGAAAAAGTCAGGGTCAGCTGAAAACGTCAAGGGTAAGAGTGTGAATTGGAAAGCCACTTTGGAAAACATGGCATAGCCAATGAAGCTGAGTATGCACATCCCAATGATGCAGCAATTCATCTCTAGGCATGTATACTGCACGTGTGTATTAAGAGACATGCACGAGAAAGATCACACCATTGTTTATAATAGCAGAACTACAGGAAGAACTCAAACATTTATCTACAGTGGAATGGATAAATACATTGTGGCATATTCCTATATGGAAAGCTACAGAACTATAAAAATAAATATACTATGTACTACATAGGTAAATTTAATGTAAAACCAAAAAAAAAGGCAAGTGGTACAAGAATTCATTCAATATGATTTCAAACTTCAAAAACATACAACTAAACGATATTGTATTGAGGGGTGCTTATTTATGCCTGTTAGAACTGTATAGAAAAAGAAGACAATGATAAAATAGAAATTCAGGAAAAGTGGTTACTTTAGAGAGAGAAGTAAATGAAATAAGAAAAAAGAACAAGAGTCTCTGAAGGTACTGATAATGTTCTATTTTTTAAAACTTGACAGTGAGTATTCAGAATTCCAAGCTATTACTCTTTATATCTTATATGTTATATTCTTTTGTATGTAGAAATATTAGGAAAATGTTTTTAAAGATTACAAGAGAATATACAAAAGTAAAGTCTTCCTAACACCTCTGGCCCCCAGCGTGCCTCTTATGTTAGCAATTTCTTATGCGTCTTTCTAGAAATATTACATGCACATATAAGCATATGGGTACTAACATATTTCCTTCCTCTTTTATAAAAACATAACATACTCTACTCATGATATTCTGCTTTTTCATTTAAATGCATAAGAGCCTATTTTCACAAATACATACACACACATATATGAGATGTATATGAGATAATTTCATGTATGCCTCTCATGATGGTGTGTGTATATGCATACATTACAGAGAGAATTTCATATCAGTTCATAAAGACTTTATCTTTTAGGACTGCAAAGTATTCCACTGTGTGACTATAATATAATTAATCAGTAACCAATCATTAGGTAATTTACAATATTTTACTATTATAAATAGTGATGAGTGAATAACCTTATGCAAATATTTTGCACACATACAAATACATTTATAGATAAATTTCTAGAAGTGGATTTGCTGGGTCAAAGAATATAAACATTTGTAATTTTGATAAATACTGCTCTCTGTAATAACAATGCCATATACATTTCCACCAGCAAAAGATTACTTATTTCTACACACTTGTGCCAACATAGCATGTTACTAAACATTTTGGTTTTTACCAACCTAATAGATGAGTTGTCTTAATTTGCATTTTTCTAATGAGTTAGGCTGAGTATGTTTTCCTATGTTTGGCCATCTATATTTTCTTTTCTGTTGAACTGACTTGAACTCAATTTTTTAAATTAGTACTCTGCAACTAGATTTTCATATAAAATGACTGTTCCAGTATCTTAAAATTCAGTTCACTATACAAAAATCTTACAACAACTAATAGCATAGAAATTGTAAGACTTGGTCTACCCGTCAAGCAAATTCATTTCAATAAGTTTCCAAACATACAACATTGTATGTGCAGAATAGCTAGAAAGTCCTTACTATGAGGTGGCCCCTGCCTACCACTCAATACCACTCTCCCACTTACTCACTGTGAGCCTTTGCTCTTATCCTTGAACAAATTAAGGAAATTCTTGCCTCAGGGCCCCTGCATTCAATGTAACATCTGTCTGGGATGCACATGTCCAAATCTTCCAGTGGCCCACTCTTCCTTATCAGCTCTAGAATGTCATCAAAGCCACATGCCAGCCAGGCAAATGGTGGCTCAGGTCTGTAATCCCAGCACTTTGGGAGGATAAGGCAGGAGAATTACTTGAGGCCAGGAGTTCAAGACCAGCCTGGGTGACATAGCAAGATCCTTATCTCTACAAAAAAAATGTTTAAATTAGCCAGGCGTAGTGGCACATACCTGTAGTCCTAGTTGTTTGGGAGGCTGAGCTGGGAGGATCGCTTGAGCTCAGGAGCTGGAGTGAGCTATGACTGTGCCACTGCACTCCAGCCTAGGTGACAGAGCAAATCTCTTAAAAAAAAAAAAAAAGGCCGGGCGCGG
>NW_012149097.1:83622-97592 GCF_000956105.1 Propithecus coquereli
AAAAAAAGAGAGGAGTCCCTAGCACTTTGGGAGGCCAAGGTGGGAGGATCATTTGAGCCCAGGAGTTTGAGACCAGCCTGAGCAAGAAAGCAAGATCCCATTTCTTAAAAAAATAAAAAAAAAATGAGCCAGGCATGGTGGTATGCACCTGTAGCCTCAGTCTCAGCTACTCGGGAGGCTGAGGCAGGAGGATCGCTTGAGCTCAGGAGTTTGAGGTTGCAGTGAGCTATGATGGCACCACTGCACTCAAGAACAGGCAACAGAGCAAGATCCTATCTCAAAAAAAAAAGAGATGAGTCAAGGATATTCTAGGGTTCTGGCCTGGACAACTGAAAGGATGGAGCTGCCACCAAATCAGATGAGAAAGACTGCAGGCTACGATAATGAGTTTGATTTTACACAATTGTGAGGCGCTGATAAGCTATCCAAGTGGAGATCTGTAACAGAATACTCAGATGAGTATAAGAAGCTAAAGTTCAGGAGAGAGGTACCAACTGCAGATATAAATTTGATAGCCAAAGGAGTGAATTTAGATACAGAACAGGTGAAAATGAAGGATAGAATCCTAGTTCCCGGGACACTTCAAGGAAAGAGACTGGGGAAAGGAGAAGGAACTAGACAAGTAATGGGAGAAAGAAAGGTCAAACAGAAAGAAAATTAAGAGAATGAGGTACCCTGGAAGCCAAGAAAAGAAAACGTGACAAGAATGATAATCTTCAGTTCTCTTTTTGGTTTCTTTGGTTTTTGTCTCATGTGATTTCTGTCATGAAAGATACATGAAAATGTATGCCACTGATCTCTTTTCAGTTAACAATACCCATTTTGGTTTGCTCCCTTCGTCATCAGAGTCTGTGGTGATCTCTTGGCAACCCTAACTTCTAAGCAACAATGATCCCAAGTAATGGCTGGTCTTGCCACTGAGCTTTCCTGTGAGAAGCTCAAAAAGAAAACTGTGATGCAGTGTTTTAAATTAAAAGAAAACAAAAATCACAGGCCTAGGAGAGCAAGCTTCAGTCTTTCCATTGCCACTTAACTAAAAGCCTAACTTAAATTATAGTATAGATCACTGTGCTTCAAAAACATAACAAAATCAAAAAAGCATTGAACGAACAAAGGCTGTCATCCTAGCTAACGAACTGGACGTTATTAACTGCGAAAAGAAGTGCTACAGAATTAGCCCCCAAATGATGAACGCTGATCCAAATTAGACAACATCTAAAAGCTGAAGAACTGGAACTGCCTGCAACGATGTAATTCAGAAAGCGCCAACAAGCACTTTGAAAACTGTTCAAGTTTACAGACGAAAGCAATTCAAATACACTATTATCCCTTTCCCTTACCAGAACTCACTGAGCATATCAAACTCCAGCCCACATCCCCAGTGTCGGGAACAGAACGTAGTCCTTGCAGTCCCCTAGGTGGCTGGAGGGTGTCAACGTGCATCCCCTTCCCCGCGCCCCCCGCCGTGAACGGTTCCAGAACGGAGTGAGATCCCCGACAAGGTCGCTTGTAAGTAGTAGGACCCTCTGGAGAACCTAAAGCTCAGAAAGAGCACGAGGCACGTGGAGCACCCACAGCAGACACGCGCCTCAAACAGCCCGGTTTGCACTCCGCTGCAACAGGACATTCCGCGCCGGAGCCGCTTCCCCGCAAGACGACGCCCGGCCTTACCGCTGCCGAGGCGCCCTGCGGCCGCCGCCATGTTGACCACGCCGGATGGTGTTCGCGAAATCGGTCCGACGTTTCGACTGGGAAGGATATTTTTAAAGTTCTGTACCGGAATTGGCGAAGGGGGAAGAGGTTAGGAGGAGCAACAGGAACAGGGCGGGGAACAAAACAGGCTTTGCCGCCGGCGTGGCGGTGTCACCGCCAGTCCTCCGTGCCGCCCGGGACCCTCCGTCCTGTGGTTCCTGCAGGACGGCGGCTTAACCACCTGCAGGGAGACACGGTCCTGTTGGCGATGCCGTAGTTACTGTATTCCTTTCTTCTTCTTCTTGTTTCTTTTCCTGCGAATCCTCCAAGGGTGCTCAGAACGGTAATTTTAACAGATTTCTAAGAGTACCTAGGACCCAGCCTAAAATGTTGAAAAACGGAAACCCTGAAGAATCCCGCCAGCTTCCTCCACTGCACGTCCAGCCTTGTAAAGACTTTTAAAAAATTCGCCAGGCTCTTCGCCACCACCCAAAGAGGGCGAAGCGGGTGTCCCACTCACTAACAAACTTTCTTTTTAACTCAGCGCAAGATCGACCGTAGCTTAACATAAAATCTTATTAAAATGCACTGCATTTTCTCCCTGCTGACAAGCGGTGCCATCAGGATCAATTGAATAAGAATGCTTGACACTTATATAACACTGCTAGTTTTAAAATGGCAGATCTGAGACCTACGCACAGGTTATTCTGACGGGGGAAAAATTGAGTGTTCTTTCCATTACGTCACGGCTGTCGGTGTGGTTTGTCTAAAACAAATCTGATCACGGATTAGATCGCTTCCCAGTTTAAACAGAACTTTCCAGTGGCTGGCCAGCTCTGAAGCGGGTTTCTGGTCTCCGCCTACCTCCCCAGCTGCAAGCCCACGCCCACATGCCCCCAACGCACATGGACACACACGACACACGGAGGCTTCTCACCTCCGTGGCTTTGTGCACGCTGTCCCTTCTGCTTGGAATATCTTGTAACACATCACCTCGGTAACTTTTTTTTTTTTTTTTTTAAGATTTCATCTCGGGCTTTACTCGTGTGTGAAGCCTCCCTCCTCGCTTCCCAGGTTGAGTTATGGCCACCTCTTCCTGGCTTTGTACAGTACCCAGGAGTTATATTTGGTTTCGTTTGTTTTAAACAGTTTTGAGATATAATTCACAAATTCACACACCGTACAATTCACCAATCCATACTATACAATTCAATTGTTTGTAGTATATTCACAGAGTCGTGCAACCATCGCCACAATGTATCTGTTTTTCCCACCAGTCTGAACTTTTTGTGGACAGAAATCATGTCTTATTCATTTTTGTAACCTCAGCACATACTACAGTACCAGGCCTAAAAAGACCCTCAATACATGTTTGTGGAATAAACGAATATATGTATGCATGAATTAGTGACTCCATTAGGATGGCAAGCCTGCAAAATTCACTTCCTTCCATGAAGTTACCCACAGTAAAATGGACTGGATCGAGATAGGTATTTCCCAGAGGCTTTATTTCATGTTTATATGTAGTACTCATCTACATGAAGAATACGATTTCTAATTTATTGCCTCATCTTGTTAATACATAAGCAGTTACTACAAAGGTTCCATAACCATTTATGACTGTTATGCAAAAAATTCAAAGAACTTGAATCCACCTTTATACTTACTTTCTCTTTCTCCCTCCTTCCCTCCCATTTTCCGTTCTTTTCACAAATATGCCAGTGCCTGCCATGTCTCAAGCAGTGTACTTGGCTATGCATAGATGAAGAAAACTAATCCGATTTGAGAGTAAATGCCAGAATTGGAGCAACTTCACCTAGTCCATTTCAGACAAAACAAACACCAGATTAGAGGTGCTGGTCCTTAAACTCTACAGCCCTTCCATTTCCATATCTGGGATCAGTTGGGCCCCATCTGTGGACTCTCTTATGTCTCCCGTTCTAACAGGAGGATTTAAATATCGAGTAACATGCAGTATGTTCACAGTAATAGCCTCAGCAAAGCAATGTCATGTATAGGTACGGCTTCCCCGATTGCCCTCTCTGAACACCAGAACTTTTGGGCACTAATCAGGTGGGGCCCAGAATCGAGCTGTGTTTAACAATACATAAAGAGATCCTTTAGCTTGAGATGTTATAACGACTACAAAAGGACTTTATAAAAACTACAAAATCCATAATCTGAAATGGGAACTCCAAACCTCTAAATATTTAATACATAGTGAGTTTCTCCTCACTGAAGAGGCAACAGAGCATTTTGTTTAAGGTCTGTACTCTTGAGCCAAACCGCCTGGCTTCGAATCCCAGTATTATCACTTTCTAGTTGTATGATTTTGAGGCAAACTTCTATTAATATACCTCTCTGGGCCTTGGTTTTCTCATCTGAGATATGGAGCTAATAATGAAATAATTTACTAAGGTACTTACTAAAGTACCTGGCACAGAGTAAGCACTCAGTAACTATTAAATGCCATTATTATAAAACTGGTGAAAGCTCTGACCCACAAAGGCAAAAGGAATAGGCTGTTCTAGTACCGCTTCTTCCAATATCTGCTTATTTCTTAGTATGATCCATGTTGTTCCCATTGTCGTATGTGCCAGAATGACAATTTCTTTATATCAGAACTTTTATTAGTATTTGCAGAAAGCCTTGAGGCTATGCTTAAGCACTTTCTCAAAGTTCACTTTAAAATGCAACTTTTCCCAGTTGATTTCTAGGAAGGTTTATACTCTCCAGGAGTCTTGGCAAAATGCCAGCTGCTGGCCTGCTTGGCTAATTCCCTGGGAAAAATTTCTAAATATTTGCCCAGCGCTGTAGTTCTCTTGATCTGTGTTCTCTGCCTTCTTCAGCCATCTTCCAGTTGACCTGGAAACTTCTTTCCCATTTGGGGTTCAAGTTGAAAATGGATTCTCTTATTGGACAAAAACAAGGTACTCCAAGACATTTTCTAGTTCAGTAGCGTGCATCAGAATCACCCATAAAGCTTGTTAAACTCAGACTGGGGGGCCCCAGCCCCAGAGTTCATGATCCAGTAGGGCTGGAGCAAGAGCCTGCAGATTTGCATTTATACGTTCTCAGGTGATGCTCACATACTGGCCCAGAGACCATACTTCAGAAACCACTTTCTGCAGAAGATCGTGAAACATTTGTACCCATACTTAACATAACTTGGGGGTTGTTACTTTGTTTAACAATCTAATGGTTAATATAATATAGGCTATAAAAGTTCCTCATGTGCTATGTCTCTAGAACTAGAAGCTATCCACTCTTATCTTTTCGCCCTCTACACAGAAACTGCTATTCCGTGCCTGGGTTTCAGCTCCAAAACTGTCTAGCTGTCAGCTGAGAGAATTTCCAATGCCAGTCTGTCTGTCTGTCTGGATTTTAAGTATTGCCAACTCCTAGATTCCTTTCCCCACTTGTGCTTACTTCAGAATTAGATTATTTTTTCATAAAGAAATGACTATCTAAAATAGTTGTTTTTTAGTCACAAAGTTGAAAGTTTGTGAGTGACAGACGAACTCATTTTGTCTTGTCCCCCATTTATGGCAGCTTCTCTGTCCAAACACCCCCAGGAGAATATTTTAATTGCAGATTGGATTAGGAGATTTAGAACTGTCCAGGGGTGTGATGGTAAAAGTGTAACAACTGGTTCTTCAGTACAGAAGAAATGAACTTGTGCCATTTGCCAATTTCCATGGTATAAATACTCCCACAATACCTGATTTCAAGCCACCGAACACAAAATCAACCAACTCAAAATTTCTGGCAATTTGTCATTTGGTTCTCGCATGGCTACAAAATACTACTAGAAGTTTTCTATTAATAGTAAAAGTCATTAGTAACTTTTAGGAGACCTAAACCAAACCAATTCATCCTAGAGCCACGCTTCTCAAACCTTAGTGTAAATTCAAATCACCTGGAAATCTTATTATAATGTAGACTCTGATTTGGTAGGTCTGGCACAGAGCCTGAGATTCTGATTTCTAGCAGGGTCACGAGTGTTGCTGATGCTGCTGGTCCGTGGACCACATTTTGAATGGCAAGGACCTAGAGCAGATTCAAGAGCAAAACCCACGTTTCTGTTGTTAATCCCAAACCAGAACCTTTTAAACAGGCTCCTCTTTCTAATACAAGGAATAAACTTGAATGGATTTCCAAACTTCTGGGTATAAACTCCATGGCCTCCATCTTTCAGTGAAAATACTAAAAATATCAATAACTTCCCGCCCCGTCCACATCTGATCTGGTGAAACTTCCCCTATCATACAAGTAAAATTTCCTAGCCCCAATTCTTTGGATCAGTGGAAACCATCTGACCCAAGGAAAGTCCATCCATACTGTGGCCAGTGACCCATCCTGAAAAGAAAGGCTGGACCAATCATTCCTCTCACAAAACTAAAATTGGGAAAATTGAAGGTGAAACATTTAGGTGGGAGAATTCAAGCTGTAAGGTCATAGAGTAGATCTGAGGCTTGGGAGGCAAGCTGAAACTATCAGGAAACAGAAATGATGAGTGAATAAAGTTACATGGGGCCAATCAGTTGCAAGTATAGAATGGAGTGAGGATGCCAAGAACAGCAGAGATAACAGGATGAAGAAAGAGATCAAGGAGCCTCTGAGAGGAAGACAGCAAATGCCGCCTCAGTTCCTGTTACGGTTTCCAACAGGCCAGTTGTATGACTGTCCCTCTCCCTGTGTTCTTATGAGATCCCTATCTACCATATATATCTCTACAATAATCTCTGTTTTCTTAAGCTAGCACTGGTGAATTTGAATTTCTATATCTTCTTTTAAGAAACTGATTAAAACCGTGGGACTCTAGTTATTCTGGTCATAATGCATGATTTGGCAGCAGAATTAGTAGCAGAGCCTTCATCATGGAATCTCATAATTCGAAAGCTTTTGGAGGTCTTCCATGTATCTACCTCTCTATCTCTGCTTAAATTTCTGGTGACGAAGTCTTGAATATTCTGTAAGGTAGTTCATTCCATTTTTGGACAACTCTAATTGTTAAAAAGTTGTATGTATTAAAGCTGAAATATTCTTCTCTGTAACCTGGATTTAGCTGAACCCTCTGGGTCAATTCCATCTCCACATGGCAAACTTTCCGGTGATTGAGGATAGGTATCATGCCTCCCTTCTAGTCTTTTCCTCACTTGGCTGAATATGTCCCTATTCATAACCACTCATAGTTACTCCCTTCTGCGGTGTGGTGATGAGACCCTCTAATCTTCCTGGAAGCCTTACCAAGGATATACTCCAGATTGCCTACTTCTCTCTTAGAATATAATCCCAAAACTGAGCAAAACACTCCAATGAAGAAAAAAACATTGGTTCTGGCAAATCTAATGGCTTTACTTAGTACTTTGTGATTCCTTTGTTTCCCGTCAATACTTCTTGATTTATTACAAAAAGCATGCCACAAATATCCCAAATTTTGAACTAAACTAAAAGCCGAGGTTCTTTTTGATGAACGTTTTGCTTTAAGATTTCTGTGTTTTAGAAAAGGACTGTCCGATACAAATACATTGCAAGCCACATACGTAATTTTTCATTTTCTAGTAGCTACATTAAAAAAGTAAAAGGAAAGAATTAAAATTAATTATAATAGTTTGTTTAACTCAATCTATCCATAATGTTATCAGCTCAAGATGTAATCAATATAAAAAATGACTTAGGGAGCCGGAAGGAGGGCCTGAGCGTGTGTCCCAACTACTTGGGAGGCCGAGGCAGGAGCATCACGTGAGCTCCGGAGTTGGAGACGAGCCTGAGCAACGCAGGAAGACCTTGTCTCTAAAAACAAAAATAAAACAAAAAACATGGAAACATGAAAAAATTGCTTAGATATTTCACAGTCTTTTTATATTAAGTATTCAAAATTTGTTGTGTGTTTTATACTTGGAGCACATCACAATTATATCTAACTGCATTCCAGATGCTCAGTCACCACATATGGCTACCATAGTGGACGGGGCAATCTTATTTATTTATTTATTTATTTTACAGCTCACACATACTTTGTTTACTCGATTGCGAGCTTACTGTACATAAAGTGTTTAAGTGATTAATATCAGCTTTGTTCACATTGACATCAGGGTGTTGTGTTTGGTTTCCTATGCTCAAGATTGCTTCATTGCTGCTGTCGCTGTTGGTTTGTTTTCTTTCAGGATCAAGGTGGGTGCTTTCATATAGTATCTTATTTTTAATTCCTTCCCTGGCAATTCTTTCCTGGATTCTTTGCTTTGCATACTTATACCTGCAATGGAACCAGCATCCTAAAGTCACCAAGATAAGTCCTCCTACTCCAACATCAGATGATCTTCTAATTCTACTAGTTAACAAAAAATGTCCAAGGCCAGCCACAACAGAGCCTAACGAACCATATAACACCGAATCCCAAGCACAGGGAACGTTTGCAACATCTAAGATTCCTCGGAGCTTAAACGGCTTCCCCTTCCCAGGCTCGCCAGGCTCCAGAGTGGCAGCCATGGGGACGAGTTGGCGCCCCAGCCCCTGGATGGGGCAATTTTAGAATAAGAGTAATAGCTAATGCTTATTGAACACTTATTGTGTGCCAGGCACTTTTGCAAAGTATTTATATATTTTAACTCTTTGAATCTTCAAATCAACCCTATGAGATAGGCACTATAACACTATAATTATTCTCATTTTACAGGTGAAGGAACAGTCACTGAAAAGTTAAATAACTTGCCATGTTAGTAAGTAGTTGAGTTGAGATTTGAACCCAGGGTGCCTGGCTGTAGTGTCTATGTTCTTAATCATTATTATGCCTGCATCTCGCACATATTTTAATACGTCGGACACTGTGCTAATCACTTTGCATATAGTATTATGCTTAATTCCAATTTTATAGATGAAGAAACTGAAGCCCCAAGAAACTAGTGACCTGCCAGTTCACAAGTTAGTGTTAGATCTAACGTCAGAGCCAATGCATCATCTAACCACTGCACCCTTTCCTGCTTCACTGCTACCCTAAAACTCCAGTGTGTGTGTGTGTGTGTGTGTGTGTGTGTGTGTGTGTGTATCCATGACTCAATATTTTTGATGCTGATGTTTTAAATTACAGACTGGCTAGATAACATCAGAGTGTGTGGGAGAAAAATAAATAACATGTAAGTACATATACATTAGTTTTTGATCTTCAAAGCCATGCATATAAATCATAAACACCAACAAAACACTAATTAGAGTTACTTTCTTATCTATAATACATGAGGAGGTAAAACTTGTTTGAAATATTTATCTAAAATGTGGAAATATGCATTTTTTAAAAACTTTGCAGGCCTGAGAAAAGTAACGATACCAAGAAAGGAATCCTCAGGAGGAAGTCTTATTTTTATAGAGAGTGTGCATAACTCGCAAGAGGAGGCAGTAAGCAATTGAGAGGATGTGACACTCTTCCTCTCTTTTGTATTGTGTGACTTTATTGTTCTGTATCCTTAGAAATGAACTCGATATCTTGTTGTTACTTTCCTTTCAGGTCCTGTCTTTCTTTTAGATTAGGTCAAACTGAGTCTGAATTCCAGCCTTGGGGGTTAATAAGCTCTTTCTCTACCTCTAGTCATCTCTTTTTTACTGCTTTAGGAAATGAGCGCAGGGTTTTTAGAGAAACTTGGGAATATTTCTTAGTCATTTTTATCTGGAAAATATTGAGTTCGAACACTCCAATATTCACCTGTGCACAGCAGCGTTGCATCTTCGTCTAAACTACGTTAATCCATCTACTGATTTTTCTGTTATTGCTGCTGGGTTAGCATTTTTCCTTTTCCCATAGTTATTAAGTGGTAGACACAGAGGACAGTGATGTTACAGGGAATGGGGTGCGGGTGGGGCAGGCAGGTGGGAAGGAGAATGGAGAGAAGAGACTCAGAGTGGAGGGGCCTTTAACAGCCAGGAAGCCAGAGGTTCCGGTCAGGCTTTCCTGGCATGGTCAACCCCAGCAAGTTATGTTCCTGCTCAGTGCCTCAGTTCTTCCATCCAAAAATAGGGATGACAATATTTTCGTGGCACATGATTCTCCACCTCAGTTCCTCAGCTTCCGTGACATCTTGATAATTAATTCCAAACAACTATGAATGATTGTTAAGGGTTAAGGTGTAATAGATAAATAAAAGATGCTTTCCTAGCTCCTCGGGGAGAGATGACAGTGTTCTATGCCCTAGCAAAAAACAGATCAAAGGACTACACTGGGATCCAGGGAAAGGAAGAAACGTAATTTGCATCCTGAGCCATCAGGAGAAGTGGATCATATTTAGAAAAATAACCCCAGATTTCACCAAAGGTCAAAAGAAAATAATAATGATTGGGCATAGGGGTATGAGTAGAAGAATTACTCAGTAAAATGCCTTTAAACTGTAATAATCTAGGCTTTAAAATATGTACTGGTAATTTATTATCTTTCCTTCATTTGCTCTGTCATAAATGGTATACGAAAGCATCTTCACGAAAATGCAAAGATGCACTGCCCTCCTGAACCCACCCTAGAAGGAAAGCTACAGAAGTTTAGGGAGAGTAAGATGCCCTGGTTCTCAAGCTTCTGCTATGGGAAAGGCCAGAAGCCCTCCATGGTTGACAGCGAGGGTGGGGATTTTTTGCAGTGTTACCACAGCTTACCACGCATACAGCACACAGAAAGAACTCAGGAAGTAGCGGCTGTTCAATAGGAAGTCTCCGCCGAATGCAACCCATGTGCACCCTGAGATTCAGGTACACGTTGGGCATGCAGAGAGCGTCCTGACATCCGCAAGGAGCCTTCGCGTAGCTCTGGGAAGCAGTTCATCCTGAGGAAGGTGAGAGCATTTGAAGGGCACAAGATAAGTATGAAAAAGAAGGCAATTCTGAGTGTGTTGCTCAGAGCTCTGCTTCTGAAACCTTGCAAGGATGAGTGTCAGAACCCAGCCCGGGGAGCCAAGAGACAAATATGTAAAAAAGCCATTTCACTGAAACTGAGCTCAGGACTTCTTGTTTATGGAACCCAGGTAACAAAAAGCATCTGAGAGAAATTCTTGAATGTGGCATGCTGCAGCCTGAGATACACTTAGGACAGTGACAGCTTTCATGGCTTTGGCAACTTTCGTACAGACAGAAGGTAACAAAAAGCAGAAGAGGACAAAAAGGGCTTGTGCCATGCAGTAGCAAGTGCGTTTGGGAACACTTGATGAGACCCTCCCTTAGTACACCCACCAAGAGTGGGGGAGCCTTTGAAGGTGAGGTACAGAGCTCGTCGTTATTGGCGGGTTCTAAAGGCAGAGAAGTATCAGGATCCTAGTTCACACTTGGTCCAGGAAACACCAGCTGCCCAGGAACAGCTATTGGAGAGTCATACAAACAAGTATGATTATGTTTTGTGTTTTTTGAGGGCTTTTATTTATTTATTTTGGAAACAGTCTCACTCTGTCACCCTGGGTGGAGTGCCGTGGCATCATCATAGCTCACGGCCACCTCAAAGTCCTGGGCTCAAGCGATCTTCCTGCCTCAGTCTCCTGAGCAGCTGGGACTACAGGCGCAGGCCAACACCTGGCTTATTTGTTCTATTTTTAGTAGAAAAGGGGGGAGGGGAGGCTTGTCTGTTGCTCAGGCTGGTCTCAAACTCCCGATCTCAAGCGAGATTCTCCTGCCTTGACCTCTCAGAGTGCTAGGATCATAGGCGTGAGCCACCACGCCTGGCCTGATTATGTTTTTATAGTGATGTTGCCTGGTTATGAAGTTTAATAGGTCTTATTCAATGTTTAGTTTTCCTAAATTTGCTTTGACCAGGATTACCAGGGTTTTTTCCTTGTATTTTTTAAAATAAAATATCTAATTCCAGGCTATGAATTAAGATGTGACACACTGTACCCTAAATCTTAACTTACTATTAATCGAGTTAATATAAAATCCTTGTCTACTTTGATAAATCTTATCAACTTACCCATGACTGTTTACCTTATCCCTTCCTCCGTGAGAATTAAACATCTTTCATAAGCCACAAGAAGGCATTATCAGGATTCGTTGTGAAATCCAAATAAACGATGTTGACTGAATAACCCTCCTTCGCCGTGCATGCCGCCTCTTTCAAATCGTTTCACAGGTTAGAAGGTAACTGTTTTCACAGGACTGTTGCGTCCTTATCATGTTGCTGTAAGTTCACCTACTTCATTATCTTTACTCATTTTTTCCTAACAGATGTTTCCTCCTTGCTGTAATCTGGTAAATTACTGGTCATTTCTTATTTGAAAAGACATCACACTGGTTATACACCATTCGCCACCCGCCACATCCCCTCTTCGCCTTTGTCCATCCTGCAGGAGACCGACCCTTTTAAACGGTACCACCTGAGCTCCTCTGGCTTCTGCTTGGGTTTGGCTATGGGAAGCACCAGCAAGAAAGAGAGCGCAGGAAGGAAGAGCTGCCAGGGTATTACCCTGCACCTGCACCCTTACCCTGCACCTCCCTGGCTGTGGTCCTGGCGGTGGCCGCATTCCTTGATGGCCACTGCTTCTGCCAGGCAGCCCGTCTCCCACAGCTGCAGCTCGTACCTGGTTCCAGCAATACTGTATCTCCCCTTGTTCCTTGCAGCCCAGGTGTGGTTATAGTTCCTGCACTTGCTAGTTCACATTTATTTCAACATCCTTGTGAGTGCCCTTAATCCTGCCCACACCTTTGTAAATAATTCTGCTTTTAAACTCTCCTCGGCTAAATTATTTGAGTTTGCCACCTGTTTCCTGCTGGGTCTCTGGCTAATACAGACACCTAGTCAATGTATTGCTAAATCAGACTTTAACTAAAGGGGTGGGATAAACAAAGAGGGTTATGTTGGTAAAAAAAATCTTAACACTGTGCTACCAACAACAGTTCCATAGTCCAAAGGAAATGCAGGCAAGAAGTCAAACCATTCTCAGAAGGTCCTCTTAAGGTTGTCTTTAGTTCTTAAATATGCACTAAGGTCTGCGTCTTACAGTGAGAACACCATCTTCACCTTACTTCTAATGTGCAATTGCTGCACCTGGTCTCTGCTCAAACTCCTTCCCCTGTATAGAGGGATGGCCTTATCCCGTGATTTGCACCCCTTCCAATACAGTACATATGCAACATTTGGAATTGTTCAGTCAAAAACGATGCCTTGGAAACTCCTAACAAGACAGTTCTTTATGTTCATTAGCACTCTCCGAGACCCACAGAACAATCCCAGAGGACACAGACGCTACAGCCCAATGCTCTTTAACTTTTCCCTCTAGTGTGAATTGCAAAAAATGCCTCTTTCTTATTTCGGTTGTCCAGCAGATAACTATTAGATACCCCCCCCACACACATCTCCTAAGGAGAAATATGAATTCTCCCCAGAGACAGTATGCTTTGTTTATACAGTATCGGCCTGCAAATATTTGATGAAACTGACAGCTAATTACCCTAAAAATCTAGGTTTCCGTCTTCTGTTGAAAATCATCGGAAGAGCAAGGCCTACCGAGCCCGTACTTCTGGTCTTGACCCGCGGAGCCGAGCAGACGCTGCGCTTCCTGGACGGGAGTCGCCTCCCACGCACCGCAGTCCTCATCGCGCTGCGTCGCCGGCTGCTCTTTCTACCCGGTCCCAGCGTCTGGGCAGACCCTGCAGATGCTGGAGTTTGCAGCGCGTAATTCCGCTCCTTTGGAAGTTATGTTGAGTCTGGCAGAATAAGCAACAGGTCTATTCCGGAAGACTCAACCTCTTAATGGTCGTTCCATTAGCCAAAAGCACCAGGCCAAAGCTTTGAAGTGACCACACGTCGGGGTCTGGCTAAATTCTTAGGTAAGATCCGTTTGCCTTTCATGTTCTAAGCAATTCATCTAAGGGTTCTTCCGTCAGAACCACGTATGTTTAATAATTATTTATACCATTTGCTCCTTTTTGTAAGCGGGGGATGTTTTGTATCCCGATGGTATCCTTTTCTATTTTATATACATTCGAACACATTAAAAACTCTTAGTCAAACTGGATTAGGTAAACTAGCTTTCAGTAAATCAGTCTGAGCTCACTCAATTCATGCTTTTTAATTAAATGAACTATTGAAAGTTTTTTCGTTGGAACCCTGCAGTGTTTGTCCAGTCTGAGTTAGTTTTACATGCTGCAGACTGTAATGGAGTCCTAACTCAGGACCTCCCCAGTCCATCTCCCCTCCCCATTCTCGTTCGAAGCCTGTCCACTACCAACACTTTTTTTTTTTTGGAGACAGGTTCTCTCTCTCTTGCTGAAGCTGGAGTGCAGTGGTGTCATCATAGCTCGCTGCAACCTCCAAC
>NW_012149097.1:98570-104537 GCF_000956105.1 Propithecus coquereli
ACTTTAATGCAAATACTTATGTTGCACTTACTATGGTGCCGGGCAAATGTTCTAAGTGCTTAAAACACATTAACTCATTTTATTATCTTATGAGGTAGATGCCATTATTACTCTCATTTTACAGATGAGGAAATTAAGGCTCAGAGAGGTTAGGCAAGATCCTCTAGATAATTATGTGGGGGAGCCCCATTTTAAACCTGAGAAGTCTGAGTTCTAGCTGCAGACACTGGATATCATAGGAAACGTATTATGGTTATGTTGCATGAAAAAAAAACGAAAATTCAGAACATCAATCAGTAGACCCATATTTAAAAGAAGAGTTTAGCAAATTAATGAGTTTTATACATTTTGAATGAAAAGAAAATATTTAAGGTATGTAGTTATCATTTTATATGATTAAATAACCACTGATTCTAATTGAGTTAAATATGGAGATTTTTTTTATTAAGAAAAGTAAGACATAGGGTCATGCTATAAAAAGGGTGTGTTTTCTCATGGGAGAGAAGATAGAATTTAACATTAAAAACAACAGGACAGTCTTTTCAACAAGTGGTGCCTGGACAATTGAACATCTACATGCGGAAAAATAAGCCTCCTCACTTACCTCACACCTTACACAAGTTAATGCAAAATGGATCGGGCCGGGTGTGGTGGCTCACACTTATAATCCTAGCACTTTGGGAGGCTGAGGCAGGAGGATCACTTGAGACTTGAGGCCAGGAGTTCAAGACCAGCCTGAGCAACATAGCAAGACACCCACCCTCACCCCTAGAAAAAATAGAAAAATTAGCTGGGTGTGGTGGTGCCTCCTGCAGTCCTAGCTACTTGGGAGCCTGAGCCAGGAGGATGGCTTGAGCCCAGGAGTTTGAGGTTGCAGTGAGCTATGATCGTGCCTCTGCACTCTACTCAGGCAATAGAGCAAGACTCTGTCTCAATTAAAAAAAAAGAAAGAAAAGATCATAGACCTAAATGTAAAGCACAAAACTATAAAACTTCTACAAGAAAACACAGAAGAAAATCTAGGTGACCTTGAGTTTGGCAATGAAATTTTAGATATAACACTAAAGGCACAATCTATGGAATAAAAAATTAATAAATTGGACTTTATTTAAATTTTAAAAGTTTGCTCTATGAAAGATGTGTTAAGAGAATGAGAAAACAAGCCTCTTCCTGGTAGAAAATATTTGCAAGCCATATATCTGATAAAAGACTTGTATTCAGAGTATGTGAAGAACTCCATTATTGTAATAATGCTAAAATGAATATTTTTGTACATAAATTTTTGCTAAGTTTTTGAACATTTAAAAAAATAATGATAGAGTTCTAGAAGGATAATTACCAGGCCAGAGAATATGAACTAGTTAAAGAATCTTAACTTTTAAAAAGTAATATTTTATTTTTTGTGAGAAAATTAATTATTCTACTAAGTCCAAATGAGGCAGAGGAGTAAGAACAAAGAACCCTGAAAAGGAGATGAAGAAACATAAAACAGTTAACAAAAAGCAGAAACAGGATTTGGAAACCAATCTTTTTGTGGTACTTACTATATGCCCAGAATTGTTCTCAGCACTTCACGTATATATTCATTTTGTCCTGTGACAACTCTATGAAGTGAGTACTATTATATTATGCCCATTTTATAGATTAGGAGATTGAGGTATAGATGGTTTTTTAAAGACCTTGGCAAAGTCACACAGCTGGAAGTAGAGGAAGCAGCATTGAAACCCAAGGTTTAGCTCCAGTCTATAACCTCTCAGTTACCATACTACACTGTCGCTGAAAAAACAAGCATTTGTCACATGTCTACTACTCAGAAGGCATTGTATAAGACATAACAAGAAAAAAAAGAGAATTTTGCTCACAAAAAACTCATACTGTTAGGGGAGAAACCTACAACTAACACAGTATGGGAACAAATAAGAGGGAATAATTTAGCCCAGGTTGGGAGAATCTCAGATTTCCAATGAGAGCTGAGATTTCATTAGATGGTGTAGGTGTGAAAACAGATAAAGATGTAAAAAACATTCAAAGGAGCCTGAATTTTAGGTAAATTGGTCATTAACAGCAGTGATCATTAAGTAAATAAGCTTTAGACAAATTGACTTCAAACTAATTTATTTTAGTTAAGCAATTTTAGGCAACTGTTTGTGTCTTTGTTTGGAAGAAGTGGTTTCAAATGAAAGCCTTACTGAGTACCTACCACGAAAACGAGTGAGAGGCTGAGGATACTGGGACGGAGCTGAGTTCTCTGTGCCCTGGAGCGGCAGGTCGGGATCACCAGCAGGGCTTGTTAAACCGTATCAGGAGGCGCCACTCCCAGACTTTCTAATTCAGAGGTCTGGGGTGTGAGCAGAGAATGTCTTGTTCTAACAAGTTCCCAGTGACACCAATGCTGCCTGTAGGAGACCACCCTGAGAGAACCACTGCCCTGGAGAAATCACAAACTAACTGGAAAGGAGGTTGGTATCAGGGAGGCCTGCACAGCTGAGTTTGTAACAGAAGGAATTTGTAAAGGACGGACGAGGGGCGAGGGGATTCTGGGTGAAGTTTAGCATTTACAAAAGCAGAGACTGGGAAAGCAAGATTTAGGATGTTTGGAAACTAAAGAACTTGTGGGAAACCCAGCAGGAAAAGCAGCTCTTGCCTGCTCGGCTACGGAGCTTGACATCACAACGGTCCTTGGAGATTGAAGGATTTTAATCAAGACAAAGGAGAAACAATAATAATTTTACCACAACGTTCCTTTGGCACCCATAAAAGTTAGCGAAACTTGCTGCATTCTTTAAAAAATGAGAAAACTAGAACTTAATAGTGCAACAGTACCAAAAGCAATTACTTCTAAATGATCTGTTCCCAGACAAAAGTCTGGAAGTGGGCTGCATCTTTGGTACAGAGGGACTTTTATTAGATATTTTATATCAGAAACTCCAGACAAATTTATTTAATGCCATAACAATATGTAAATAAAAGTATTTCAATGTTTCCTTCTTTTCTTGTTGTAACTAACTACCTGGGAAAGAAATAGAGTTGATTTTTCTAGGCAGATTTTGACATTTAAAATAAACATAAGCCCAAGGGGTTGGGATTTTCATTACTTAGGTTTACTTTCAGTAAATCAAAGCGCTGGTTTGTATAATGTTATATAGCAGAATTTGTTCCATATTAAGAATCAAAAGAACATTGCAAATGGATATTAATAATACTTCAAATATATTTAAATTTTAGTAGAGAATTAAAGTCAGCACAATAATAATGTACATTTTCCAGTAATTATACTGAGACATATGCTGATAAATACTTCAGCACAAAGGGACAGATAAAGCTAAGAACAAGACTTTGGAATAAAAAAAACAGAAATAATGTAAAGAACATTCATATTCTAAACAGAACTATGAAACAAGAGGTATTTTGTATCTATTAGTCAAAAGCTGTAATTCAACACTGATGTAAGCCAACTACCTGTATTGTGTGCTTAGACTAAGAGTGGATTTTAACACTAAGAGTGTGTTTTAAGAGTTGCATTCCACAAAGGAAACTTGTGGTTTCCAGAACAGTTTGTAAATACAGCTAAGAACGCCTAATTCACATGAACAATAGATGGAAGGGAAAATGTTATTGAGAACACAAGAGGTAAATATCCAAAACCAAAAAAAATTAATAAAAATTCATGTGAACATCAAGTGAAGTGGCGGGGAGGGGACAACTCATTTTTGCAGACAAACAAGTTTCCCCCACAGTGACTAGCTTAATTCTAAAAATCTAAAGGAAAAGACTCAATAAAGAATAAGAGAAAGAAAAGAAAGAAAAAAGATTTAGTAAAAGCTGACTAATCGCCCAAAACTTAATTTTCCCTTTCTTTCTTCAAGGCATATCTATCAACATGAATTTTTTTAAGTATGAACCATTCTATCAATTTTAAAATGTGAAATTCAATAAAATATAGTCAAGAAATATCAGTATTTCAAATCCATTTAAAGTTTGTTCATATTCTCTCTTTCTTTCTCTCTCGATCTCTTTCAATCTCTCAACCTCTCTTTTTCCTGTGTCTGTCTCTCTTTCCAGGCATAGAATAGGGGGAAATTATCTTTTGCCATTGGAGAGGATATGTGAGTTTGTACATTTTAAAGACTTCGAAGACTTGTTCATGGCAATCATAAAATTTATGACAGACAGGTTATAAACCAAGATACTCATCCATCCCTGTAGTAAGCAGGCATTTCTTATCTGGCTTAGTCTTTCATCTTTCCCTGCCAAGCATTTACTAGAACAAATGACCCACTTATTTACTGCCACAGAAAAAAGCACTGCAGTGCCACATCTTTGTTCTGGGGAGACAAGAGGGCTCAGGAGACCAAGATGCAGTCTAGGGAGACAGGGTCAACGAGTACTGGAACGGTCTTTGCCATTCCTTGCCTTTGGGATATTAAGCAAAGCATTTAATCATCCATTCATTCATTTAATCATTCTCTTTGAACTCAGATAATAGCACCAGAGGAGTAGTTGTGAGGAATTAAATAATATGAAAGGGAGTTGTTAACACAAAATGGTTTATTTAATAATTCCTTCAGAAACTGAAATTCATACGCAACTTCTTCATTAAATCAGATTTTTTACTATATAAACTAATCCCTGAAAATAAGTAGGAAATTTTATAAGATAACTTTTAGAGATATTGTGAAATCTTTTAGATTACCTCCTTTTAGGTAACAGGAGAAAAAACCTGTTTCAGAGGCCAAACTGCTATCCTTCTCTCTTAAAAGTTATTGTGGCTGCAAAATAGAAGAAGATTAAGATTTATTCAATGCATTAATTCAACAAACATTTATTGAGCATCTGCCATATATCATGAATATAGTCTATTCCTCGAAAAAATTAGGCACTCCAAAATCTCTGGATCCAATATTGTTGTCAAATACTTATTAAAGGAGAAAAGCAAATGAAAATAATTTTCTTCCAAATGCCTATAAACTTAAGCCATGTTGGTAAAATGTACTTTATAATGTAGAGAATAATTCTTTTTGTTCTATCTGAAAAGACTCACACCCATTGCCTGAAATGTCGGGAGGACAAGCCTACATTCAGTTTGGGATTTTTAATATAGCACATTAAAATTCTTTTGTGTACCAAAAGTAATACAAATAATTGCAAAGAGTGTAAAGAGAAAAATGAAAGTCTCCCCTGGCAATCCCACTTTCCAGGAGTAACTACAGTTCACACGCTTATTCATCCAGATTTCTTTCTCTATGCTCTAAATTATAATAGGGGATCCGAGAAAGTAGAAATTTCCAAAGTGCTGGCAAAGTTGACAGTCAAACCTCTTCTGTAGTTGATGAAAGCCTAAGAGAATCTTGGAGTATCCAAAAATTGCCACCAGCGCGGGCCTCTCCCGGCCAGCGTGCGGAATGCGTCCCCGTCCCGCTCTAGTCCTTTCCGCGTCCTTCACAGTAAGAGCTGAAAACTTCAAAACAACCTCATCGCAAACGATTTGTCACCACTCTTCACAGGGCTTCATACCGTCCGTTACTCGTTCCCGGACTCAGACTCGATGAGCCACGCTTCGCTGTTTCCCGCGGGAACCTGCGCGTTCCCGGCCAGTTCTCGCGGGAACCTGCGCGCGTTCCCGGCCAGCTCTCTCGCTCCGCTCGCGGCACAGCCAGCCTCGCATTCCGGCCGGCACACGCGTGTGAGAAGCCAGCTTGATATTTATTCCTTAAGTGAGTGTTTTGAGCACGTGCTTTCTGTCAACGAACAGTCAAGAACGAATGTCCCGAGAGGACATGAAAGCCAAACTCCTCGTTTTGTAGATAGGAAAATCGCAGTCCAAGAGGTGAGGAGACTTTTTCCCCAAATTACACAGCTGGCTGGTCTGGCAGCATTAACTCAGGACCCCGGTCTGTATCCAGCTTAGGGCACCGTAGTAGGCTTCTGGGAAGTGTAAGCACACCAAGGAAATACAACAAAAATTGA
>NW_012149097.1:107832-109035 GCF_000956105.1 Propithecus coquereli
CAGATTTTAGGTAACTATACTTATTGTCTCATTTCATTTTAATGAAACAATATTGTTTATGTTCTATATAAGACAGTGTGCACATGCCTACCATTAAGAATTTAACAAGCTTCTGTAGTATGTTATGTGTTAAAGGGAAAAAAACCCCAAGACATTAGGAACAGACTTTCCACTTTACTAATAAAACATTTATTAAATATCTCTGGGGAAAATCTAGAGAGAGCTATTCAACCAAAAGTCAAGAACAGCCAACTTGAAGTACAGAAAAACTTAAAAGAAAATGAAAAGAAACCAAACTTGAAAGACAACCAAAGAAAAACCTCCAGGGAAGTCTTTTCTCCAGTCGAAAGGATGTACTCAAAGCTTATTTAAAAGAAAGAGGAAAGAGCTATTAGAGTAATAAGAATAGTTGATATCAAAGAATATAAGAATGGTGTCAAGCAAGGAAGATGAGGCACAGAAGCACAAATGTTCTTAAGGGAGAGAGAAATTGATAAATGCTTACAAAAAGAGAGACATGTAGTAAGCCAGGAAACTCCTGACATCCCTGTGGTCACACACTGAAAAGGGTGCTCTTTGTGTTCATATCTATCTCTGCCACGAGATTTAGTTCGTTAGAACGAGGTGCCATATCTTATTCATGCCTGTGTCTCCCACAGCAGCTAGCTCAGTTCCTTGCTCAGGGAAGGTGCTCAATGGGTGTTGACTTGAACATGAATGAAAGTTACCTGGACTGTACCTTCCATGCTGGCTGTTAAACATAATGGAAGCAACAAAGCAAGACAACTCTCGATAAATATATACTGGCTTATTTATTCATTCTACAAATTCCTGGGGAGCATAATGTGCTAGGAAGACTCTGAGGATAGAGCAATGAATCATATGTGTTAGGATTCTGTTTTTCTTTACAAAAATATGACCCTGATCTTCAAGTTTAGCATTAGAAGGAAAATTTCCAGATGACCAGGAGACAGTTGGACCACTGGATCCTGCCTATTTCCCCTGGCTTTCCCTTTCCATTGGGGTCTTTAAACTGAATGCCATTGAGACAAACGTACGAGTGGAGGTAGGGTTGCAGATCACCCGTTGGGCATTCTGGCCCGAGCACGAACAAGTGACCCTCTCTTTGTTTCTTGAAGTACAGCTAAAATAGTTTATTAAAGATTTAGGGATTTTAAAAAAGGGAAATAAACCCAAATAATT
>NW_012149097.1:109085-110886 GCF_000956105.1 Propithecus coquereli
CTGAGAAATATAGTGAGACTCCCGATTCCACAAAAGGTAAAAAAATTAGCCGGGCATGGTGGCGCACACCTGTACTCCCAGCTACTCGGGAGGCTGAGGCAGGAGGATCCCTTGAGCCCAGGAGTTTGAGGTTGCTGTGAGCTATGATGATGCCACTGCACTCTAGCCTGGGCAACGGAATGACATATTATCTTAAAAATGTTTTTTTTGTTTACTATTGGCTGATATGCAGTTTGCTGATCAGGATGGCAGGCAGCTAAGTGATTTATGAGACTTAGTGTCATGTAACTTAGACATGTGTGAGACCAGTAAAGACTTTTGGAGGTAATGCGTTATGAGGTCTTTCATTTTCACTTCATTTTTAGTTTTTTGTCATTTTCATCTAATCCTATTAGAAAACTCTGATGATTTATATTCATTTATTTTTTTTAATTTCAAAATATTAAAGGAATACAAATGTTTTAGGTTACATGGATCACGTTTGTAATAGTTGAGTCCCAGCTAAAGGTATGCCTGTCACCCAAACAGTGTTCATAGTACCCACTAGGTAGGTTTTCTCCCCTCTCTCGCCTGGTTGATTTCCGCTGAGCTTTATGTCCCTCTGTGCACACGTGTCCTCATTGGTTTAGTTCCAATTTAATAGTGAGTGCATGCAGTATTTGTTTTTTCCATTTTTGAGCCACTTCACTTAGGAAAATGGTCTCCAATTCCATCCAAATCTTTGCATAAGGCGTTAATTCATCCTCTTTTATGGCTGAGTAGTACTCCATTGTATACATATACCACATTTTATTAATCCACTCATGAACCGATGGGTGCTTGGGTTGATTCCCCATCTTCAATTGATTCCACATTCCACAATTGTGAATTGTGCTGCAACAAACATTCAAGTGCAGGTGTCATTTCGATGGAAGTCTTTTTTTCCTTTGGGTACATACCAATAGTGGGATTGCTGGATTGGATAGTAGGGCTACTTTTAGTTCTTTTAAGAATCTCCATACTGTTTTCCATACAGGTTGTACGAATTTGCAGTCCCACCAACAGTATATAAACATTCCTTTCTCTCTGCATCCACACCAGAATCTATTGTTTTTGGACTTTTTGATAATGCCATTCTGACTGAGGTAAGGTGATATCTCATTGTGGAATGGTATTTGCGTTTCCGTAATGATGACTGATGTTGAGCATTTTCTCATATGTTTATTGGCCATTAGTCTGTCTTCTTTTGAAAAGCTTCTGTTCATGACTTTTGCCCACTTTTTAATGGGGTTGATTTTTTTTCTTGCTGATTTGTCTTGAGTTCTTTGTTTTGAAGATCCTGGTTATAAGCCCTTTATCAAATGTGTAGCTTGCAAATATTTTCTCCTATTCTGTAGGTTGTCTATTTGCTCTGTTGATTGGATTTACATCCATTTAACTTGACTTCAAGAAATTGTCAAGCTGCCCTATATTGTTGTACTGAAACAAATATCTTATTCCACAAAACTTCATTTGAATGAACAGACTATTGTTATATTCATTTAATAATATAATAGCCCTATAACTCTCCAATATGTTGATATTTGCTATTAAGTCATTAGCACAGACGATTGGGGAAGTGCTCACTTTAATGCAGTCCTTGAAACAGAGCTTATTAGAGAGCTCTCTTTTGATCCTATGCAATTATTTGGATCTATAGAGTTCGCTTCCTAGTTTTCTCCAGCTTCTGTGATTTAAGAAGTACCATCTGTGTTAGTAGTTGCTAAGATTTAGATTCTATATGGTGAAAAGTTTAGTGCTACTGGATAACCATAAAAATAAC
>NW_012149097.1:114149-115567 GCF_000956105.1 Propithecus coquereli
ACGCCTTGGCTCAAAGCGCTCCATAAGAGCCTTCTGTGCTGTGAGGAAAGGTTAGAGAGAGAAAGAGAAGCCACCTTTTTAAAATGTCTCCTATGTGCTGATAAAATTCTAACAGCACTCACAAGTATCATCTCATTGAATCTTCACAACAACCCTATGAGTTAGAAGCTATTAGGTTCGTTTTATAGGTATAGAAAACAAAATACAAAGAGACTAAGTGGAGAAATCTCTTCATGTTTAGCTTATAATTATTTTGCTAAATTAGATTGAACTCAGCTTCATGTACTCACTCAGTGGATACTTACTGTGAATTTACCATGTATGAGCGTTGCAAGGTATCACAGAGGAAACAAAGTGGCATACATTCTCTGTCCTCGAATTACTTCCACTCTAGTAATGAAGAAAACACTCCATTAATGAGGAAGTCGTTCATAACTACTGAAATCATATTTTTAGATGACAATAGTGAAGGTGGAAGCAGCCATCCAGCAGTTTGAAAAGTGAATGGCTGGTGAAAAAAAAGAGGAACATGTAACAGTATACGCCCTGGACATGTTGGTTCAAGTTAAAATTTCTTAAGCTCCTTTAAAAATTGAATTTGCTCAGTTATATTGAGTCATTCATTCCGAGACAGCCTTAGGGTAGTCACATTAATTAGAACCAATTGTAGCAGATCAAAATCTAGCACAGATCTTAACTTTAAAAGGGGGGACTGGGAGTAGGGAACAGCCTCATATGTTTCCAGAAAAGAATTGTTCCAGAAAGATCAAAAAGGAAAGACATAGACAAAGGGAAGCTGCATCAGAAGGTAAGAAAAGTATGGAAAAAAAGAGGATGGGTGCTCTAAGAAGTAATAAAAACTACATTTGGCAAGATACTATAGTGGCTAAGCACATGGATTTGAACATCAAAAAGACCTGGGTTTGGATTCTGGCTCCCGTGAAGAAAGTTACCTGAGGCCTTTGAACCTCAGCTTTCTCATCTGTAAAATGGGGAGAAATAATAATACTTACTTTATATGGTGGTTGTAAAGGTTAAATAGGCAAATGTAAATAAAATGTCTGGGGCATTGCAAGCTCTCAGTTAAGTTGTTCCTGTTGTGATTACTCAGTGAGTGAAAGAGATTGTGTCTTTGGATTTAGTAAATAGTTGGTAACCCATTAGTGCCACATTAATTCAATGGAATGCAAGGCAATCTTTAAAATATATTCTACAGCAATGGTTCTTAACTGGTGTGCCCCCACTCATGGGAGGGGGCATTTTGAAAGTTCATAGGAAAAGTTTCTGGACATCACAATCACAGGAGTGGGAGTGGGGGAGTCATATTTGGGACGAGTGGGGATGCTAGATGCCCTAGAATTCTCAGGAAAAGTCCCACACATAGATGGATGCATTCTACATGATTTTCAAATGTCCCT
>NW_012149097.1:117197-254549 GCF_000956105.1 Propithecus coquereli
CTCTTGCTCAGGCTGGTCTCGAACTCCTGAGCTCAAACAATCCGCCCGCCTCGGCCTCCCAGAGAGCTAGGATTACAGGCGTGAGCCACCGTGTCCGGCCGGAAATCTTCTTTTAATAATTCACCATTACTGATTCTGTTCCTAATAAAATTTAACTATTTGTTCTTGCAGAGATAAAATTTTGGCTAACACTTGTCCCTGTGATTGCCAATGCATTTTAGAATGATACAGCAAATCTACACTGAATACCTCAGCATTCAACTTTAGCATGTTATGAAACTGATGATGTAGTATTGCATTTGCACAAATATAGTTAACAATACTTACAACTTGTTGCAAAGTGTCACTTAAAAGAGTAGCTTTTGCACAGAGATTCTGTGGATACAAGATACAATGAAAAGAAATGAGAACATCTGGATCTGTTAATACTTCTTTTAAATCTTGCAATAAACCTGTTATGGTCTGGAGAGCGAGAAAAGACCACTTAAGACCGAAACTGAGCCAAATTATGAGTCTTTATTAGCTGGCCAGCGACTGCCTCTGCACCGCTTAGAGGTAGCAGCACAGAAAAAGCAGCACTCAGCCATGAGAGGCCAGCTCTTTTAAAGGCAAAAATCACACACTGATAAATCATCTAATTGCTTGCATAAGCACAGTTACAGAAGCAAAAAAAGCGTTAGTCCTAACCATGGTACAATCTTATCTTGGGCCGACATGGTCTGGGAGGTTTTGGGAATTCTCCCCTTTCCTTAGATGGGTTCCGTAGGAGTTACAAGTCACAGCTGCAACTTTACTTTGAAGCAAGTATAACAACATTAATCTTAGCTAAAATACATTTGACATCTCCTTATCCAAGCCAGATCACCTTCCACACAGGAGGCACTGCTGGGCTGCTCAGTGCTCCGGGGCGCTCTGACCCTCTGGCCCAGGCTACTATTTTATCTCGTGGACACCTGTGTGAAAGGCACCGTTTTCTTCCTTACATTCTTAGGTGCCCTAACGAAGGCGAGATAGCAGGTTCGGGGTCAGTAGGGGTCAGCTGAAAACTTTCCACTCTCTTAAGCAAGCAAGCAAGCATAATACAGAAGCCAATGACTGGTTATTTGCTGCTTATGGTCTCTAGGCCCTAACTAAACCCTTCATGTTTTCCTTTCATGGAAGGTGCACCATCTGTACATGTACTCACTAAATTTACCAAGTTCAGTCCAACTTCAAGACATTTACCTTGAAAGTTGTTGAAGATATCCATTCCCCATGTTCTGTTCACGAGAGTGCCCAAAGCAAGTAACTCTTCATAGTAATGAAAATCTTCTGTTATGACCCAAATAAAGTATAAAATCTGCACCAAGTCAGTAGCATCAGTTGATTAATCCAAAGTGATTGAATAATATACATTTTCCTTTTGAAGTATTGCATGAGGTTGTTCTGTTAAGTTGAAGGCTAATTCATGCTGCTGATCCATCATGGTTCTCCTTGAAAGAGGCAGTTGTATGTACTTTGAGATGTTATCGGGGTCTAAGCATCCTACAACTTTCACAATTTCTACATCACTGAATGGCTTCCCTTTTTTCCCAAGTATATAAGCCACTTTATAAGTTACTCCAGTGGCATTAGTTCCAGGTCTTGAAAGAATCATCTTTGCTTGTGCCTTCCATCTTTTAATTTCTGCAATACAACCTTTCACGCTTCTACCTCTAATTTAAAACGTTTGTGGTCTTTATGAGTGTTATAATGCTGATGCGCATTGAATTTCTTTAATGTTGATATTGCAGTATCACAAAGCAAGCAAGTCACCTTATCTTTAGCAGAAACAAGATGATATTGCAATTCTCAATCCTCGTTAAAAAAATCTGTTTTCTTCCTTCAGTGTTCTCTTGGTCTTCTTTGACATGATGGGCTGTTAAGCAGACAGAATTAAAAAATACCATTGAGCTGTGCGACTATTCACAAATTCCACTTCAAACAGAAACAGTGCACCATTGTGAAAAGCTGATAACAGACTGGCGTACTTAACCCCTATAAACTCTCGCCAACCAGCCTCGGTCGGTAGTGGCGCCAGTCAGGCGGGGGAAGTTAGAACTAAATCATGAGCGTAGCAGCGGTCAATTTAGCCCTTATGGCTTACTGATGTTCTAATTGTGCCAGTCAATCTGGGAGGATCATTTCATTGAAACTTATTTTATTCTTTGGCATTTTAAATGCATTCATTTTAAAAATAAAATAAAAATATAAAAGACAAAAAATGTGTTAATAAAAATAAAAGGATTTGTTCTGTAAAATTTGGATTCAGTTAAAAGGCTACACTTAAGGACCTCGAAGTCCACATGTGGCCTTAAAGCTGCAAGTTCCCCACCTGTGTTCTAGGGTTATATTTAATGGCAAGAAAATATATTAACAATGTAAGATCAAGTGAAAAAAGTAAATTTCAAAGCACTATCTATGGGTTGATCTCAGTTTTATAAACAAAACCCAGAAGAACTCATACTTCTTCCCTCATAACATTTTACAGAATCACAGAAATGAGAGAGTCAGTAACCCGACTGAAGAGGCCTCTTCCGTGCACCATGTTATGTAGCACTTTGATCAAATAATTTGTATGCTTCATTTCACATTTATGAGTGTTAAGTAAATAGGGTTCTATGGTCAATATAGATGAGAAAACACTGTCGTAAACAAAGTTAAACATGATTCTTTAGGTAAGACTTCTTAATTTTCTTGTTAAATTAAGAGAATTATGAGTTTCCAAGAGAAAGAATGCAGTGTGTGGCATTTCCTGTATTTACTTGAGCACAGAATCTCCCCTCTCCATATTCCCTGAGAAACTCATGGAAAATAGCATTCTGTATAGCTGGTATTGGGACACATTAATTTAAGATGATTTATGGTGTTTTAGAAGCTTTTATTTTCAAAGGACTCAATCCCCATGGTGGGAACTGTCGGTCATTATAATACACAATGGGGAAAATAGTTTTGTGTAGTGATTCTCTTAAATCATATCATATGTTGAAATCCTAACTTGTAAGTTCAGGTTGATAGAAAGAAGGAAGTGAAAAGGTTAACTAGAGAACACAAATTAAAATGTGTGATAAGGATGAGTCATTTTAGAACCAAAGAGTGAAATAGTGGCTCTATCTTCACATCAAAAGGTTTGCTCTATTTCATAAATTCTGCAAAAAGAAACAGGCTCGGTTGGCCTATTCGGTTAAAATCATTAAATCTGAAAGTTGTTTATAAAAGCAGCACAAAATGGATAGAGAGAGAATGTACTATTACATATGGAAAATAAATAGAAGTTAGAAGATTTTAAATATTAGAAACAATGTTCTTTCCTGGCTATTTTTGGGGATTGGACCACCAATACAGACAAGCTAAATAAAAAAATAGAATAGGCCAGGCGCAGTGGCTCACGCCTGTAATCCTAGCACTCTGGGAGGCCGAGGGGGGCGGATTGTTTGAGCTCAGGAGTTCGAGACCAGCCTGAGTAAGAGCGAGACCCCGTCTCTACTAAAAATAGAAAGACATTAATCAGACAACTAAAAATATATAGAAAAAATTAGCCAGGCATGGTGGCACATGCCTGTAGTCCCAGCTACTCGGGAGGCTGAGGCAAAAGGATTGCTTGAGCCCAGGAGTTTGAGGTTGCTGTGAGCTAGGATGACGCCATGGCACTCACTCTAGCCCAGGCAAAAGAGTGAGACTCTGTCTCAAAAAAAAAAAAAAAAAAAGAATATAATTCTGGAAAGAACATAAATAACAAGATTATACCTGTTGTAGCAGAGAGCAGAATTCCTTTAAGTAATGATTATTTTAAAGGTCAGCTGGTGGTAGTTCATTGAGTTTGTTTTGTGTAGGTGCATCAGCAGTTGGTATTAGTTTAAAACAAAAAACAAAACTTAATGCTTGACATTTAAAGAGTTATTCCAGATTATGTAAGTCTCAAATTTCAAAATATAAATTATTTAATGGGCAGAATATCTGTTGTAAAATTTTAATATCTATTTCCCCTGCCATACAGCACAAGAATGTGCTACGTGAAAACTAATTTTAATAACATACAAAGGAAAACTTCATCATCAAGGTGAATCTACTATCAAAATAGAAAGAAAACCAAACGGTCAGATAATGGATTCTAAAACTGAATTAAGGCTTCTTTCTTGACTTACAGTAGAGTCCTTAGGGCAAAAACAATACCGAAGTCTGTATTTTACCAAACAGTTAGTCCCCACATGCACAAATCACAGAGGTAGATTTCTGTGGGGAAAACTGTCATTACCCTAATCCAGGATGCACAGTCATTTATTTTGGGTCAGCTAGATATTATGTATCTTCTGATATGCAACATGAAGTATATAATGTACCTACAATGTGTCCTAGCCTAAAATGTTTCATTTCAATCCGTTAAACCTTTAGACATAACATCCAGTTTATAGAAAACACAGAGGACAGCACACCCATGCTACCCTGAGTGTGCCTGACCTCGTCTGCTCTCAGAAAACACAGAGGACGGTGGAACAAACCAAATGATAACACAAGGAAGCAATTAGACAAAGCAGAAAGTATGACGTTTTCTGGTTTAATGGATTTTCTAGAACGGTTGTCCTGGTTCCTTCAACAAGTGAGGGTCATAAAAAAAGGGACAGTGCTGGACGAAGGGAGACGTTGCCATATTAACTGGATGCAGTATGTGATCATGGATTGGAGACTGGTTTGGACAAAGCAGCTCTAAGGGACACTTTTTTTCGTTTTTTTTGATCATTAAGGAATTAAAAAAATGTTCTGTATATTAGATAAAACAAAATTTACTAAAATAGGTAGACATCATTGGCTGATAAAAGCAGGTTACAAAACAGCATATATTAATATTATATGAACTCATTTAGTTAAAAACTATAGAGAACTGGAAAGATATACACCACTTATGTGTCAAATGTAATAGAAATGTAATATTTTTGTCTGTATTTTCTAATTTTCTATAATGCAGATTCATTAATAAAGGGCTATTAATAACAACAGAAAATACATGGCCCTCAAAAAAAAAATGTCAGTTTTCCCATGATGATAGAAGGCATTCAGTGTTTCTTGACTAAATTAATAAATATAGCATACAGGCTTGTGCTGACTTGTATTTAACACTGAGAATTTTTCAAAGATGCCTTCAAGGAGTAGCTATTGTGCTTTCTTTAGTAAGATGTTATCAAAAATGAAAATAGGCTGGCTGCACTGGCTCACATCTGGAATCCCAGCACTCCGGGAGGCTGAGGTGGGAGGAGCCCAGGAGTTATGATTGCTCCACTGCGCTCCAGCCTGGGTGACAGAGCGAGACCCTGCCTCTCAAAAAAAAAAAAACAAATCATGAAAACAAAACACATCAGCCATAATTAGGAGATGCAATCACAAGTAGAAATTACTTAAAGCACATGTTTAAATTCAAGAAATCTCTTCACAAATAATCTCCAGGTAACCATTGCCAGAAAAGTTACAGAAATACACAGATCTATTCGCACAGCATTGCAAGGCAGGAGTGACGTGTTCCACTTAGTAAGGGAATATGACAAAAGCCAAGTTTTGCTGGGTCTCATGCTAGTTACCAGTCTCTGGCAAAATGCTTCCACCCCGCTTTACTCCTATCCCTCTGTTCCTCTATCAGTCAAATATTTCTAGGAGTCTCTCACGAGTTGTTAAGAGCGAATGCTTCTCCCTGTCTCCTAAAGATACACAGGGAAAAGGACTTCAACTTCTCTCCCCACTCTAGGAAATGTTGGATGGACCCTTTTTCTACTGTGCTCCTCACTCACTAGTGCCCCCAGAAAGGAGTGGCAAACCACGTGGGCTAGAGCTTGGCATTCATTAGAGCACGTTTTGCTGACGGATGGAGGTGCTGGGCCTAAAGTGCCACTCTGCACCTTATCACATCGGATGTATTAGAATGTGTTTCCCTTCAGCTCCAATATGCTAGAAATCTGGACAGAGCCTCAGCATCTCCCACCATGGGGGCAAGACCCGCTGTGCTCTCTGTGTTCCACCTGCAGCTGTCTGTCACCAATCTCTCTCTTGCTGCTCAGCTTCTCCCATACGATGGGATAAGGCAGCCAACCCAGCTATCTTCATTTCCATGGGAAGGAACTGAAGGAATCCCCCACAGCGGCCTCAGCCTAATGGTGTAGCTAGTTCAGCACTTCCTTCAGCACAGTATGGAAAACATTTTTAGAGGCTATACTAAGTATTCCTTTGTTGACAGGAAAATTCCCAGAAAAATGTACTTGGTTTTTGAAATATAAAAATGTTTCAAATAGACAATTTAGAGCATGCAAAATTTATATGCCTCACAATTCTTTAGGAAAATGATGGTACTATGCGGTGCTTTCAGAATAACATACCAGGTAGTAAAGTCTTGATAAAATGTGCAATGTCTTTCCATTTTTTTTTTCTTTATCTACTCCTTCCACTTCTCTGTTGAATGTGATGATGTCATAATTAAAAATCATACAATAAAAATAAAAACAAAAATAAATCCAAAGTTTAAACATCTATATTCTTTTGGAAATTTGGAATTTCATGGAAAGTTCTCATCTGAAAAATGATCCCTATGGCAACTAATTATAACTTTATTAACATACTGACATATCAGCATGAGCTCTGGGTTGATGTCATATAATCGTTTGATAATTTCAAGCTCTAGATCATGCTTGCTCACAGAATTGCAGATTGACCTGGAAAATAAGAACAGAAGAGCATATCCTTCCTTGATGCTTTTAGCATGAGAGCACAGTGACATTTGGTGTTTTTGTTAAGGCAGTTATGTGGGTCAACCCATGCATTAGCATATAATCCTCTATCCACCAGAAGAATCAGTCAGGTGAAAATATTAATTTAATCGATCAGACAATCGTAAATGCTGCACTATTAAAGGAAGGCAGGAAGAAAGAAAAAAGGAAGGTAAGAGGCTAGGTTGTTTCTGGGGAACCGATTAGAGTGTGTTATCATAAAACAAGATACTACAGTTGATAATGAAGAAATTCATTACAGGAAGAAAGCCCAAAGAGACATACCTCTTTTAACCATTTATTTGTCTTATTGTAATAACAAAATTACTAGACTTACAATAATATGTAGCATTTTTTGTTACTCTTTCTCATAATATTTTCACTTGGTTATCTTCACCTTCAAGTTGTTTAGGTTATGTAATGTTCGGCTTTTATTCCCTGATTTTTGATAGATGAGGAAGCTGAGAAGTGAAAATTCTGATAAATTGCCAAAGGTAGCACAACTAATGACAAAATTAGAAGTGGAACACGTCACTCCTGCCTCGCAATGCAGTGCAAATAGATCTGTGTATTTCTGTAATTTTTCTGGCAATGGTTACCTGGAGATTATTTGTGAAGAGATTTCTTGAATTTAAGCGTGTGCTTTAAGTAATTTCTACTTGTGATTGCGACTTCTAATTATGGTTGATATGTTTTGTTTTCATGATTTGTTTTTTTTTCTTTTTTTGAGAGGCAGGGTCTCGCTCTGTCGCCCAGGCTGGAGCGCAGTGGAGCAATCATAACTCCTGGGCTCCTCCCACCTCAGCCTCCCAGAGTGCTGGGATTCCAGATGTGAGCCAGTGCAGCCAGCCTATTTTCATTTTTCACTTTTGATAACATCTTACGAAAGAAAGCACAACAGTTACTCCTTGAAGGCGTCTTTGAAAAATTCACGATATTAAATACAAGTCAGCACAAGCCTGTATGCTATATTTATTAATTTAGTCAAGGAACACCGAGTGCCGTCTATCATCAGGCTTAACAGTTACTATTTCATTTGTTTTCATGCCAAGGTTGCAAGTAGATATTATACCTATGTTTCAGATGAAGTGATGCAATTTTTCTGTGATCATATAATAAATGGCAGAGCCAGAATTTGTAGTCAGATCCGTCTTACTCCAAAAATCACAGGGTTTCCACTGCACCAAGTTTACATGTCAGAGTCCCTTCCCCCATAGTGCTATGAGCATTCGGATGGGGAGGATGATATCTGGTTGCGGGGGGATTGAGTAAGTCTTCGTGAAAAAGGATTGGAGCCAGTGTTTGAAAGTTGTCCTTGTCTGATGGTCTGGAAATGGGAGGTTGAGAAGTGGAAGCTGAGAACAATGTGGACAAAAGTATGGAATGAGAAACTCAAGGCATGTGTAGAGAACAAGTTTGGATGGAACATGGCGTGAGTGAAGGAGAAATGTGCTAAGTACGGAAATGTCTGAGTCTAGGTTATAAAGGTCCTCGAATGAAAGGCAGTGGAGAGACTTTACTAATCACCACTGGCTTAGAAACATAGGTATGAACATAATGCACACTGTCCTAAACTTTCAATGGTATCTCAGATAGGGAAAGGAACCTTTTCTTAAGAAGAGACTTTTAAAAAATTTCATAAAGAGTAAGGAAATCCTTATACTCAGCAATTAAGAATTTAAATATAGATGTTCTTTGGGATAACAAAAACAAACTCCACTGACCTTGCAAGGAAAGAGAGAGAGACAGTGATAGAGACAGAGACAGAGATAGAAATAGAGACAGAAAGAGAAAGAGAGAAATTAATTATTGGAGAAATTATTGGTCTGTCTAAAAACAGACCACAAAGGTTTTGTTGAAAGTGTCTTGCTATAATTTAGATAAACATAATTGTAAGTTTGCTTTTAGTTTTGAAACTCAGTACAATGCTTTAACTCTAATTTTTTTGGACTCACCAACCATTCAATGTTGAAGTGATGGATTGTGCGTGTGCTGCACTAAGACTGAGGCTGTCCAGTAGTTTATTTGCGGTGGCAGTGTGTTTAATTGAAACACTATGTTTCCCAGCTTCCCTTTCAGCTACTTGTGCCCTTTCGTTAAGTTTTTTGACAGTGAAATCTAAGCAAATATTTTTTGAGTGAGCCTTCCAGGAAAGTGTTTAGGGGTGGGGATAATTTTTACCATATAAACAGGAAAACAAATGGGATAGCTGGAATCCCAATGGCCATAATGTATCTGTTAATGTCTTTGGTGTCTTTGAACAGAAAAGAAAGAATCACCTCTCCTTATAGATGAGTTAGAAAAGGTTCCTCCTCTGGGTAGATGCAATGCCTCAGAGCATACAGCCCCCACACACTTCCCGATCAGATGCCTTTGCATTAAATAAACCGTAGAACCCTATGGGAGGCCCTGACAGCCATGTTAGACTATGAAGCAGGAAGGGAAGCTATGTTCTAAAGACAGCAAAGCCAAGAGAGAAGGAGCCTGGCCCTGCTTACCATGGATGTGCCATATTAGCCCTAAAGTTGCTACTTCCAGACTTCTTTCATGTGAGAGAAAAGGAAATTTAAGTTACTGTTATTTCTGATTGCTTTTAGTAGCAGCTACTTGCTAGTAAAATAAGACTACATAGTATGATTTGAGAAGTGCTATAATTCATTAATTAAACAAATATTCCTTGGGAATTCTGTATCAGAAATTCTGTGATGTGCTAGGGATAAAGATAGAATTTGCAATCTAGGATGTGAAAGGTATGTACAATTACAGTATGATGTCATATGGTTGTTCAGTTTGCATATTGCATAGGGACACCTGGCCCCCCGTTAGTGGGGACTGGGCTTTGACAGAATGTGTCAACCCAGAGCGGGAATGTTTCCTGATTCATCTCCACCAATGGGCACCTCTTTTCAAAGACTATGATTCAAGCAATAATAATGCTTTACTGTAGTTTAGTTCAGTGATTTCCAAACTGAAGAGCAGCAGTTAGCCTTTTTTGAAAGAACAGTCACACAGAAACACAGTATATTATTAGTCCAGATGTTTTGGTTGCAGAGGTCTAACCCAAGTTAGATTAGATGTATTCATAGAAGAGAATTTACTAGTTAATTTAACCACAATTATTGTAATAGAAGTGGACACCTCTATTACAATAGGTGTAAAAGGAGTACAAAGTAGGGTTTTTAGAGATGGCCTCACAGAGGAAATGAGGGTTAAGCTGAATCTTGAAGGATGATTTCAAGAAGAGGACAAACTGGAAAGAGTATACTATGCTGAGGAAATAGCTTGTGCAAAGATATCTAAGAGAGCATTTCCTGTTTCAGAAATGACAAGCAGTTGATGAAAGGCTGGGTGGGAGAGAGTCCTGTGATAAGGCAGCTGCAGGCAGCGGTGGTAAGAGAGCAGCAGATCACCACAGGGCGTACACACTTGTGAAGTTAGGTTTTATTTTGTAAATGCTGTGGAGTCATTTAAAGAGCAGAATAATATGAACAGAATATGTTTTAGGAGGATGTTGGGATTATACTTAGTTGGGATACATTAATATTAATAGATAAAATGCAAAAGCTCAGACAAGAGGTGACAGGCTGACTTAAAACACTGGCAGTGCATTGGGATGAATGGACTAGGTTAATGAAAATATTTAGCAGGTAGAATTGGTAGATTTTGGTGAGAATGTGAGAGAAATGTTAAGAATTACTCCTAGGATTCTGCATTCGGTGACTATTCTATGATGATATGATCTTTAGTATGATAGCACCATTTTTACTGAGAGAGGGTCATGCAAGGCCAGCAATAGATTTTGAAGGAAGGGCAATGAGCTCGGTTTGAGACATGCAGATCTTGAAATATGTGTAGACTGTTCAGGTGGAAATACCCAGGAGGAAATCTGAATTTGTGGCAAGAACTGTGGATTGGAGTTGTAGACTTGGGAGTCATAAGCATAAAGATGGCGGTTAAAACTTGTAGATGTGACTATCTAAGACTTGAAGACTGTGTTTGAGTCCAATACAAAAAACTTTTGAGAGGCTCAAAGAGGAAAAGGGGTCCATTATGGCTTCCATGCCACCAAATGTCTTCCCACTGTGCAGTCAGTGTCTGAAATCGCTGTTGTTTTGATTTAGTCTTTCAGGTTAAAGTTTGTATTTCTAAATAATTGCCTCTTAAAAATACCTTTGCAAGAAATTAAACAAGAGTAGCTTAATGAAAAGAACTGAAGTAGGCATCTAGAGACAGTTTCTAATGCTGACTTTGCCATAGACTGCCTGGGTGATATCCATTCAGCAAGTCACTTTGCTTCAGCTTCCTCAGGTGGAAAATGAGGAAACAGTACCGAGTGATCTTCAATGTTTGGTAGACTATGGCTCAAACAATAATAACGACTTAAGTTTAGTTCAGTGGTTTTCAAACTTATCGAGCAGTAGTTAGCTATCTTTGAAAGCACTCTCATGCAGAAACACAATGTATTAGGATGTTTTGGTCATAGAGGTCTAATTTAAGTTAGTTTGGATATAGAAGAGAATTTGTAGTTAATTTAGCTACACTATGTGAAAAGGTACAGCTGGGCCCTCAGGGATGACTGAAACCTAAGACTGGTGTAATGCCAGGAGTTGTTCTCTACACTTCTCATCTGGGTGGTGGCTTCATTCTACACAAGACCACTGGCCGTTCTCAAACTTCCTTCTTCGTTCTACCACTACAGTGGAACAGCCCCTCTTCCCTTCGTTCCACCAGAAAACATCTTGAAGAAGAACTCTGCTTGTTTTGGCTTGAGTCATATGCCCACCCTCATAGCCAAGAAACTGGGGGATTCTCTTGAGCTGCAGCTGCCACTAGAATCACTGTTTACAGTACAGGCAGGGATGGTTCCCCCAAAGAAAAGAAGCATTGTTTCGGGGGAAAAAAGAAAGGTTAGTGGTCAAATAGATGGTCGATATGTAAAAGAGATAAAACAGGCTTTTTAGTTGAGGTCCCATCCACCATGTGTATCACTATGCATGGTTTGGAGACGGCCCCGTCAAGAGTTCTGGGAAGTAAAAATTCAAAATTATCTTGATTAATGCTTGTTTTAAAGTTATTTTACTAATGAATATGAAGTAAAAATGTATTTTACTAATTATACTTTACATACATTTTAATGTGATACTTTTATTGTAAAGTTATATAGTTACTAGTGTAAACATATGTATTAAGTAAAATCAAATTTAATCAATTCTTTATCAAATAGTAATAATTTTCTTAAATAAAAAATTGAAATCTCTGCCTTCTAAGCAACTTGCTCAACAGAACTTCAGAAAAGAGACAAAGGAACATAGTTGTAATGGATCTTATAGGACCAGCTACCTGTGCTACCAACAAAAACATGGAGAGATAGGAAGATTTATTCAGAACAAATATTAATTGCTAATTTGGAAAAGACACAGGTGGTCTTTAGAACATGAAGTACTTTTTTAAACTGAAAGTGAACCAATTCTGTAATAATACAAATAAACATAAGTGTTGTTTCAGAACAAATTGTACCTACACAGTTGCTATTAAGCCAATTTGATCAAAAAGGCCTTACTTAAGCCAGAAATTTCAATTGAATAAATCATTTCTTTAAAGAGAGATTTTCTTATTGCATTATTTCTAATCTTTATAAAAAATTGCAATATCTGGACAAACATGAAAAATTCCCAGAAATGGGATATCAAAAGCAGATTACTATTCTGTTGTAAACTTTGATCAAATACAAAACTGCTTTTAAAAAATGGCTGAAGTGCCACTCTGTTGTTGTTTTTGGAATGTCTTTTGAACTGGAATCTTACGAGGAAGTTTTTTTTTTTTAATATCAATGAAGATTTAACTTCTCAGCATTTGTACAGTGTTGACTAGCTGAAAATTAATGTCAAGCTAATTGCAAATGAGAAAAACAATGTTTTCAAAAATGATCATAGTTATACTAATGATACATAAAAGTATTGTTTTCCTTTTGTTTTTAGTGAGAGTCAATCCATTTGATATGGACATCTCTGAGAGCAGAGATTATTTAAACTTAAGCTGCATTCAATCGACCTTTTTATGACAACATCCATTTAGAGTTATTCTTAACTCTAAATGTTGCTATTACCTTTTTTCCCTGATGGATTGTGATGCATTTACTATTTAAAATTTAAAGGCAAAAATGAACATTCCATATATAAACTTGGGCTCTAGGACTGGTAAACCCCACTATTTATTAGTGCTTAACATTCACAATGGCTCTGTCCTTTCTACCTACCTGTTCATCACTATCTGTGGGAGTGGGCAGATGTCATATGGCTCAAGTAAAAATGCCAGTGCTATCAGCCTATCTTCCTAAACATTGTTGTGACTATTAATTTTATGTCACCTTTCACACTTTCATTTCTGGTTTGTTCTGTGAGAATTTCCTGTTTGTGTGTCAGCTTCCCCTATAATGATTGTGAGCTACTTAAAGATAGGGACTACACGTGCATAACTGTGTGTCTCCAAAGCTAAATATAGTGGCTAGAACATAACACACCCGCCATATGTGTTTGTTTATTGTACATGATGAAAATTCATAGAATATTCATAGAAATTTATCTGTAGTTATTAGAGACTTAAATCTGTGAAGATATCAAATTATCTGATTTATGCTTTTTCAGGTATTTATTTCCCTCTTTCCTCCAACGTTTCGCAGCATGTGTCCTTGGGGAAGAGTGCGTGCCAGGGAGAAATGCCGCAGCAAGATGCCATTGAGGCAGGCCCACTGTTAGGGATTCCTGAAGTGACTTGTTTGGATTTGTCGCTTACAAAGCCAAAGATAATTATTCATTATATGTCAACCTACACTCTAGATAGTTGGGAAAGAGTGAGACTTCTTCCAGGATTAAGTCCATTTTGACACTTTTTACAGAATATAGTAAGGCCATGGTGTTGCTGGGAAGCAACAGGTGGAAGACAAAGTAGCCTGCAGTCTTCTCTGTCCTGAGCAGTTTCTTCAATCACTCATTCATTCACACTTCCTGGGGACAAGATGAAAGTGTGCGATTGTTCTTCTGCAACAGTGGACTCTTCTAATAGCTGTTCAGTTCTGGCTAAATGATAATTTGCATTTTTACCGCACCCTTTTCCCCAAAAGACGAAGGCTTTTACATTAAAAAATAGGGCCTAAGATGAATGGCAACTAACACAACGTGCTTAGTGTGCTAACCAACATTCTGGTAGAATAAAAAATACTGAACATTGCTAATATACTCTTGACCAGCATGGGTAAATACATGAGCGAGAGAATGCATTGAGAAAGAGATTAAAATTGTGTAAAACTGCAAGAGCAGTATTTTGCCCCTAGAGCCAGTGTAATTTGCTTTGTGGACTGCTGGTGATAAAAGCTGAAGCTGGCCCACAAGAACAAAAATAAACCCCAGAAACTTCAAATATCAAGGCTACATTCACCAAGTAAACATTAGTATTTCGAGTTTACATTTGGATGTTTTCATTCTGTACCTGCGATGGATAAACTGCCAAACAAGAAACGTAATTCTATCGCGAGAGGGGGGAATTACAAAATAGGACGCAGTTACCGCAGAGCGTCACAGGTTTTCATTTACCTTTCATGACATAATTTACAGATGTTACAGGTTAAAAAAAAAATCCCACCAAAGAGGTCAGGAAACATTTCCTTCGGTCACTTCACCTCACCTGGCGCCTCGAAGCCACCTAGACCTGCGCTGCCAGGTCGCCTGGGGCGAGGGTGCAGTGAACAGCGCCGAGCCCACACAAGTACCCAGGGTGAGGCGGTTTCCCCAGTCTCTTCCCCCATGGCTTGGTGGATGTGGTTTTAGATACCCTATCAGCCTCCTCAGCTCTGCTGCTCGCTCAAGCCAAGACTACAGCGAGAAAACAGGAAGGGCAAAGCAGAAAATGAGCAGGAACACCCGGCGACCGCGCGCGCGCACCACGCCAAGACGCGGCGCACCAGGGGCGGGGCCAAGGCGCGGCGCACGGGGGACGGACCTAGGGCGCAACGCTGGAGCTCCGCCCCCCCGCCGCCCCGCCCCCTTCCCCTCACCCCACCCGTCAGCGCCGGGGAGTGACTGACTCCCGCCAGCCCCTCCACGTCAATCAACCCTCCTCCCTCTCGCACTCTCTGCACCTTGTTATTAATCTCAATACCGATATCGCCCGGACGCCTCTCCCCCGGCCCTCGGGGGTGTGAACGTGTGTGAGCGACAGCGAAGGCACCGAAAGCTGGCGTCTCTGTTCAGCCTCGGCCCCAGCAGCACCAGGCGCAGCAGCAACCCCCGCAGCGGCGGCAGCCCCAGCGCCAGGAGGCCAAGGCCAAGGCCAGGCTCTGCGCGGCTCTCGGAGCAATAGCCGCGGCTCAGGCCCTGCGGGGGCGCAGCTTCCTTCGGCTGGGGCCTTCGCGTCGGCCGCCGCCGCGGCGGGGCCTCTCCTGCTCGCCCAGGGTCACCGTCCTCGAAGCCCGGCGGCGCGGCCCTCGTCCCCCTCCCCGTCCCCCGATCCGTCTCCTTCTCGCTCTCTTCGGCCGCCCTCAGCGCCGCCGCCTCTGCCGTTCCTCAGGCGGCCCGGCCCGGCCTGCCCGCCCCTCGTCCCCTCCGGCCGGTGCCTCTCCCCCCGGCGGGCTGCCTGCATGTCTTTGCTGCCCTCAGCCCCGCCGCCACCGCCGCCGCCGCCTCCCCCGCCGCCGCAGCACCAGCACCAGCCGCCCCGCCGCCGCCGCCGCCGTCGCCGCCCGGACCCCGGCGCGCTGAATGCAGGTGAGGAAGGGGCGCAGGCCCGCGCGACCCCCGGGTCCGGGCCCCGTCTGCCGCCGCGGCTTCCCCTCGCGGCGGGCGGGAGCGCGGCCGGCCCGTGGGTGTTTGTGTTTGCGTCTGCGGCCGCGGCTCTGAGGGGAAGCATCTGTGGGGGCCTGGTGCGCGCGCGCGTCTGTGTGTGTTTCCCCTGCCGCGGGGAAATGGCTGCTGTTGCTTCTTGTGGGCCAGAGGAAGAGAATGAGGTAGAGTGTTTTTGTGCCTGCTAGTAGGATCGCGAGTGGAGGGAAGAGGAGCGCGTCCCGGGGAGATGAGGTGGGAGAGGGACAAACGTGCGTGTGGGTGGGTGTGCGAGTCGAGACTTTGGCGGGCGGGGAGGCGGCCCGAGGACCCACGGCGAGTGGGTGTGTGGCGGGTGCCCGGCGGGGGCGGCGGAGCTGACCCGAGTCTCTCCGGAGGCGGGCGAAGGTGTCGGAGTGTGTGTGCGTTGGGGGGTGGGTTGCGCCCGGGCCAGGGGCTCTGGGGGCGGGGTGCGTTGTGTCCGGGACCCCCGAGCGGCGCGTCCCTCCCCCTTTGTGGCCGAGACTGCGGAGCCTCGCAGGTGAGAGCTGGCCGTGGGGCCGAGGGGGCTGAGTGCGTGCGGCGCCCGCACGGCCGCGGGCTGCGAGAGCTGCGGGTCGGCGCCGCGTCGCCGCTCCCGAGCCGCCGCTCCGCGGCAGGAAGCGCGTCGGCCTGCTGCGCGGCCTAACCGCCTCGGCGCCCGCCCCGGCGCCTCCCGGGACGCCGAGCCCGCGCGGGCCCGGGCTGCTGCCTCGGGCCTGGGCAGGTGAGGGTCCGAGCGGGACGCGCCGATTGCCGCCGCCTCCGCGGCTCCTGACGAGAGGCGAGGGCTTATTTTGCGTCGCGACTGCAAGCCTTCCCCGGGCCGGCCGCGGGACCTGAGGGAAAGTGAATCAAAGCGGGGAATCTCGGGCAGACGCGGTGTCGAGATCCCTCCTTTTCATCCTTACCTTATGGCCGTGTGGAGGGACTGATATTTTCGTTTTTCGTTGCAAACACTTTCTTGTTAGTAAGATGTAATTTTTTTAATAAGATGATTTTCTTGGAGGGGCGGGGGAGGAAAGGGAAACTGGCTTCTCTGGCCTGTAGTGTGGTGGGATTGGACAGATTTTGTGCATTCGAAATTGTTTTAGCCGGCCTCCTCGGGAAAGGCGCGTGTACGCCGAGCCGAGGAGGAAGTTCCTGGAGCTGTCATCCTCCTCGGCCGGCCGCCGTCTAGCTCAGGCTGTTTGGGCGCGTTGTGTTCGGGGAGTTTGGCTGAGCCGTTGGTACGCGCCGGAGCACGGTACTGCCTTTTAGCAGACACTGCCTTGTTGCGTCTGGTTATCTTCATTGTCAGTCAAGATAGTCATGCACAACAAACACGTTTTCCTTACAGTCTCCAAACCTAGATCGAGCAGCTTCCATTGTCTACTCTGCTTGCTCCTGGAAAGCTGTGTTGCAAGTAGCCTAAGCAAACGCAGTTCTGAAGATGCATCTGCTGCCAATAGGCGTACAGTGTATTTCAGAACCAAACATAAATGGCGTTTGGGTTAATTGTTGGCTGATTTACTTTACCTACTCCAGCCTCTTTATATTTGCATCTAGTTAGCTCATCTAACTAGAACCCTGCTATGGCTAAAATCATAAGACAGATTTGGTCCTTGTAGGCCATGCTCTGTATAATGGCCAGAGATTGCTCCTCTCTGAACCTGGTCTCACAAAGAAATAGTGTGGGAAGTGGAGGGAAGAGATCGAGAGGTGGTGAGTGTTTTCTATCATCACTACTGGAAAAGCAGTTTAACACATGGAGTTTAATGGAGAAAGGACTTGTTTTACAGATCTCAGTTAGAACCCTGGCTGTGCCATATTTCTTAGCTGTTTGACTTTAGGCAAGGTATCTATTACCTGTAAAGGCTCTGTTTTCTTATCCGTGACAGGTAAATACCTTTATAGTAAGGTGGTCGTGTGAATAGAGTGAGAAATCATGTTTGGCACATAGTAAATGCTTAGTTAAATTTTAGCTCTGCCTCCTGAAGCCCTGATTTTGGGCATTGAATACCACTTATGAGTGCAAATACTCATTAATTACCTAGGGCAATGTTGAGTAAGTCTAAGTTAAAAAAAATCAAGAAAATGGAATATTTCAGAGTCCTTTGATATACATAAGGTATATATAAACAACTTTTAATGTATATGAAAAGTCTTTTTTCTAGAAATAAAACGGTCATTAAAATCATCATCAGGTGATTAGTTTATAGAGAGTTTATAATTTTTTCATATTTTCAAATACCCCATCTCTCAGTTTCATTACTTTTTATGTGTTTCTGGTTTGTAGCCCTGGAAAAAAAATTTTTTTAAGCTCTATATAGCACATATATCTTCCAATACAATGAAGCATTAAAAAGGATCAAGGAACCAAAGTTTACTGTAAGTTTAAGTGCCAGGAAAAAAGCCACATAATTATTTTAGCTCATGTCGACTGATTCTGGTAAACGAAATCTCTTGGAATATTTTTCTGAATAGAAGCAAAGTCCTTTCTGAACTTAACTTTCAGTAATTTTCTATTTTTGTTATTTTGTCTGCAGTAGTAAATGTATTCACTAAATTTTAACTGTTATGTGAAAAAAAGATATGGAGTGGTATGGAATTGAGAGTAAAGACAACAGAGATCTTAATTCAACCAAAGAGAATGCAGGAGTTCCATTGGTTTAAGTTTGTAATATCCATGATTACAAATGCCAGGTTTCCCAGTAGGGCTTATACTGTTATTTGTAGTCAACAATGATAAACTTTTTAAAAAAAAATCTTACTAGATTTTTCTAAAATTCAAACTAAAATTTCAACATATTGAGTATAACTTAAACATAAATATTTCTGTGAAGGATAGGGACAACTTTACTAGAATGCAGAACGTCATGGTTTTCATAAAGTGTTGTGAGGTTGTGTGTATTTAGAATGAACAGAATCATCTGCCATATGGTTATATTTAAAGGAAGAATTCTTAACTATAAATGATAATTTTTTAATACTATAGAAATAGTGAAATAGAAATTAATTTTGCCCTTATTTAGTATTTGGTAATTTTCATTAGACATTATGAATCACAGTATTTTAAAACACTGCATAATTTTTTTTTAATTTGGGAGAATTGGGGAGAACATCTCTCTGTAGTAATCATGAAAACAGATGTTATTGAACTAGGAGGATATTTAAAATATTAAGTGGACATGATCATGCTATTATTTAGAATAAGGAATTATGTTAACAACAAAATCAAGGTGGAAATTTATTTAGGTTTTAAAATTTAATGTTAACGTAAATGGGCTTTTAAACAGTCTTTCCAAAATATCTGTTATTAATGTCTTTAGTTGGAAGGAATTGGAATACTTACAAATTTCTGCATGTATTACTTGGGCTAATGCAAATTAGATTAATAAATACACTCCAACAATTTCAGGGGCATAACACGTAGAAGTTTGTTTTTTGCTTTCATGACAGCCAAGTGCAGGTGCTCCTTGTTAGCACACTTGTGACTTTCCTCCATATTGTGACTACACCATTCTCTAGAGGCTTGGAATCCTGCCTATTGCCCAAGACTGTTTCTTAAGAACCCCCACATGTGAAGTGACAAACATCTCCCCAAATTTCACTGGCAAGAATTTATCGCAGAGGCTTGTTTGGATGCAAGGAGGATGGGAAGTGTCCCTGGCTAGTGGAAATCTTGGCCCTACAAGGGGCATTTCATGGTGTTATTTTAGATGCTAGCATATATTTATGAAATTATGTCTAAAAGGTGAATTAGAATTGCTTTCCATCTTCGAAGAGTAAAATTCTGTGTGAGAAGAAGGCAGAGGGGAAAGGGAAAAGGAGAGAAGGGATAAGAGCCACAGGAGCCGGAGCTCTCACCATTGAAGGGCTTGAATGGCAAGTGAACTTCAGCAGCTATTTAAAGATATAAATGTTACAGAGAACATTGGAGTTGGATTCTGTGGCCTCTAGTGGGTCTCTTCTTTACTATCCAGTTACTGGTTGTCATGTGGTTTAATGGATTCTGGCTCTTTTGAGTTATTTCTCTTTGTACTTTGAAATCAGTTGATATCAGGAGGGCAAAACTCTGAATTTCAGTTTCTGGCCTGTAGTTTCACAGGAAACACATTTTTAAAAAAATTTTTTCTGCTATTGGGATAGAGCATTATTATTATTTTAAAGAAATATCATTTAGATGGACTTTACCATGTTCTCTTGTTGCTATTTTTGTAATTCTAAAGTCATTAAAATTAATATACTTGAGCATTAACCCAGAAAGAACAATAAAATCATCAAGAAAACAACAAAGGCTTAATTATTAACTTGTGCTCATACTTCATGATGAAAATACTACATCTTTCTTTGACAAACTGCACTAACACTGGACCTCTAATAAGCTAAATGGATTTTATCTCAAGACAACTTTAATTTTAATTGAATCGTTACTTAATCTTTCATTGTCCAGGATTATTGTAATGTGAAACCTCAGCTCTGTGTCACCTTTACTTATTTTCATTCTAAGAGTTTCGTTAGGGATCGCTGGGGAGTTATATATAATCTATTCCCCAAAAGGAAGATTTTTGAGTAGTCTGGTTAACTTCTCCGTGGTAAATATTTCTAATATTTTGCACCTTGAAAACTACAAACCTAATTTGAGGATCCACTCTGTTCCCATTATTATACCCAGTTATAAAGATAAATATGAAAGATGTAGAAGAGACCCTTGCGAAGCTTATACCTTGTAAGGGAGATCAAACATATAATTTAGTTATTTCAAAATAATAAGTGAATGAGTGCAAGCCAATATAGTATAAACTGTTTATAGACATTCTGAGAGTGAGCAACATAAAATGGAATGGTGGGTGGGTTAGGGATTACTTAAAGGGTCGCTTTTTCTTTTATGGAAAGCTTTTTTGAAATATAATTCACATACCTTAGAAGTAACCCATTTAAAGTGTACGACTCAATAGTTTTTAGTATATTCACAGTTGTGCAACCACCACCATAATCAATTTTAGGACATTTTTATCACCTATAACATAAATCCTGTCATCCCTCATTCTTCCATGGCCCTAGTTCTAGACAGTCAGTGATCTACATTATGTCCTATGAATTTGCCTATTTTGGACATTTCAGATAAATGAAATCTTAATATATGATCTTTTATGATGGGCTTCTTTTGCTTACCATGTTTTCCAGGTAAGTTCATGTCATAGCAAGTACTTCATTCTTTTTATGGCTGAATAGTATGCCATTGTATGGCTGAGTAGTAAACAAATAGATACCACATTTGATTATCTGTTCATCAGCTTATGGACATTTGGGTTGTTTCCACTTTTTGGCTAGTTCAATCATGCTTCTGTGACCATGCACTACACGTTTTTGTGTATGTGTGTTTTTAATTCTTTTGGGTATACACCTAGGGGTGGAATTACTGGAACATATGTTCCTCAAACTTTTGAGGAACTTCTAAACTGTTTTCCAAAGCAGCCAAACAATTTTTACATTCCTACCAGCAGTGTGTAAGAGCTCCAGTTTCTCCACATTCTTGCCCACAATTGTTATCTGGGTTGCTTTTTTTTTTTTTTTAATCATAGCTCTTCTAGTGGGTGTGAAGTGATATCTCCTGGGTTTGATTTGCCTTTCCCTGATGGTTAATGATGTTGAGCATCTAGGCACATGCTTATTGGCCATTTGTATATCTTCTTTGAAGAAGTGTGTGAAAAGATTAAAATCCTTTACCCATTTTTATATTGAGTTATTTTTTTATTATTGAATTATAAGAGTCCTTTATATATTATGGATGTGTCCTTTAGCACATATATGATTTGCAAATATTCTCCCCCATTTTGTGAGTTTTCTTTTCACTCCCCTGTTGATGTCCTTTCAAGTACAGAAGTTTTTAGCTTGATGAAGTCAAATTTATTTTTCTTTTGTTGCTTGTGCTTTTGCTGTCATATTTAAGAAACCAGTGCCTAATTTAAGGTCACAAAGAATTACTTCTGTGTTTGTCCTAAGAGTTTTATAGTTTTAGCACTTACACTTAGGTCGTTGACACATTTTGAGTTAATTTCTGTATGTGGTTTGTTGTAGGGGTCTAATGTTCTTTTGCATGTGGATATCCAGTTTTCCCAGTACCATTTGTTGAAAAGACTGCTCTTTCCCCATTGAATTGTCTTGTCACCCTTGTGAAAAATCAATTAACTGTAAACATGCGGGTTTATTTCTGGACTTTCAGTTCTATTTCATTGATCCATATGTTTATCTTTATGCCAGTACTGTCTTGACTACTGTAGCCTTGTATAATATTTGAGAGAGATAAGTCCTCCAACTTTTTTGTTCTTTTTCAAGATTATTTTGGCTATTTGGGTCTCTTGTATTTTCCGATCCATTTTAGGATCAGCTTGTCAATTTTTGTAAAGAACCCAGCTAGAATTTTGATAGGGATTCTGTTAAATCTATAGATCAATTTTGGGAACACTGCCATCTTAACAATATTAAGTCTGTCTGTGAACGTGGATGTCTTTCCATTTATTTAGATATTCTTTGACTTTAACAATGTTTTATGATTTTCAGAGTATAAGTTTTACATTTTTCGTTTCATTTATTCCCAAATATTTTGTTCTTTTAGATGTTATTGTAAATGGAATTGTTTTCTTAATTTCATTTTTGGATTTTGCATTGCAAGTGTATAAAAATGCAATTGATTTTTGTGTGTTGATCTTGTATCCTGCACCCTTGCTGAACTTGTTTATTTTAATAGTTTTTATGTGGATTCCATAAGATTTTCTGTATACAGGGATCATGTTATCTGAAAATAATAAATGAAGTTTTCATTCTTTTTTAATTCATTTTTCTGCCTACTTGCCCTGGGTAGGACCTCCAATACACTAAGCATCAAGCGCAGACACTTGTGGCAAATCTTTTCTCTTATTCCTAATCATAGGGGAAAAGCATTCAGTCTTCTGCCATTAAATATGATGAGCTATGGATTCTTTGTAAATGCCTTTTATCAAGTTGAGGAAGTCCAGTTCTATTCCTAGTTTACTGAGTGTGGATTTTTGTGTTTTTTTTGATGAAAGGGTGTTAGGGTTGAGTTTTAAGATGTGTGAAACATGGCTTGGAAAAGTGAAGATGCTGTGTCTGGTAATGAGTGGCAGATAATAATGCTTAACTTGGGAAGACTGGCTAGATTTATTTTTACTCTTTTTCCCTCTCCCGTCTTTCCTTCCTTCCTTACTCCTTTCTTGTTCTGTAATCATCTTCTCAGCGATCCATATGCACATTTGGGGAGCACTTAATCCTTTATGGAAGATCTGAATAATGTAGATTTTTTTTAGCAGTGGCAAGTATTGTTTCTTTTGAAAATATTCAATAAAAACAATGTGATGAATTTGTTTCTGATTTGTTTGATAGCTAGGTTTGAAGGGGAACACAGGAATCGGAATACTAGATCAAAAATGAAGTGCTGATCATAGAATTAAAAAGTGAACATAATGGAATAATATTCAGCCATATAAAAGAATGAAATTCTGTCATTCTTTGCAACATGGATAGAACTGGATAACATTATGTTAAGTGAAATAAGCCAGGAACAGAACGTTAAACACTGCATGTTCTCACTCCTATGCAGAAACTAAAAAAAAGTTAATCTCATAGAAGTAAAAAGTGAAACAGAGGATACTAGGGGCAGGGGGTGGGGGTGGTTTAGGGGAAAGGAAGAGGGAGAGAGATTGATTTGTTAAAGGATACAAAATTACAGCTAGATAAGAAGAGTAAGTATAGCATTGTAGGATGACTATAGTTAATATATAGTTGCAAATAACTAGAAGAAGGATATTCAGTGTTCCCAACAGAAAGAAATGATGAATATTTGAGATGATGGATATGCTGATTACTTTGATCACTATACATTGTATCAAAACATCATTATGTACCCTATAAATATGTGTACCCTATTATAAATATGTACTCTATTATTATGTGTCAGTTGAAAAAAAAGTAAACAAACCTTTGCCATATTAGGGGTGTGGTTAATGAAGAATTCCATGTTTAATCTGTTGTGGTTTGAACCTAGCTGTCATCTGACTTTTTCCCTCAAAACATTTCAGCATCCAATGGTTTTGTTTTTGTAAGTTTTCTTTATAGTTTTCTAAAAACATTAATAAATTTCTTAGATTTTGCTCTGTAAGGTAAAATTATGTTTCACCTGGTGTGATGATTACCCTTTGTTTAATTTTTAAATTTTAATTATGTTTCTGTACAGCTATGTTCTGATGAAATAAATATTTAAAAAAATTTTATTTTCATCCTTGATGTATAGGCTTTAGAAGTTAAAATAATTTCCGAGTTTAGCCAGGAATATTCCTGTCCACAAGGCAAAATTGGAAAGTGGTAATAGAATTTTTGTTTTGTATTTCTGTTTTGTAGCAGGATTATTAATTTTTTTAATTCTTTAATATTTTGTTACAGGTAAAATTCATTATTAAAGAAATTTACTTTGCATCATTCATACTGAATAGAAACCTGGTAATTTGGACTTTCAGATATTTTCATTTATTAATAATTGAAATTGGTGACACAAAATAGAGATTAAAACACTTTGTCTTGTATTCATCTTTTGCAGGTAGAACCTCCCTCCGTAATCTTACAGTTTAAACTCTTTATTTCTCTCTTCCCCATATTACTTAGATTTCATGAATGAATAACATAAATCAGAGTTATATAATACTAGTTACAAATACTCCTAAAAGAATAGAACTAAATTTAGGATATACCAGCCTTAATGTCTCTCTATACAAAGACTTTGTGGGAATCTAACTTGTATATCCATTGCTTTCTGATCATAATGTTTATTGTATTTAAACACAACAAAACCCAAAACTACATAGGTTCTACTATAGGTTCATATTATATTTAGTGCAGTCTTTTGCAACATCTACATATAAATTTATGAAACAATGTCATGTGAGTTATATACAGAATGGTAACCTGGAATCATGAGAATTTGAGTCACCAGAAGTATATCTAACATAGTAATAAATATTTATTAAGCTTCTACTGGCTACAAACTGTTATATTCAGGGTTCTGGGGAATAAAAAGAAATTTAGAATGCAGTCTTTCTATCAGGAAGTGGAACTAATATATACTGGACTACTGAGTACCAAGACTGTGAAAAGCCACTCCCCTTCTTCCCTTTAAATGTGTAATCTAAATTAGTCTTCATGAAAATCCTGTGAAATAAGCAGTATGATTCTTATTCTGTAGCTTGTTAGGAATGTGAGCCTTGGAGCTTCCACTTTCTAGCACTCAGGAAACTCATTTAACTTCTCCATGCTTCAGCTTCCTCATCTCTAATAGGGAGATAATAATATTCCGTATCTCATAGAGTTGTGTGAGGATTAAATGATGTAATACCTATAAAGTGCTTAGAACAGTACCTGGCACTTAATAGTAAAAACAAACTAAAAACTCTGTATGTGTTAGCTATTACTGTTTCTTACTGGGAAACATACAAGTTAATTAACATGCCTAAGATTACAGCTGGATCTGGTTGACTCCAAAATGCTTACTTCTACACTGCTTACACTTATAGGGCATTTAAGTCTGGATATAGTAAACAAGTGCAGGCAGAATATGATAAGTGACAAAGTAACATTAAGTGCTATAACATACACAGTACATATGGGTTTTAACCTGCAGGGATGAATAAAAGAGGGGTAGAAGTAACTCTTGCCTTTATGATGAGAAGAAAGGAAACAGATTACTGCAATATCTTCCTTGTTAGTCTATGAATATCCATTATTGTTCCTTTGAATACATTGTCACCAGAGAAATCCTTGTAAAATTCATCCCACAACTGCTTACCTTTCCTACTTTATAATCCTTAAGTAATAGTAATAGTTACTGTTTTCTGGTTACCTCCTGTGTGCTAGGATAGGAATCAGTAAGCTTTTTCTGTAGAGGACAGATATAGTAAATGTTTTGGCTTTTTGAGTCACATAAGATCTTTGCCCTGTGTTCTTTTTTTGTTGTAATTTTTTTTTAACAAACCTTTAAAAATGTAAAAACAATTCTTTGTTGTCAAATCAGGCCAGATATAGTTTGTTGACTGATCCCTCTGCTAGGAGATTTACATGACTTAACTAATTTCTTCTTGTGGCAATCCTGGTAAAATTGATATTATTAATCCCTATTTTACAGTTGAAAAATTGAAGCTTAGGCACATTTGATGAAGGTCATAGAGCAAGTAAGTGACAGATTTAGATTTAGATCATTGGAATTCCTAAACCTATGTATTTCCCAGTGTGTCCTGCTGTTTCCTGTTGCTTTTCAGAATAAGATGCAGCTTTCTTAGCATTATATGTAAGGCCCATCATGTTCTTTGTCTACCTTTCCTGTTTTATTATTTGTTACCCTGCTCTCTCTCACGTATTCCCTAGCTTAGCCATAGTGAGTGACTTATATTTTGGTCTATGCTTTTAGGAGTGGGGAACCTGTGGCTTTGGGGCCACATGTGAATCCTTATGAATCCTTGAGTGCAGCCTTTTGACTGAATCCACATTTTACAGAACAAATCCTTTTAGTAAAGGGATTTGTTCTGTGAGGTTTAGGCCCTTCGATTAGGTCGAAGGGCTGCACTTGGGAATCTGCAGGGCCACATGCAGCCTTGAGACTGCAGGTTCCCCACCCCTGGGCTGCATTGGTGGGCCTCATCGACTTCTTTTCGTAAATTCACCTTAGGTTTTCCCTACTCTGGAAAACTTTATCTGACACTCCTAGTCTTTGCTTTATAATCTTTTACTGTGCTCTCCTAGCATCCTTTGTATTCCTCTTTCATAACGCCTACCACATTGTTTTGTATTTACTTGGTTTATGTATCTGCTTTTCCATTACACTGTGTTTTTTTTATTTTTTATTTTAAAGGGATGGGGTCTTGCTGTGTTACCCAGGCTGGCCTTGAACTCCTGGGCTTGATGGATGCACCTACCTCAGCCTTAGATTGAGATTTTTAAGGTCACAGATGATACATACCTCACCTTCATAGCTCAAGTGTTTGATACATAGTAGGGGCTTAATATGGAAAATGTTTATTAAATGAGTGAATAATCAAATGGCATTACAAATGTGAAAGTTACATCAACAGATGTGTAGTTGCAGAAAGATGAGTCCAGATTCCAGGGTAAGTGGGAAATTCAGTTAAATTTTGGTTAATTTCCAGGGCTTAAGTGGGAACATAAGGCTAATAAGATAAATCGGAGCATGATTATGGAGGAGCTTGAATGCCTGGGTAAGGAATTTTAATTTTGTCCTAGGAATTAATATAGAGATTTCAACTCTAGAGCAGCGGGTGGTTTTTAAAATCTGTAATCTGCGGTCTCTTATTAATACCCAAATTTTATGTTGTAATATTGCTTTAGATATTTTGTAGGACTTTCATTACTTATAAAATTGTATAGATTAATAGATACTGCAGATGTGGGTCTGGAATCTCATAATCATCAATACTATAATACTGTTAAAGACATTGGGAACAATTGATTTTGAGCAGGTTGGTGGCAGTTTGAAATTAATTTTTTAAGAAGATTAACCTGGTTGAGATAGTCAGAATCATTTGAGGAGATGGGAATGGGAGGAGGGAGGCCTTTTTTTTTTTAAAGAGTTGAAAATATTATGTAAAGTGGTAAGTCAAGAGATCTATGTCAGTTGAGTGGAAGAGAAAGCTTTCAAGTGAAATTGATGATTGAATATAAGGAAGTCAGAGACAAATAGGAAAACAAGGAAGAGATGGTTCAAGGAAGGAAATTATGAATTTTGTGTTAGACAAATTGTGATTTCTGTTGGAATGATTTGTTGCCTGAATTTAGGCCCTGCTTATTTGATGCCTAAATAATTAGAATATCCTTATGATTAGTTTCCCTCCCTGCCTCTAATTCATGGGTTCTTAACCTTTGTTTGGCACATGGACCTTTTGGCAGTCTGGAGAAGGCTGTGGATCCTTTTTAGAATAACAATTTGAAATGAGTGAAAGAAAATAGATAGGATTTAAAAGGAACATGTTATATTGAAATGCCAAAATATATAAAAACAAACCAATTTATGATATAGTAATGTATATACTTCTTTATCAATGCATTTAAATAGGAAGGTCTAGCAGTGAGTCTAATAACTACTATAATTTTGGAGTATTGTTGATATTTTGATGATAGATGAGTATTAGATGATACTGAGATCTCTAGCAACTATAATGTGATATGGAAATGTAATTCTGTTAGTGACAAAAATCACAGGTATAGCTAATACTATTATGGTAGGTTGTTTAGGTCTGTTTGAAAGAGGTACTAAATTTTTTTTTTTTTTGAGGTACTAAATTTTAATTAGAGGTTAGTGATATAATTTTTTTCCCTACAAATTCACAGTTTCCCTCAGATTTATGGACTCCAGGTTAATAATCTTTGCTTGTAATGTCTCCTGTTTTGTACTCTTCTGTGTATTTTTGTCATAGTAGTGTACTTTGCAGATAATAGTATTTTTATTGCTTCATGTCTGTTTTGGGAAGTAATATGTTCTCTTTATAAAAAAAAATTCAAATGATACCGAAGAGCATAATTTTCTGGTTATCCTGGATATAATTTTGGTTATAATTTTGGATATAATTCTGGTTATCCTGGTTATAATTTTCTGGCTTCATGGAGATTGAGATTGCTGGTAGTGTAATATGTACTATAGTCCGTTGGGATACTTGGGTGTTTGGTTCAAGGACCTTTAGGTATACCCAGATGGACCCATGCTCAAGTCCTGCAGTCGGCCTTGTGGAATCCGTATACACAAAAAGTTGGCCCTCTGTATATGTGCGTCTTGAATCCCTCAAATGCTATATTTTGGATCTGTGTTTGCTTGAAAAAAATATCTGCGTGTAAGTGGACCTGCACAGTTCAAACCCATGTTCAAGGGTCAACTGTATTACCATTACCTGTTTCTGGGCAATATGTACTTACATAACCATGTAAACATAATATAAATAGAATAATATTGTATATATTGTGTTTTTAACTTGCTTTTTTTCAATTTACTAACATCATGACTTTTTTCCGTCAATAGGTATCTCATACTTTAAAAAATTTATAGCATGAAAAATCGAGATATACATTACATAAAACACAATTATATTACACAGTATTCACCATTTAAAAATGTATATTTAAGAATTTTAGTATATTCACTATGTTTAGTATATTCACTATGTACCCATGCTCAAGTCCTGCAGTCGGCCTTGTGGAATCCGTATACACAAAAAGTTGTAAACCACCACTACTACCTAATTCCAGAACATTTCCATCATCCCCAAAAGAAACATCATACTTAATATCAGTTCCAATTCCCCCATCTGCTGGCAACTGCCAATGTATTTTCTGTCTCTATGGATTTGCTTATTCTAAGCATTTAATGTAAGTGAAATCATACAATATGTGACCTTTTATGTCTGGCTTCCTTCACTTAGCATAATAATTTAAAGATTAATCTATGTCGTAGTGTGCATTTCATTCCTTTTTATGGCTGAATACTGTTTTTCATTAATAAAAATAATTTTTCATTTATATACAACTTTTTGGCTGTTATAAATCTGCTGTGAACATTCGTGTACAAGTTTTTGTGTGGACTATGTGTTCATTTCTCTTGGGTATATATCTAGGAGTGGAATTGCTGGGTCATATGGTAATTCTGTATTTAACTTTCTGAGGGATTGACAGACTTTTCCACAGGAGCTGCACCATTTTACATTTCCACACTTCATGCTTTTTAATGGCTTTATTGTAATCTATTTTATTGATGTGCCATCATTCAATCCTCTATTGATTGATAGTTAATTCATTGCTATATTTTTGGCAATTATCGACACTAATGAAGTGAAAAAACTTGTATATACACCTTCACACATTTTTTTAAAGGATGAATTTTTAGAAGTGGACTTCCTGGATCAAAATGATTACATGTTGAAAATTTCGATACATTTTATCTGATTGCCCTTTAGAAATGTACAAAATTATATTCCCACCAATTGTGTGATGGATGCCTATTTTCCCAAACTTTTGTTCACATTATGAATTTTTGTCACTCTGATAATAAAAAGTCACATATTTTAAAACTTGTAATTTTTTGACTAATAGTGGGGGTAATTTTTTCACATTATTTTTGGGCCACTGTATTTATTCTTTTATGATTTGCCTAGTCATGACTGTTTTCCACATTTTTCTGTTGAAGTTTTTACATTTTTTTCTTATTGATTTATAAGAGCTGTTTATATTTTAGAAACATTACCTTGCTGTCCATTATAAATATTGCAGACTCTTTGCTCCAGTTTCTTGTTTATCTTTTGACTTTGTTTATGATTTTGCTCTTTGCCTTATAGACATTAAATTTTTTATATTGTTTAATCTTAATTTTTTTCCTCATGGCCTTTGCCTTGCTTAGAAAACTTCTGCACCCCAAGAATATAAGATTTTTCTGCATTTTTTTTCCTAAGAATGTCTACAATTAAATTTGGCATGATTTAGTAGAAAAGCTGGATTTTGTAGTTGGGCTTAACTACGTTCAAATGCCAATGTAGCCACTTATTATTAACAGCTGTGAAGTGTTATATATGTTTTCATACCGTCTCTGTACCTCTACTTAGTCATCTGTACAATGATAGTTAATAATAGTTGGTTTACAGTTTTGGTGAAATTAAATGCAATAATGTATGCAAACCATCTAGCACACTATGTGGGCACATACTGGACATTTAGTGCATGTTTTCTTCTCTCTCCCACTTAAACTCTGTCTTCCATCAGCCTAGTCAAAATCTGGACCAGAAGATAAGGGAAAGGAAGGTTTCAAAAAATAAGAGTGTTGTCCACAGTTTTCAAAACTAGTGAAGCCAGGTGGGATAAGTACATACTGAAAAGAAGATTGAAAATTCATTTAGTAATTAGGAAGTAATTTATGTTTAATGAGAACATTTTTCAGTACCGTAAGAGCCATATTTTAATAGAATGTGGACTAAATAAAGCTGTACAATATATATAAAGGACATGTGCATATGCAACATGTATCTATCATTTATAATATCTGGGAGTAATAGCTGTAACTCTATTCCTTTCTCTCTCATTTGTTAAAATGTTAGAGGATAGAGCAATACTAACCCATAAGTATATTATGCTGTCTCTATTAATAAATTGTATACAAATTTAGGTACTTTTTACTATGATTAGTTACAAATTATAGTATTTGTAACACTTCACAATTAATTATCAACCTGATTAAAAACTCTTCCTTTGGAATCTTGTTCTTCTTAGTAGTTCTTTCATAGAATTTATACATATTCTTCATTAAGTTACAACTATTTGTAAACAGTGTTATATTTCGTTTGTGGAAACCAACTGTAAATACATTTTGGAAAGAGATGGGAAATAGATAAATACTTACAGTATAGTAATCATTGTTTACATTTTTCTAATCTCCTTTCCCAGACTATAAGGTTTTTAGGGCAAGGGACATAGTTCTATAATGGATTTTTTAAACATTTATTTAAAAATTTTTTTTATTTTTAAGATTTTTGGTTTTTTTTTTAGAGACAGGGTCCTGCTCTGTTGCCCAGGCTGAAGTGCAGTGGCTATTCACAGGTGTGGTAATAGCACGCTACAGCTTGAACTCACAGCCTTAACGGATCCTCCTGCCTCAGCCTCCCTAATGGCTGGGACTACAGGTGCGCACTATGGCACCTGGCTTATAATAGATTTTTGAAAAATGTCTATGAAGTGTTACATTTTGCTGCATCTTTTGTCTTTTGGTAAAACAAATAAATGTTTCTAAAAAAAGTTAAGAAAAATAGATATTTATTTAGCTCTTCCTCACATGAAATAATAATAGACATGGATTATGTGCAATTAGGTTTCAGAAAACGATATCAAATTCTATTTCTTGACTTTGGGTAACTGTCTGTCATTCCTAGTATGTATGTATACTGTCATCATTTTGTTAGCGTCAAAACAAGAAGGGAATTCTCTATTGGTCAGCTCAGTAGGAAGGTAATGAGTTTAAGTAACAAAACAGGAAATTTGCTCCTCTGTGACCTTTGATGAGTTTGTGAAGTTGGTGTTTTCACTGTAGGATTGAAATTGGGAAGAGCATTATATTTAGTTTGCTTTGTTGCTTTAGTGGAGGATCTACCTGCCAGGAAAACACAGGAATCCAGGTTAAAGTCTCTGCTACCTTTGTGGGAAATGATGAACAATACCCTTCCTTCTGCTGACAAAATCTGGGCATCTGTATTTTTCAGTGGCTGGTTTTTGCTTTCACATAGGGCCAAAGTGTCCTTTTCCTGGAACCGAGCTTGACTCAAAGCCTTCGTAAGTTCTCTTGTTCTTTATTCTTATAATCAACTATTTTAGGAACTATTTTAAAGCTGACACTGCTTCCCTTCTAACCTTTTCCGTTCAATACAAAGCACCACCTTGTTGGCAGTCATTCGTAGGAGTAGAGTGGATACTCTTGTTATGCATTTATTCATGCCAAAAAGTTAAGGGTTAGCTATTTGTTTAAGCTATCTGTTGTGGATCAAAGTGAGTCAGCCTTGGCCCTACCTTTCTTTTAAATTCTTTCATAATTAAGATGTTGGCACCTTGGAACCCTTTCCTGGGTGGAGCTTTTCTTTATACTTTATCAAGTTTTATCTCAGTTTGGTTACTAAGATTTTTTTTTTTTTTTTACTCCACTGTTTTTAACGGAGACTTGTAGATTTAGATATGACTTACCCACATTCTAAACCCTGGTTCTCAGAATAGTAATACTAGTTTTAATACCTCTTTATATATATTTTGTTATGTTTATCTGATGCTGGAACGCTGTATAATTTGGTTCAGGTCAAAACCATGGGAAAGCTGTTATGGTAACTCTCAGACTTTCATATTGTTCAAAATTTTATATTCAAGATTTAATTTAAAATATTGTCCCAAAGAAATAGAAAAGCTAAAATAATAAGAAAAGTTATTCATTGTGAAAAGGGTTCATAAAGGTTAAACCCTTAGTTTTTGATATTATCAAGTTCAGTTTTCTAGTAATTAGAATCAAATGATTTCTTGAATCAGTGCTTAATTTTTTGATGCACAGTGTTCTTAGTTCATATACAGATTGCTTATTTACATAAACAGATATTTGTGAAATACTCAATTCTTTGATTTTTATGTGTCACTAGAGAGGCAGAGTCTGAAATTGGAAGGTAAGAGAAGGAAAATATGAGGCTTTTATAGGAAATGTTAGAATGTTCCTTTAGTTTGTTTCACATTTAAACATGTTGGACCGAATCTAATTTTTCTAGTGGATTTGTTACATTTAATGAAAGAGCTCTCATACTCTTGATATGCTTACTTTTAATAATGTGACTTATAGATGATATGTGATCCTTTTACGGATGCCCTTGCAGCTTGTCTCAGTTTGGGCCTGAACATAGTTGCTTTTGACTTTGTTTATAATAGCAAAGATGTTTTCATCTTTGGTGGACTTGAAGAAACATACTGTGCTGTGGATTCTTGTTCACCCATCTTGCAGATTGTACAGCCAGTTGATTTAGGAAAATGCTTTTCTTTGGCAATAATTGTTATTGATTAGGAGTTTTAGGAGAGAACTTGCAGTAAACTTTCTGTTCTTAAGTTGTAGACATTCTTGGGTATAAGTACTCTTCTATTTTTACCCCTCCTATTTAACTTTAGTACGTTAACTATAATGGAAAAGAGAGAAATTCAAAGGAGAATTTGTAGCAGTCAGATAAAGTGACCTTTGATCATTGGTATGTTAAGGAGAATTCTGGAGAACAGACAAATGACTGCGTGCTTATCCTTGAACACATGACTTATATGTTGGATTGATTTGTCTTGACTGTGTAGTAGTATCTCAGTACGTAATAGGGTGGAAACTGTCTGGTTCTGTGGCTCTTTTCCTGCTTACCTGGATATCTAACAAGTGCCCTCTAAGAGAGATGTGAGCTCTATTGAGGTTAGGCTGACAGAGAATTTGGAGAACAAGAGTACGAATAAAATCTCAAACCATGATTCTTTTTTTTTTTTTTTCCCAGTGTCTGTGTTAGTGAAGCAGGAAATGAAAGAGAAGAACTGCTAATGTGAATTTATTAGGATAATGGGAACATGGTTTCCTTTGTGTTATCTCTAAATTCGTTGAATAGTAAGCTGCTTTATAATGGGCATATAACATTTGTTCGTATGTCAGAAAAATGAACTTTTGAATCACTGTGTACTCTGTTCAGGTTACTTGGATTCAGGGTGCTGGTGTGTAATAGTAATTGGATTTGGGTATTCCTGGGTCTCTAGCCGTGTTATCATTTATGCTGCTAGTTATATAGTTCTACCTGTCTTTTTGAGGTTTCTGAGCTATACGCATGAAGAAAAATGATAATTGAATTATTAACCTATTAATGTATGGGACTCGTGCTGGGCTGTTTTAAAATTAAGGCTTCTAAAGGCCTCCTAGTCTTCAGCACCTCTTCTAGATCAATTTTAAAAAAATCATTTTGCTGAAATTGCCAAAATTATCTGATTTCTTTTTCTCAGGAAAGTTATTTTGAAATTTAGCCCTTTTGTCGTATCTCTCAATAGTTTATTCCTTTCTATTGCTGAATTCATTGTATAGATTTAACACAATTTATGCATTAGCCTATTGTTAGACATTTAGGTTGTTTCCAGTGTTTGGCTATTAAAAATCAAGCTGATAAGAACATTTGAGTTCAGTTGAATCTTTTGGTGAACATATGTTTTCTTTTTTCTTGGGTGTGTATCTAGTGTATCTAGGAGTGGAATGCCTGGGAAAGCCTGGGTGTGTGTTTAAGTTTTTAAGAAACTACCAAACTGTTTTCCAAAGTTGTACTATTTTGCATTCTCATCTACCGTGTATGAGAGTTCCAGTTGTTCCATATTGGTCAGTTTTTAACATTTTAGCCATTCTAATAGGGATGTAGAGTAGTACCTCATTGTGGTTTAACATTCATTTCTCCAATGACTAATAACATTAAGCATCTTATCATGTGCTTATTTGCCTCACAATATCTTCTTTGGTGAATTATCTATTACAGCGTTTTGCTCATTAGAATTTTGTTTTTATTGAGTTTGAGAGTTCTTTGTTTATACTGGGTGTGTATATATATATATATATATACACACACGCACACACACTCTTTATTATATATATGATTTGTGGATATTTTTTCTCAGTCTGTGAGTTATTTAACTTTCTCAGTAAGGTCCTTCAAAGAGCAAAAGTTCTTGATTTTGATGAAGTACAATTTATCAATTTTTTTTTGTTTTATAGATCATGCTTTTTGTTTTGGTGTTTAAGAAATCCTTGTGAAACTCATGATCACTGAGATTTTCTCCTGTGTGTTCTTCCAGGTGTTTTATAATTTGAGCTCTTAAATTTAGGCATGTGATCTATTTTGAGTATACAGTAGTTCCCCCTTATTTGTGGGGATACATTTCAAGACCTCCAGTGGATGCCTGAAACTGAGGATAGTACAGAACTCTATATACTATGCATGAATTTCTTTTTCCTTCCTCACAATTTCCCAGATCTTATCTTAGATCTAAGGTAAGATGTTAGATCTTATCTTAGATCTTGGCAACCTCACCATATGATTTTTTTTCTTATTGAGTTGCGAAGTTTCATCTTTTCACTTGAAGCACCCTACTGCTTCTCATTAGCATTCAAATTGCCAGCATCAAGAATTTTGAGCTTTGGGGCCTTGTTAAGTAAAATAAGGGTTACTTAAACACAAGCACTATGATACTGTGACAGTTGATCTGATAACCAAAAAAGGTACTAAGTAACTAATAGGCAGGTATCAGATACAGTGTGCCTATGCTGGACAAAGGGATAATTCGTGTCCAGGCGGGACGGAGCAGGACAGTGTGAGGTTTCTTCACGCTACTCAGAATGGCGCACAATTTAAAAAGTATGAATTATTGGAATTTTCCCCATTTAATATCTTTGGAACGAGGCTGGCCACAGGTAACAAAGTGCAGAAAGCAAAACTTCACATAATGGAGGACTAATGTATTTTATGAGGAAAAGACTGAGGTTCATTTGCTTCGAATATGGTAATCTAATTGCTCTAGCACTACTTGTTAAAGATTATCCTTTCCCCATTGAATTGTCTTGGCACCTATGTTGAAAATTAATTGACCATATATGTTTGTGTCTCCTAGACTCTGTTCTCTTGATCTGTTTGTTTGCCTTTATGTCAGTACCTCATTGCCGTGATTACTGTAGGTTTATAATAACTTGAAATTAGATCGTGTAAGTCCTCCAATTTTACTTTTCCTTTTCAAAGTTAGCTCTTCTAGGTCCTTTGTAATTTCATGTAAATTGTAGACGAGCTTGTCAATTTCTATAAAAAAAATACCTGCTGGGATTCCACTGGGATGGTGTTAAATGTGTAAGTCAGTTTGGGGAGAATTAACATCTTAACAATGTTGAGTCTTCTGATCCATAAATACGACGTATGTCTTCTTTAGCTCTTTAATTTTTCTTAGCAATGTGTTGTAGTTTTCAGTGTACTGGTTTGTGCATCTTTTTTTCATATTATCTCTATTTTATAATTTTTGATCCTGGTATTTTAAAAAATTCCCACTTTTGCTTGTTACTTGTGTATAATAATACAGTTGTTTTTTTGGGGGGGTATATTTATCTTGTATTTTGCAACCTTATTAAACTTATTGATTAGTTCTGGTAGCTTTTTTGTAGATTTTGTAGGATTTTTTTGCATATATATGATTTATTGTGTGTGAATAAAGATAAGTTTAATTCCTCCTTCCAATCTCAATGACTTTTTTTTTTTTGAGACAGAGTCTCACTCTGTTGCCTGGGCTAGAGTGCCGTGGCATCAACCTAGCTCACAGCAACCTCAAACTCTTGGGCTCAAGCAATCCTCCTGCCTCAGCCTCCTGAGTAGCTGGGACTACAGGCATGTACCACCATGCCTGGCTAATTTTTTTACATATATATTTTTAGTTGTCCAGCTAATTTCTTTCTATTTTTTTTTAGTAGAGATAGGGTCTCGCTCTTGCTCAGGCTGGTCTCGAACTCCTGAGCTCAAACAATCCTCTGCCTCGGCCTCCCTGAGTGCTAGGAATACAGGCGTGAGCCACCACGCCTGGCCTTGATGACTTTTATATCTTCCTTCTTGCTTGATTGCAAGGACTAGAACTTCTAATACAAAGTTGAGGTGAGAGCAGACATCCTTCCCTTGGTTCTGATCTTAGGAGGAAAGCATTCAGAATTTCCATTGCTTTATCAGGCTGAGCACACACCCTTTTATTTTTTAAACACGACTTTTTATTTTAAAATAGGAATGGCTGTTGGGGTTTCAAATGCTTTCTATGCATCTGTTGAGATGATCATACGTATTTTTAAAATATTAAATAGGTGGATTATGTTGATTTTTTGTTTTTTTTTTTGAATGTGAAACCAACCTTGCATTCCTGGGGTAATTATCACTTGGTATGATGACGTATCACCTTTTTTTTTTATATTGCTGGATTTGATTTGCCAAAATTAAAAAAAAAAATTCGCACCTATGTTCATGAGTTATGTAGTTTTCTTATATTGTGTTTGTCCGGTTTCAGTGTTAGGGTTAATGTTCAACTCAACTTTATGGAAGAGTTTCTATAGTATTGCTATTATTTCTTCCTTAAAGGCTAACCAACGTTGAGAACTACTGGACCACATATGATCCTTCTTTCCTTCTATTTCTAAATTCTGTTCTCATATAATAGGATGTACACATTCTAATAAATAAAAAACAACTCTAACTTCTGGGTCTTATTAAATGAACCTCCTTGGAAGTACAGTGGGAGAAGTAAGTTAATTTTACTGGATACAGCACAGAGCAAGTCAATGTTTTATTCAGATTTTTCATAGAAATAGAATTGACTTCAAGGGGCTGAGGATCTATAGGAGAGAAGGCAAGACTTCATATACTTACAGTGGTGTGCTAGAGTTGGCTTGTGTTGGCTCCAGGGAGCCAGTTATTTTTCAGAAATTTTGCAAGCCAATTATAAAACACAACTAATTAAAAATTAAATTATATAAACATAAAATTAAGTCATATTAGAAACAAAGATTCATTGCTTCTTAATTATTTTATTGTGTTTTATCATTACCTGTGCTTTTGAGGTTATTTACATTTGAAATACGATATAATGTTGTGCTAGCATTTCTTCCTAGCTCCTCATTCATTGGCATTAACTTGGTAGCCTGAAGTCTGCCATTCACGTGGGAACTTTTGTATCACAAATGCATGCTGGGAGTATTTGCACCATGGAAATAGACACATGCTTCAAATAAAGCTTAATGGTTGTCTAAACTTAAAGTGATGGTGGAAATGTTAATAATCCAGATTAAACTTTAATATGTTCTGAGTCTGTTGTGAATAGCACAAGAAGTTGAAATATTCTTCCAGTATTAGAAGGCCATTACAGGTTGGGTATCTCTTATCTGAAATGCTTGGGACCAGAAGTGTTATAGATTTCAGATTTTTTTGGATTTTGGAATATTTGTGTTATACTTACTGGTTGAGCATCCCTAATCTAAAAATCTGAAATGCTCCAGTGAGCATTTCCTTTGAGCGTCATGTCAGTGTTCAAAAAGTTTTGGATTTTGGAGCAATTCAGAATTTGGATTTTCAAATTAGGGATACTCAACCTGTATCAGCAAAGAAATTGCTCATGTCATTGGTAAACAAGTGAATTTCTGACAAGTCTTTGTTGCATCAATTTTATCTTTTTAATATAAATGAAATTATCAACCATCATTCACTTTAAAACTGTACTCATTTGTCAGTTGCAACCATAGATTGTCTATGGAAACGAGTTCAATAAGTCAACTGTAAAACATTCTGTGAGAGTCAGTTGGCTATGTGGAATTTACAATGAGTATTGTACATTTTATTATAATTTTTAAGTTTTGTAGTACATATACTTTATATTAGTAAAATTTATAATAATTACATACCTACACACTCTTCCCCCCTAGAAAGCTTATCTGTCTTCTGATCCTGGGTAGTTCCTGTAGTTAGTTATGTTGGCTGTGTCTTTTTTAGCTCTCTTGCCCAAAACCCAGAAATCAGTGGCTACTGCTTAGTACTCAGGGAAAGGCTCAGAATTCCTGTAAAGGTTTTCTCTGTTCTACTCTGTCGTCATACTTTTCCAGGTCTACCATATGAGGCAGTATGGTTTCATGGATAGGACTGAGACTGTAGAGCCAGACTGCCTGGGTTAAATTCCACTCTGCCACCCACTAACCATGTAACCAAAGGCAAGTTTCAGAACATCCCTATGCCTTTTTAAAATAGAGGTAATTAAAATACCTCCAACTTAGAGTTGTGATTACTAAGTGAATTAATGTGTGTAAAACACTAATTTATAATGTTTATTACATGGTTGGTGGTCATTGAAAGATAGTTATTTGTCTGTTATTTGTTTCCTCTTGGAAATTGCTGGGATGCTCAGCCTTTGGTGGAAGAGCTATCTGCAGTTTCTTAGCATCTAGAGATTATCTAGAGACAATTTTAATTGGTCAGAATGTCATCTTTGGCCAAGAACTTATGACTGAACTCATAACCTTTGACTTTTCTTTCTCTGACATACTGATTTCTTTGCAGTAGTACTTGATTTTCTAAATGTGTGTTTAACAGATACAATACTCTGGATTCATGCTTAGGTCATATTTGTGCAGATTCTCAATCCTAACACTATTGGCATTTTGTGCCAGACATTTCTTGTTGTGGGGGGCTGTACTGAGCATTGCAGATGCTTAGCAGCACCAATGACCTCTGCCTATTAGATGCCAGTAACACCCCTGCTGCCCCACCCAAGTTTTGATGACCAGAAATGTCTGTAAACATTGCCAAATGTTTCCTGAGTGGCAAAATCACATCTGGTTGAGAGCTGCTTTTTTAGAGGGGACTTTAGTATGTGCTGCCCATAGGAGACTGTGATTTGTTATTTTAGTATTTCTTGGAGAGAGCCATGACAGTTATTAATCAGTACTTATTTTTTAGACTACCATTAGTTTTACTCAGTAGACCTTTCTCATATTTTCAGTTTAGCTACTTGATTTAGTTGCTGCTACTGGGATTGGTCAATAAGGGTGTCTCTCTCTTTTTTTTTTTTTTTTTTTTTTGGCTTATTGCCCACACTGATGGCTTAAAAAAATCTTTTCTTGCCTGTATAGATGCCATAGATTTAGACATCTTAGGGAAGTTTTCAGTAGGTAACCAACACCCAGACCTAACCTTTGTCGTTGCACTTTGGTTCCAAAAAGAAGAGATGAAGCTTTTACCAATGATTCTACTTCTTACCTTATGCTCAGAGGTTGTTGGGATAACAAATATTTTCTATGTCAGGAAGGGAAATTATTGCTTGGGGGTAATCTGTTATCCTTGAGGATTTATAAATGACCTTTAGGCTCTTCAAAAAAAAAAAAAAAAAAAAAAAACAACCCTGGGTATTTTACTTGAATTTAAAATTATTGAACAACTGATGGATAAATACAGTGTTAAGTGTTCTTGGTAGTAAGTTTTTAAACATGCTTTTGAATTGATCTTTATGCTTTATGTATGTACATAAATATTCTCCAGTATATATCTTGAATCTATAAATTAAAAATATGGGCCAGGTGTGGTGGCTCATGCCTGTAATCCTAGCACTCTGGGAGGCCGAGGTGGGCGGATTGATTTGAGCTCAGGAGTTCGAGACCAGCCTGAGCAACAGTGAGACACCGTCTCTACTAAATAAAATAGAAAGAAATTATCTGGACAACTAAAAATATATAGAAAAAATTAGCCGGGCATGGTGGCGCATGCCTGTAGTTCCAGCTGCTCGGGAGGCTGAGGCAGGAGGATCGCTTGAGCCCAGGAGTTTGAGGTTGCTGTGAGCTAGGCTGATGCCACGGCACTCTAGCCAGGGCAACAGAGTGAGACTCTGTCTCAAAAAAAAAAAAAAATAAAAATAAAATGTAGTGTTTCCATTAGACACACAGTTTGCCTTATTTTAATATGTTTTATAATACCAAATGATTTTTAAAAATATGTGCATATGAGTGATTTCTGGTAGAAAAACATTTAACATTCATTGTTAAAAATTAAGCAAAATTAGGTTAATTATTCTCAGAGTATGAAAAAAACTTCAGAAAAATATCCTGGGTACAACAGATGAATTAATCTTAGAGAAATTCCTTAGAGAAATTATATGCCGTAGTATTAGACTTATAAAAACAAAATATTTTACAAAAACCTTAATGTTCTGCTTTTGATGAAAGAGAATATGGATGTTTAAAATGGACAGTGATCTTTTTTATACGCTCATTCATTTTGCGACTCTATAAGTATTTTAAAACTACCTACCTTATTCGGCAGCATTTTATTTCTCATTTTATTAATCTTTGTAATTTTTACAGTACAAGATTATCTTAGCATTTTGCTGATGTCTTTAGGTAATATACAGCTTTCTCAATATTGATAGCATGCTAGGTTATTAGAATTATGACAAGATTATTTTTGAAAATGAGTTTATGTATGTCTTCATATGTAGTCAAATGTCTTTTTGTTTTTTAATTAAAAATCCCTTTGTAAAACAAGCATGTGATACTGCTTTATGGCTATTAGAATGGCCAAATCCAAAGCACTGATAACACAAATTCTGGGGAGGATGTGTAACAATGGGAGTTCATTGCTGGTGGGAATGCAAAATAGGATAGCCACTTTGGAAGACAGTTTGGGCAGTTTCTTACAAAACTAAACATACTCTTACTGTCTGACCCAGCAATTGTATTCTTTGGTATTTACCCAGGTGAATCAAAAGCTTATGTCCACACAAAAACCTGCATGTGAATGTTTGTGGCAGTTTTACTTATAATTGCCAAAACTTGGAAGCAACCAAGATGTACTTTAGTAGGTGAGTGGCTAAAGAAACTGGTACATCCAAACAATGAAGAGTTATTCAGCGCTAAAAAGAAATGAACTTTTAAGCCATAAAAAGATATGGAGGAAACTTAAATGCATATTACCAAGTGAAGAAGCCCATCTGAAAAGGCTATGTAATGTATGATTCCAACTGAAATGACATTCTGGAAAAGGCAAAACTGTGGAGGCAGTAAAAAGATTAGTAGTTGCTAGGGGTTAGGGAGGAGGAGAGGAATGAACAGGCAAAACATAGAGGATTTTTAGGGCAGGCCTTATATTTAAAAATTTCTATGTTGTAGTTAGCATATGGGAATGATGCTTTTAATCTGTAAATAACCAGAAGGTACTACTCCATTAAATTTGTTTTGATCTACTTTATTTCATCCAAAGATACTTAACCGTCTTAAAATATAGAAGTATATTCTTATATCCCTTTTTCATAGGTAGACACCATGGTGACCTATAGGCAGTTCTTACATTAGTACTACATAAAAGAAAAACGATATTTTTGAGGGCATTGGTGAAAAGTTCCCTGCATTGTATCTGAACACTTTGTTAACGAAAAAATTGAGTTGATTAAACAGTTGCATGTGAGGAGGGTCTGTGTACTCAGCATAGTAAGTTTGTGGGATATCTTAAGTTTTTTCTCCACAAGAAGTTTAATTAAAGGGTTTACTATCTCTTTGGGTTTGACTAAGAGCTGTGTAATTAGTTAGATAATTAGCAGTTTGGGAGACAACTCTGTGTTGAATTATTTTTTGTTGACTTTATTTCTTTTTGGTCTAAAAATCTATCCCGTTCAAGTATAATAATCTTGGCTGCTTGAAATTCAGACATTAGGTTCGTTGATGTGAAATTGGTAGTGTCTGGAAGGGGAGTTGATAGATTTAAATCAATTGATTTAATCATAAAAAGAAGAGAGAAAGGAGGCTTATTGTACTGTCATATGACTGTATTATATTTAACCAGCTTCTTTTTTGTTCTTTTATTTATTTATTTTTTTGGAGACAGGGTCTTGCTCTGTCACCCAGGCTTATTTTTTCCAAATTGTTGCCACTTGGAATATAGATTTCCCAGTAATATTGTAACCAAAATACTGTAACAATAAAATTATAGTGTTTGATCCAAGAAAGTAGAATTTCAGATTTATGATAATAGTATGAGTTATCATTTTGAGGGTTTATTTTATTTAAAGACCAAGGATTTATTTATTTGTTTATTTATTTATGAAGGAATGAAGGAATGAATGAATGAATGACAGAGTCTCGCTTTGTTGCCCTGGCTAGAGTGAGTGCCGTGGCGTCAGCCTAGCTCACAGCAACCTCAAACTCCTGGGCTCAAGCAATCCTTCTACCTCAGCCTCCCGAGTAGCTGGGACTACAGGCGTGCGCCACCATGCCCAGCTAATTTTTTCTGTATATATGTATTTTTAGTTGTCCAGATCATTTCTTTCTATTTTTTAGTAGAGACGGGGTCTCGCTGTTGCTCAGGCTGGTCTCGAACGCCTGACCTTGAGCGATCCCCCCCGCCCCACCTCGGCCTTCCAGAGTGCTAGGATTACAGGTGTGAGCCACCGTGCCCGGCCGACCAAGGATTTATTGAAGGCAAATATTTGAGGCAGATCAGTGTAGTAGAATTGGATTTGAAGTCCAGTTCTGCTGCTTGCTAGCAAGCTTCTCAACCTCTTTAAACTAGTTTTCTGAATTCTAGAATTGAAGTAGTAATACTTATAAGATTGTTGTGAGAAATGAATTAAGTCAAATAAAGTTAGGTAAATTACTTATATGTAGTAGCTAATTGGTGGTAGCTGTGGTGGTGATTATTGTTACCATCATTTGATGCTCCTAAAGAATCCCAAATTAGAGATAGGTAGTACAGTCCACCCTAAGTGGATTCTCTGAGTCTCAAAGAGTTTGAGTACACATTTTAGAGTTGAGTCTTGTGCCAACTGAATCTCTTTACTAGTGATGATAATTGTGCATGCTGAAAAACTGGGGTTAAGTGTGGTGATAATCGAATGTCGTGCTATAGTTTGCTTTTATGTCATGGGAAGTGACAAGAATATTTTTATATCTAATATAAGTACTGGGCTTTTAAGGCATTTGTAATTTCTTTAAGAATGTGACAGCTGAATGAATAGAGGATATAGGCCCCCTAAGATGTGTGACTAGAAGCAATGCTATTGAGTTTAGCAGAAGAAAGCAAAAGGGAATGAAGGAAGAAGGCAACTAGGATTGGTAGTATCGTTTATTATTAGACTCATATGGATGGCAATTCTTCATATTAGGAAAATCTGTATTAGGAAAAAGTCAGAAAAGCACAAATAGATTTTTGAAGCTTCCCATACCTTTCCTTTGCTCACCTGTACAGTACCATCTCTCCAGGGCTCTGGTGATATTTTTCAGCAACCCTGAACTGCTTGTAGATACTGTACTTGCAGTTGTCCTCATATTATTTCTTATCTGTGTGTCTTTGCTTATGCTTTTATTTTTGCTTTGATCATCTGTCACCTCTCTACCTACAACCCCTTTCCCTGAGAGAAATACTGATTCCTGTTCATACTTTAAGAGCTAGCTCAGTGTCATGGCCTGCTGGAAGTTGTATCATCTCTTCCACTTCAGCACTGTGGCACTTTGAGACAAGTTGTCTTTTAATCCTGTGTGTGTGTGTGTGTGTGTGTGTGTGTGTACACGCACCACATCTTTGTTGGTGCTAGATATTGTCAATTTTTAAATTTAATCATTCTCATAGATGTGTAGTGATATCTCTTTGTGATTTTAAGTTGCGTTTCCCTGATGCCTAATGTAGTGTGCTTACTTGTTACCAATGTGTATTCTTTGGTGAAATATCTGTTCAAATCTTGCCATTTTAAAAATTTGATTGTTTTATTGTTTTGAGAGTTCTTTATATATTCCAGAGTGCTTTTTCAGATATGCGTTTGCAAATACTTATTCTCAAATCTTACCATGTCTTTTCATTCATCTTTCAAAGAAAAAATTTTTAAATTTTTATGAAATTTAATTTGTCAGTATTTTTCTTTTATGGATCATGCTTTTTGTGTTACGGCTGAGAAATCTTTGCCTAATCTGAGGTCACAAAGATTGTTTTCTCACCGTTTTCTTCTAGAAGCTTAACCAGCTTAAGCTGGTTTGCTAAGCTCATGATCCATGTATTGTGATGCAAAGTATAGATTGATGTTTGTTTATTTTTGCATGTGGATTTTTGCATTGTTCCAGCACCATTTGATGAAAATCTATCCTTTTTCTATTGAATTACCTTTACACCTTTGTTGACTGTATATGTGTGGATCTATTTCTAGTTTCTCAGTTCTGTTCCATTGAACTGTATGTGTCTATTCTTTCATTAATACCAAACTGTCTGGATTACTGTAGCTTTTAATAAGTCTGTAATCAGGTAGTGTGTACATCCAAGTTTACATCTTTTTTTCAAAAATGTTTTGACTATTTTAGATCCTTTGTCTTTCCATGTAAGTTTTAGAATCAGCTTGTTGATTTCTACATGGGGAAATATCCTGAAGGAAGGAAGAGGTAAAAGATGACTTAAGCCAGAAAGGATGGATAGGAACTTGATACCCATTGAAATAGATGAGAATGTATGTATCAGAAGAAATAGAAAACACAGACTAAACCAAAGAAGTGGAAAGATAGGAGTCAGGATAAGAAATCATAGTCCACCTGGAAAAATTGGTGTTGACAATTTTAAGCTCTTCTAATCACCTTCCATTTTCTATAGGATAATTCGATTGCATTCAGTATCTTGAGGTAAGTGGGCAGCATTAAATACAAGGCATTAAAGCAGAGTGATTGTTAGGTGGAGAATAAGACCTAGTTTGGAATGATAGAAAAGAGCTTAGGTTGTCCAAATTGATTGTTAATGAAATAAAATGAAACATGTCTAATAGTAGCATTATTTTGAAATTTTGAAGTGATTGGTAAATTCATAACCCAGGCCTAGTCTGTGTTTTTCCTTTTAGTATTTATTTATGTCTCATGTTGCTGCTGCTGTTGTTTTCTTATATCATATATATGGGAGAAAATTTCTGAATGTGCAGAAAAGGAGTTATATTGTAATTCTTTCTCCTTTTTGTCTTCCTGGTAGTACTTTAACTGACAAGTAGACCATGCTCTTACCAGAACTAGAAGTTTCCTGTATTTCTCTGGATTGCCATAAAGTTATCTTTGGTTACCTATGGAAAGACCTACCAATAAGATCTCATCATCTTGTAGGCCTAGGGGTTTTATTGCCACATATGCCAGTGCATTTTGTTTGGGGAGATAGCTAGTGTTTGACTTGGGATATGAAGAAGATAACTAAGAATAAACTGACTAGAAATAATACATATGAGTCCAAGTATTTCTAAAGACCAAGAGGAGTCCTTGTTATTGCTATTATCTAATTATTTGGTTTGCTAATAAGGATTGTGAAAAAAAATGATCACTGGGTTTGGAAGCTAGTTGCTATCTATCACCTTAATACCAGTTATGGTATATGCTTAAACATAGACCAGTTAAATATTCTAGTATATGTTTAATCTGTTATCTTCAGTCCTACTGCCCAATATTAGGCCATTTAAAACTTGCCATTCTTGTCCTGGGAACTCTATTCTCTCCACTTGTCCTTGACCCTTCTAGAAGTTATCTATTATTCAACACCCTCATCCTTTGTGATAAGATTGTTTTATTTTCCCTTTAGTTCTACTCATTTCAGAATAGTGACAGTAGGGAACAGTGCAACTACCTGATGAAGGACAAAAAGTTGTAACAAGAAGAAATGTTAAATTATTATTTTATTTTATTTTTAGAGATGGGATCTGGCTCTATTGTCCAGACTGGAGTGCAGTGGTGTGATCATAGCTCACTGCAGCCTCAAACTCCTGGGCTCAAACAATCTTTCCACGTCAGCCTCCTGAGTAGCTAGGACTATAGGCATGTGCCACCATGCCTGGCTAATTTTTTAAATTTCTGTAGTGACATGGTCTCCCTGTGTTGCCGAGACTGGTCTTGAATTCCTGGGCTCAAGTGATCCTCTTACCTTGGCCTCCTGAAAGTGCTGGGAGTCACCGTGCCTGGCCTCTTATGAGAATTATTTAAAAGTAAAATATTCTATAACTTTCTTTTTGAAGCAGTGCCATGAAAATGGTATATGAGAGTAAGAACAATACTTATCTTGTTCACTGTTGAAGCCCTAGTGCTTGGTACAATAAATGACAACAGTAGGCATGCAATAAATGTGTCTTGAATAAATGTTAAACTGGTCAGAAACATGAGACTCCAAAAGTCTGAAGGTTATTTTTTCATAATGATGAGTGACTTCACCATCATCAAACATAGGTTTTGTTTATTTTGTTTAGAATGGTCACAGAGCTGGAGATGTCATGAAAAGTTCTTTTTGAATGCTTGCATTATTTATCATCTATGGACTTTTTAGTTGAATATGTAACTAAAGACAAATGCCATCCCAGAGGCCCTTAATATGGAAATGGAATGAGATTGCTAGTGAAATTGTTTTTTATCCCAAGGTGTGTTCTGAACTCTTTTGATTTCCATCAATCTTTAATTTTGCCAGTGTGATCCTATTATATGCAGTATGATTTTTTTTTTTTTTTTTTTTGAGACAGAGTCTCACTGTGTTGCCTGGGCTACAGTGCTGTGGCGTCATCCTAGCTCACAGCAACCTCAAACTCCTGGGCTCAAGCGATCCTACTGCCTCAGCCTCCTGAGTAGCTGGGACTACAGGCATGTGCCACCATGCCCGGCTAATTTTTTCTATATATTTTTTAGTTGTCCAATTAATTTCTTTCTATTTTTAGTAGAGACGGGGTCTCGCTCTTGCTCAGGTTGGTCTCGAACTCCTGAGCTCAAACAATCCGCCCGCCTCGGCCTCCCAAAATGCTAGGATTACAGGCGTGAGCCACCGCGCCCGGCCTGCAGTATGATTTTTGAGGTGCAGTTTTTTTTAGCATTAGCTAGTAAGCCCATTCAGGTAAGGCATAAATTTTGTATGACAGTTTTAATGATTAATTGTTATATATTAATTAAAGTTAAGTTAAAAGTAGATATTGATGAGGAGATAGAAACTTCAAAAATGGTGCAGTGCAAGAGTTATTTTGCTCTGTTAAACAAGAGAAATGTGGACACATTTTCTCAGGAAGCTTGGAGTGCTTAAGACCAGATGGGAAGAATGGGATGTTTGTCAAGGTGAGTATTCATTAAATAACAAATAATGTGTTTTCCCTTCCATAACTTTTGGGAATAAATGCCAATATAAGACAGATTTATCTGAGAATTTGTAAAATGTAATGCCATTGACATTTGCTCTAAAACATAAACAGAAATATCTAATGTAGGCTTAATTTTGTGTTCTTCCAGTTTTAGGAACTCTGCTAGCATCTGCATCTCTGCCCATAATTGCTTTTGTGAACTACTATTGAAATGATCACTTAAAATTTCTATGGAAATAGGTACATCTTTAATGATTCATATTTCAGGTTGAATCCCATTAAGTTAGAAGTGTGTGATTCATTATGAAGCAGTCTTTGGTGGTTGTAGCGTTCTTTCTTAGTCTGAATCTTAAAGGAAATAATAGTAATTGTGCTCAACTATAGACTGAGATAAAATGGTCTTAAACTTACGGTGTTGAGAGGGAAGATATAGGACTTACATCTTTACATACAGTATAGATAGAGGCCACTGTTTTTATAAGTGCCTCTGGATGACCAATATTTATGGAAGTTTAGTTCTGTTTTTCAACAGTTTGCTCAGGTTTGGCTCAGCTTATTTTGTCAGGGGGAATTATGCTGCTTTATTTTCCTAGTCCTAGATATAAAACCTGAGATTTGGAATTCTTTAGTAATAGTATACTTGGGCATATTGGGTGTATTTTATATGTATTTTTTAATACTATATTCATTGAAATAGCATGTTATGTAGGTATCTTTTATTTGCAGTTTTGGAGACTCCAATCTAAATTTTTCTATGTAAAATAGCCCTAGTGTTATGTATAATATTCCTTGTAATTAAAAAAATTGAAATACATTAAAAATTTTTTTTAAGGACATGAGGTCTTGCTATGTTGCCCAGGCTGGAATGCAGTGGCTATTCACAAACACAATCGTAGCACACTGCAGCCTGGAACTCCTGGCCTCAAGTGATACTCCCGAGTAGCTGTGACTATAGGCATGTGCCATTGTGCCTGGCTTTAAAATACATTTTCTATAAAGTTGGCATTTCACAGGTTTATCTGAAATTTTTGCTTAATGGAACAGAAGACTGCCTGACAAATTTATGAAAACTTTCACTATGTGGTTGGTAGTATTTAGTCAGCCTTTGATGATAGAGATTAAAACTGGAATAATTCACATAGGGACTAAGAAGTAGGAGTTAATCAGATTCCTTGTCTAGGACTGATGGTTATTCTCAGAAATTTTACAGTAGAGTCTCTGAAGGCTGTTAAGTGATACGCTAAGGAAGAGAGAGTGGATGGCAGGTTTAATGCAGCTTAGTATTTGGGGAACTATGTAGAGTATTTTTCATAATGTTGAAATGGTCTTGAAAAATGGGAAATTAAAAATGTGTTGCAGTTTACTTTGTTTCGTAATCAGGATCTCCACTATAAATTAGATTGATGTAATGGGAAAATCCTTTGGGAATTGGTATAAGATGTTGTAGAAATTAGAAACTCTTGGGAAAAACTAATTTAAAAACTTGCCTCTTTATCAATTTGAAATTAAAGATAAGGAAAGGAATTAGCTGTGCTAGGTTTTCCCAAATAAAACAATTTTGTTTCTTGAATGAAAAGTGTTCATCACTCAATATTTAAGCCTTGGACTGACCCATATGAGACTATTAGAATATCAGTGTCACATTTAGAGATTTAAATTACATTTGAATGATTATTTCATAATTTTAAGTTATTTTGAAATTGATTTTTGTTGTATGCCCATAAGGTGGAAAGTTGATACCGAGGACCTGAGAAGGGAAAATAAAGCTGAACAGAAGGATTCAATAATGCTAATTTCCTGAATCCGAGTTTTTAATAGTACGGTTAAAAACCTGATGTTTGGAGTAGTAGTGACTAGAACTATACTAAATTAGTTATTATAGTTAAATGAAAAATGTTTTAGCTTCAATTAGATGATCTAAATCTAGATCATGTTGAAGAATTAAGTGATTTGTGTTTTTATTGGCATCCTAATTGAATCCAAAATAGACCTCTGACCCGTAATATGGCAGTATTAATATTACTTTGGTTTTTACTTATTATAGATATTGGTAAACATTTTATGGAGCTGGTTTTTAAGGAAGAGGTTTTGTAATTTTAATGGGCTTATAAAGATGGAAAAATGAAAAATTAAAAAAATTGTTATATATATAGTATCTATTTTAGAGATTATAATTGGAGCGCCAGAAAAGATGGCGACTTCTCTTATCTAGATTTTAAAGATATTGGGGAAAATCAAACATGTAGATTTATTACTATTTCTTTAGATTAATTTTTAGAAAAGCATAGGATGTTAATTAGCTTGAGAAGGGAAGGGTGGGAGGAAAGTGGTAGATTTTAGGATTATAAAGCCTATGATCATTCCACAAATACATATTAAGCGCTTACTATGTGGCAGGAACTGTATAGAGATTATAAAAAGTACATGCCTCCACACAGAAATAACTCACCGTCCCCTTACTTAACATATTATCTCGTGGGAACCATATTAAAACAGTCAGATTAAGTTGATTTCTAATCCTATGTCTTGTGTTTTATAAAAATGATCTAAAATTAATAAAACCTATTTAGTAGTTTTCGTTTTTTACCCATCGTCATTGTAGGTAATGGATTATGTAGCATGTGTTTGGATTTAGATCAATTTGGTTTGGCTTTACTTAATCCTGTATTTCTGTGGATTCTTATATTAGTATGCAAAAGTACCTACAGAGATACATGTACCTTATGGTGTACAGTAGAAATTCTAAAAACTCTGGTAAAAACCTTATTTTCAGAAATATTATACATAGGCTGAATGTAGTAGAAATCAAGTTTTTCTCCTCTGGAAAATGATCATATTCTTTGTGCTATATGAAGTTCAAAGATATTTATGGAAAATAAAATGGCTTAGTATCACCCAAATTGATAGGATTAGAGTTGAGGAAGCTTAACTCAGAAACTTGGGAACCTCTTACTGTTTACACATGAACAAATATGGAAAACTTTCGATTTGCCCCCTTTACATAAATGGAAAGGAATGACTATTTTCCCTTCAGAAATATGAGAGAAAATGGTTGTGTGGTAAATTTTTTATTGTACTCTTATAAACTAGCTTTGATTTTTTGATAGAATACCTGTAATTTTTCTTTATTCTCTGTATGTAACAAATTTCAGACCACTTGAAACTAATCTTCCATTTGGGATGGAAGTTCTGCATTCTACTTAGAGACGGTACCAGATTCAGATACTTTTTTTGAGGGGGGTTGGTGTGTGTATGTATTAAAATATGAACAAAGAACCAACTATAAATACTATGTGACAATTTACTGACAGCATGCAGGAGTTTAATTAAGCTCAGGACTTTGTATCATTTTCTATTCATATTAGATCTGTACTGGATTTTTTTCCTGCCTACTACCAAGTAGTAAGACTTGTATCAGACCCCTTGAATAAGTTTAGGGACATCTGTCATCTCCTTCTTACTTAGCACATCTGAGGAATTTTATGTCTAGTTGGTCATCACTGATGATGGTTCAGTGATTATTTTGTTACATGAAGATGGTGGCATAATACAGTCATGCACTGCATAAGAACGTTTCAATCAACAGTGGACAGTGATGTAAGATTATAATACCATATTTTTACTGTACCTTTTCTATGTTTAGATACACAGATACTTACCATTGTGTTACAGTGGTCTATAGTATTCAGTACAGTTACATAATGTATAGGTTTATAGCCTAGGAATGATAAGCTATACCATATAGCCTAGATGTGTAATAGGTTATACCAACAGTCCCCAAACTTTTTGGCATCAGGGACCAGTTTCATGGAAGACAACTTTTCTGCAGACTGTGGGGGAACGGTTTCGGAATGATTCAGACATACTACATTTATTGTACAGTCAAACCTCTCTGATAATGGTAACCTGTATTTGCAGCCACTCCACAGCACTGGCATCACCACCTCAGCTCCACCTCAGATCATTAGGCATTGGATCATCATAAGGAGCTTGCAACCTAGATCCCTCGCATGCACAGTTTACAGTAGGGTTCGCGCTCCTATGAGAATCTAATGCCGCTGCTGATCTGACAGGAGGTGGAGCTTATGTGGTGATGCGAGCAATGGGGAGTGGCTGTAAATACAGATGAAGCTTCGCTTGCTCACCACCTGCTGTGCAGCCTGGTTTCTAAAGGGCCATGGCCCAGGGGTTGGAGACCACAGGGTTATACCATCTAGGTTTGTATACACTGTGATGTTGGCAAAATGCTGAAATTGCCTATCAATGCATTTTTCAGAGTATATCCCTGGTGTTAAGTGACTCATGACAGTACTGGTTTTGATTAGGTTGGCCATGTAACTCATCCACATTGGACACTTTTGAGAGTGAAAAGGAATGATAAAAAATTACTTCTGGAACAACAGATATAAATCAGTACTGGCCCAGGCAAGCTAAGATACGTAGTCATCCTAATTAGGATACTTTTGATTGCAAGCAACAGAAAACACAACTGAAACTAGCTTAAACAATAAAGGAACTATGTTGGCTTGTGTATCTGAGAAGGCCAGTGTTTGGGAGTGCTACAGGTGTGATTCAGTGAGGACTCTGACTTTGTTTTCTATTTTCCAGATTCTGCCTTCTATGGCTAGCTTCTCTTACAGTTGTTGAATGGCTGCCAGCAGCAATTTGGGTTATTCTTCATTTATGACCAGCAGGAGAGACAAGCCTGCTTCTCCCATAAACATAGATTGAATCTTGAGGCTTTGTGATTATTGGATACTTTTGAACTAATCTCTGTACCAAGGGGAATGTCTGTGCTGATTGTCTTAAGCATGGGATATCTGAATATCACTAAGTGAAGGAGGATACAATTACTTAGACTAGTCAGAGTTCATTCAGGAAACTGTAACATCAGTCTGTCTAGGAAAGCAGCGCAACTGAATGAAGGGAAGGGGTTAGGAAAAAACCACAGTGTTTACCACTGCAAAGTCCAGTGTTGTTTCTTGTTTGCATTTTCCCTTAGGCATCTATTAGTAAGTTCCTGCAAGAGACCGGTCTACTGCAGATATGTTTTTTTTTTTTTCCTCAAGTGAGGATTTGTAGTATAAAATGACTTATACTACAGTGGAAGAGAAAAAAAAAAAACCTGGCAGTGAGAGAGAGAAAAAACTTATCATCCCATTTTCTCTTTTTTTCCTATTAAGATTATACTAATTGTTAATCTTCTTTTTTTATAGACTAATAGGGATGCCAAAGGAAAAATATGATCCTCCAGATCCTCGCAGAATTTATACCATCATGTCAGCAGAGGAGGTAGCCAATGGGAAAAAATCTCACTGGGCAGAATTAGAAATCTCGGGTGAGTAGAATCTGAAGTATTTAAGCTGGAATATAACAGCAATAATGAATATGAGTTGAATATTGCTATATTTATTTCTTTTTGTACATTTCTAATTAGATGGTCTAACTGAAAAGATACAAGATGCTGAGGTACTAGTGTTTAATTTATTTGTTAATTTTATTTGCAACTAAATCTTTGTTTCTACCCTTTCTTTTGAGATTAGTTACATTGAGCAAGAGTTGGCATCTGAAATTGAGGATATTGGGAGTTCAATTTCTAAGTAAGATTAGGTTCTTTGATACAATAGATTCTGTTTTGGCTATTTCAGAGTAATTATTTTTGCAAATTGAAATCTTGCCATCATCTTATCATCTCAGTGAAGAAGGAAACCTAGAAGCTATCTGTTTTAACAAATAAGTGATAACTGTGTTATAGGACATTAATACATGTTTAGCATTTGTTAAAATAGAGTATGATTCCTAAAAACTTATAACCCTAGTCTAATAATGAGAAAAACATCAGACAAACACAAACTGTAGGGCATTCTGCAAAAATGCCCAACTAGTAATCTTCAAAATTATCAAGGTCATATAAATCAAGGAAAGACTGAGAAACTGTCCCAGACCAGAGGAGACTAAGGAAACATGATAACTAAATGCAAAATGGTAGCCTGCATTGAATCCTGGAGTGTAAAAACTGGTGAAATCCAAATGTAGTCTAGAGTTTAGTTAATAGTAATTTACCAGTGTTGGTTTCCTAGTTTTGACAAATGTACCATGGTAATGTAAGATTCTAATAGGGAAACTGAATGGGGGGTATATAGGAACACTGGAACACCTGTATTATCTGGGTAACTTTTCTGTAAATCTAAAACTATTACAAAATTAAGAGTTCATTAAAATGGATTATAAGGACTATTTTTCTTTTATGAATTGGTACAATACAGATTATATATAGATGTATTTTTTTCCCCAATAGGTTTCTGTTTGGAAGAGTTAAACCTCCATTGTAATTTCAATACCAAAAATTCCTTGCACATTTAGCTAAAAGGTAACTTTTAGCTAAAGTGTGGATGGGTGATTGGTAATGAAAAGAATGAATATGAGCAAATTGTATTAGCTTAGTCAAGGGTTTCTCAGCCTTGGCACTACTGACACTTTGGACTCTGCAATTCTTTGTGGTGGAGGGCTGTTGTGTGCATTGTAGGATGTTTTGTAGCATCCTTGGCCTCTACTCACTGCATACCAGTAGTACCCTTTTAGTTGTGACAACCAAAAATGTCTCCAGACATGCCAAAGTCCCCTGGGGAGCAAAATCACCCCTGATTGAGAACCACTTGGTTAAGCCCTACACAGAAGTGAATTAAGTTTCTCTTTTACCCAGAGCCTCTTCATTTGAAAACTTTATTTCCTATTAAAATGCCAAATCCTAGTTGGCACTTTAAGTCTGATTATAGACAGCAGGAAGGAACCTCTGGTAGAAAGAACTCTGAACAGGGGTAAAAGTTTGAGTATACTGCTCAATAGCTATATGAAAAGTAACATTTCCCCTTTGAGATTTTGTGCTCTCTCTACCTTCCACTGCCCCTCTTATCAAAATCTACCATTTGGAAAATGCAACACTGAAGTGCACATATAGTAATAACATTCACTGGGTGTCAGGCAGATGGGAGGGGGGAAAGGAGGATGGGTATATACACACCTAATGGGTGTGGTGTGCACCGTCTGGGAGATGGACACGCTTGAAGCTCTGACTCAGGTGGGGCAAAGGCAATATATGTTACCTGGACATTTGTACCCCGTAATATGCTGAAATAAAAAAAAAAACAAAAACAAAATCTATTTGGAAAATAATGTAATTAAAATACCACTTAACTTTTGCAAAGTTTATAAAATATTGTCCTATAAAATATTTTATATAATTAATACTTACAGGCAAGATAGGTAAGATAATATCCCATTTTATAGAAGGCAGGGCTAGATGATTTGCCCAGACTTACATAGCTAATAGATGGTAAAAATCAGGAATCTGAACCGAGTCTTCTGACTTGTTCTGGTACATGTTCCACCACAGCTATCAGATGCTGTGACTGATAGAGCTTAATGTGTGACTGTTTCAATAAGTATGTTGCATTTAATGCAAAACCTTAAACCAGAGTTGATAATCTGTAATTGTGACATTGGAAAGCTGGGGAAGATGTCCCTTTTGTGGGTAAAATGGTTTTCCTGGTGACTAAGCTAAGGTTGGTTCTAAATGATAGTAATTTACTCTTGTTTATTTAAACATTTGTTATTATTATTTATTAAAGTTGTAGACTTATCCACCCTGGATATGGTTATACCCTATTAATGGAGGGCAGGTTTGTTTGGAAGCAATCAAATGGCATTAAATACAAAATTAAAATGTCAGAATACAATAACTGTATTTGCAGCGTCTTCTACAACTTTTTAGTTCTTGTAGTTTAGCCTTCATCTTGGGCCTAGAGTTTTATGCTTCAATATTTTGCCTTTTAGGTAGAGTGCGGAGCTTAAGTACATCACTTTGGTCATTGACACACTTGACAGCGCTGCACCTAAATGACAATTACCTTAGTCGCATTCCACCTGATATTGCCAAGCTTCATAATCTGGTTTACCTGGATCTGTCATCCAATAAACTCAGAAGTTTACCAGCAGAACTAGGAAACATGGTGTCTCTCAGGTGAGGAAATAATACAGACGTTACTCATTATATAACATTCTAAATTTAAGAAACTTAGGGGTGTTACTTATCTTACAGTAGGATTTCCACATGTGTGTAAAGATCAAATGATATAAACTGTCTATGCACAGTGCTCGAGCTGTCCTCCATTGCACATTTCTTTTTCTTCCTTCAAATTTGGAGGTTTCCTGGCTAAGAGTGTGTATGTGTTACCAGTTTCTTTTGACAGACTTGAGGTGGGATGGGGCTAAAACAGTAAGTCTCACTTTAGGCTCATGTCTGATAAGACTAATCAGAAATAATTGGGAAAATATGATTTGCTTATAAGTAAAACTTTTAGGAACATATCTCTATTACATAAGACAAGGTATGTTTATATTTTATATTGCAACTTTTTAAGAAAATCTTAAAACCTGCTGAAGAGGATTTATTTCTCATCTTTCAGTGTTCTTCATAGAAAATTTTGAAGAAATATTAAGACTTTATATAAATGTTCCCTATGAAGACAAGATTTGCTTTTCTACCTTGTTTATCTGCTGAGTAATAATTGTTAAAAATTGCTTTCTCATGTATAAAATTAAACATATTGCTTTAGAATCTTGTTCTTTACCATCCCCTTACTGATTTTTTTTTTGTTTTATTCTACTTTTGGTCATCCACTAATGAGGGTGCAATATATTTTTTATATAGTCTGGTCAAAATTTCATAATCATAAACTTAGATCTCGTTTATGCTATCCTGTTTTTATCTGTACTATCCTATACTTTATTTTAATATTTATGTTCAATCATAGTATTTTTGTCTTTTCACATTTTCTGTTGTCTTTATTACACTACCTTGTTCTCTATTTATTTTGTTTTCATGGTATTTTGAATGATTAGTTGTATTCAGTTATAAAAAATGATGCAGATGATTGGCTACTAATTATAGTTTAATCCTGGTTTCTATAAAAATTTTACTTTTTTCGGCCGGGCGCAGTGACTCATGCCTGTAATCCTAGCACTCTGGGAGGCCGAGGCGGGCGGATTGTTTGAGCTCAGGAGTTCGAAACCAGCCTGAGCAAGAGCGAGACCCCGTCTCTACTAAAAAATAGAAAGAAATTAATTGGACAACTAAAAAATATATAGAAAAAATTAGCCGGGCATGGTGGCACATGCCTGTAGTCCCAGCTACTCAGGAGGCTGAGGCAGTAGGATCGCTTGAGCCCAGGAGTTTGAGGTTGCTGTGAGCTAGGATGACGCCACAGCACTCTAGCCCGGGCAAAACAGTGAGACTGTCTCAAAAAAAAAAAAAAAAATTTTACTTTTTTCTCTTAATTAGACTAGATTCAAGGATATCTGTTGTTTTTGAATACTATGGATATCTGTCACTCTCATTTGCATTTGATAGGCATTTTGGGTGACAGAGAAAAGGGGTGGATTTAGCGCGAGAATTACGTGCAATTCCTACAACTCTAATCTGTGCTAGAGAATGAGTAAATCATAGAAACATTGTTAACAATTGTGTCAATTGCACATTTTGTAGTACTTTAATATTGTACAGCATTTTCGGATAAGCATATAGAAATTTGCCGTGAATGTAAACAGTCACTCATCGTATATTATAAGGAAGGTTAAGAATGGCAAATGTAGATATTAATAAAATTTGATATATTAAACTAAAACAATTTTTTTTTTAAAACAGGGAATTGCTTTTAAATAACAATCTGTTACGGGTTTTGCCTTATGAACTTGGTCGGCTCTTCCAGCTACAAACTCTAGGTTTGAAAGGTGAGTGATTTTTTAAAATATGATAGTGTTAACACTCAGTATTGAGATGTTCTGAGCCTTTCTAAAGACCAGCTTGGTCTTTAAAAATGTCAGGTCAGGTTTTAGTGTGACTTTGAGAATGTGATTGCATGTACTTTCTCTTGAAAGAAAAATAGTTCTTCGGGTATAAAATTGAGCTTCAAAATTTCAATATGTGCGATCATTTTAACAAATTTGTGTGGGGAAATTTTTTTGCTTTGTATTTTACCCTTAATTTTCTATAAATTTATTAGAGGAGATTTTTAAATTAACACTATAGTTCTTCCCATTATCCTTTTTTAAAAAAAGATGACTTTACATCAGCGTCATGTTTGGCTTTTCACAGAACAGATAAAATAGCATTGAAATATTATATGATTATAAAGGAAAATATTATAACAGTAAAAACTAGCTATACCGAATACATATAATTATTCTAAATAAAAAGTATTGATCCAAAATATTAATATATGCTTCTCTGACCATCACTCTCAATCAGTTTGAGATGAAAGTCATATTCAATTCATACAAATATTGAAACTTATATATAATTTTCTTTTATGGCATAGCATATGAAGAAGAGTTTATTTTTGAATTCATAGAACTAAGTACAAATGTATTGGTTAAACATTTTATGCTTGTGGGGAATGAACATCAATCAAAGCCTTGTAAAGTATACACTTTCATATATTTTATTTTCCTTGTTTAAAAACTATTTGTCCATGAAAATGTTCTGTTTGCATTTACTGATGTCATATGATGGAACATTAAGAATGAAGTTTGAATAAGAATGGAAAAAATGCTGATATTATTGTTTGAAATGACAGAATTAATGTTCGGCTTCCTTATAGTTTCGTGAATTAGAGAATTACATAAATGGTCTGAATCTTGTATTTATAGTTTCTCTGTAGTATTTTATTGATTTTTTTTAAAATCATATAAGAAGTAAAGAGGGAGGAGAATACTTACATCTAAAATATTTTCCTGAAGGTTAACCTAAGGCATTTGAAATTTACTGTTGGAACATTTCACCTCATTTTCTATATGCTGAATCTTATTCTTACGTAGTTGAAATAGCTGTCCAGCTAGAATTGGAGTAGGAGCAAGTCTGTTCCTCTCTCTAAAAAAAATTATGGAATGATTCTCGTTTTTAATAATCTTAGATTCATGAAGGATAAAATTCACACTTTCCTTCTGGTTATAATAAGTTATAATTCTTTATCTCTACTAAGAATAACCCTTGTTTTACTTTTAACCTCAGAGTAGCTGTTTTTCTCCTCCTGATCTCAATGACAAATAATTTACTGTTGAGCCCAGTGGACTTACCCTTGGTACCCAGCAACATTCCTGAAAAAGCAAATGTTAATATTTCCTACTCTTTCATAAGTCTATTCTATGTTTCTCATATCAAGACATGTTCCCCATAAATTTACACTAAGTATCAATTGAGCTAATCATTCTGAGTATCTCTTACCTCCTCGATCCTTAATTTTGTTTTACTAGTTAAAATGTTAGTTTTCCAAACTGTTGTCTTTCACTGGCCTTTGATTCTAGTAGTCTTTTGTTTCCTGATTCACATTCATTGAAATTTCTTCTTAGACCTCTGGTCTATCAAGTCAGGCACCTGTTTGCTTCACCAACTATAACTTGGTTTTGCTCACGCCTATAGTTAAATGCCTTTTCATTAAACTTCAGTTTGTTTTATGGTAAATACCCATATGCAGCCCTTTTCTCTTTTTTGAGAATCTTGTCAGTGCCACTTTCTATTCAGGTGATCCAGTACAGAAGAGCAAGGAAATTTCAGAAATGAAAGAAAACCAGAGCTCTTTGTGCCTTTTTTTAAACGATGGTAAACACAGGATTGGCTTTACGACGCAATTGAAGGAATAAAATGTCCCTAATGAATGGTAGCTTTATATTCTTAGGAAGGTAAAACTTGAAATAATTTCTACATCAGTCTTAATAGCCACATTGTGGTACTTTGTATTTAAAAAAAAGAAAGAAATGAAAGGGAATGTAGCATTAAAAATAGCACTGTGATATACTTAAAAGAAACAGTAACAATGGACTGGACTGCCTCTGAGATTTCATTTTGTCTGGATAGTGGAAGAAGGAGTGCCTTTCTTTGTTTCCTTTTCTTCCTTTGAAATGCAGATACTGAGATTTTAATAATGATTTGGGTCATCTTGGCCCAACAAGCTAATTTTTAGAAATTCTATTTTGAGATTTGAGGAATGTGTGTGTGGAGGGTAGGTTATTTGAAGAATTAGGTTAAGAAGGCCAATTTTAAAACCATACAGAGGGCCAGTGCAGTAAGTTGGAAGTGTTCTCTGAAGTCACTTAAAAGAAAAATCCAAATGTGTTAATTTTATGGAAGAATAGGCATAAGTAAAAACAATTCTCATACAGTTATTTTAAAATAATTTAGAATTCATGTCCTAAGGCAATCCTTTCTCTCACATATATGCCAAGAAATTGTTCTCAGGCATTAAACATTGATATCCTAGGTCATAGAAATATGTAGGACTTTAATAATTATGAAAATTTCTAGCTTTCTTCCAAGAGTTACTTATCCCCCTTAAAATAAAATGGAACATGTCAGTGGAGAACTTCTTTTACTGTATAAATTTGTTTTATTCGTGGAATATATCATGATGTAAAAGAGTAACAACATTTTGAAGAAAATAATTAAATGCATAACTGTATTCCCATTATAAACATTCTTAGTACATTTTAAAAAAATTGTTTAAAAATGTACTTGGAAAATTGTCATTTATATAGGAGGCAAAGTACTTATTTCTGTGTTATATATGACCTTCTGGAAATCAGGAAGAAAACAAACAATCTCGTAGAGAACATATTATAGTTCATATAATAGTTCATGTAAGGATATACAGATGGCTCTAAAATATAGAGCTGATCAACTTTATGCTTAATAATGTCAATTGAAACTATACTCAATTACCATTTTTTTACCTATCTATTGGAAGAATTCCAAAAATTTCATAAAATAATTGTTGGTGAAATTATGGGGAAATAGGTATAATCGTGCCTTGTTGGTATAGATCCCCTATACCTTTTAAGTTTCCTGTGTGCTGTTTCATTATAACATTTAACTGCCTTCTCCCAGAGGTTTCTACCGTCCTGAATTTAGATATTGGGGTTATGTATATGTCTATTAAAGGTGTTTTAACCTTATATAAGTGTAATACTATTGAAATGTAATTTTCTGTGACTTGCTTTTTATTCAACATTATGTTTTTATGATTCAGCCATGTTGATGCATGCATCTAATCACAAGTTCATTTATTTCACTGCTGTGTTGTATTCTGATATATAAATATGTTGTAATTTATTCATTCTACTATAGATATTTAGATTGTTTCCATTTTTGTTTTTGGTTACTATAAGCAGCGCAGTCATGAACATTCTTGTACACATCTCCTGATACAGTGCGTAAGAGTGGAATCGTTAGGTTGTACAGGTTTGTGCATCCTTAACTGTATTAGGTAGTGCTGTAATGTTTTACAAAGTAGTATTACAATATACACTTCAAAGTAATATAGTTTCCATTTTTCAGTCTTCTTTCCAACACTTGGTATTATCAGATTTTTTGAAGTTTTGCCAATTATTATGAGTTTTTAATTGTACTCTTAATTTGCATTTTGCTGATGGCATCTTTTCATGTGTTTATTGGCCATTAATGTTTCTTCTTTGAAATTACTATTGAATTTTTTTTTTCTTATTTTCAATTTGGTTGTTTCTGATTGATTTGGAGGAGTTTTTAACTTTTTTCTCTTTTGTGTTATAAATGTCTTCTCCTATTCTGGCTTTTCTATTTTCTTTCTAGTATCTCTTAATGAGTAGATTTGACATTTTTAATGTAGTTGAATTTAAAATTTTTTTTATAATTAGTGCATTTTGTGTCTTGTTAAAGAAATCCTGCCCTACCCCGGGTCAGAAACACATTCTCTTGTATTATCTTCTAAAATTTGTAAAGTTTGGCTCTTCATGGTTAATTTTTTAATTCATTTCAAATTGATTTTTAAATATGATATGAAGTGTCTAATTTTGGGAGGTATCTAATCTTGTTTTTTCCCTATAAGTAACCAGTTGTCTCAGTGTCGTTTAATGAATAGTTTTTTCTTTGCCCATTGATCATCAAAGTCACCTCTCTCATTTATCAACTATGTCGAGGTCTGTTTTGGGGATTTCTGTTCTGTTCTGGTGGTTAATTTGTCTAACCTTGCACCCATTGCTATGTTATCTTAATTGTTATTATAGCTTTATATTAAGAGTTGGTATCTGGTTTTGGAAGTCCTTTCACTTTATTCATCAGCAGTGTCTTGACAGTTTGGGCACCTTGGCTATTCCTCATACGTAATAATAAACAGTTTAAGTTTCGTGAAAAACTCTATTGGAACTTTGGAATTGCATCGACTCTTTGGATCGATTTAGGAAGAATTGACATCTTAATTATATTGAATCTTCCTGTTCATGAATTTGGGCTCCCCTCCATTAATTTAGATCTTATTTAATGTCTTTAATTAAAATTTTGTACTACACACTGGTCAAAGCACATCTTTTGTTAGATGTATTTCTAAGTACCTTATAAATTTTTTTGTTCCTTTTGTGAACCATGACCCTTTTTTTGCTTAAGGTTTTTTTTGTTTGTTTGTTTTTTGGCCTATTGGTGTTGGGTATAGAAACACAGTTGATTTTGTTTTTTGTTTTTTAAATTGCTCTTATAGTAAGACTTCTTGAATAAACTCTCGTTCATTCTAAAAATTTGTCTGCAAATTCTTTCATTTTTTTAATGCTGACAGTCATTTCCTCTGCTGAAAGTGACAGTTTTGTTTCTATTCAAATTCTTATATATTTAATTTTTTTCCCTTATTTTCATGCACTGACTAGTATATTTTGTACAAGGTTGAATAGAAACATCAATTCTGGGGATGCTTCTAATCTCAATTTTAAAAGAAATGCTTCTAATATTTTTCTATGAAGAGTGATATTACTGTATGTTTTTGGTAAATAAATTTTTTTTAGTTTTCTTGCATTCCTACTTTGCATCCTTTTTCAGATAGTTTATCAAATGCTTTCCTTCATCTATTAAGATGATTATATTGTTTTTCTCACGTCAAAGGTTGATTTGGTAAATTATAGGTATACTTTTTTTTTTTCAGTTTAAACCACATTTGCATTTCTGAGATAAATCCAACTTGGCCATGTTGTTATATGCTTTTATACAATACTGGATTTAATTCGATGATCTCTATCAAGAAATGTAAAGTGAGATTTTACCCTACTTACAAGCTAATCAGTTAGCCAATTACTTTTTCACAGATAGTGGCAGAGGACACGAGACTCCTGGGTCAGCGACAAAGAACATTATTACTCAAGCTACAAAATGGGCTCAGATGCATGCTGTATACATAGTGAGTTGTACTGCAATCCAGTAATCCAGGTCCAAGGGTTCAGCACTTTTCAAGCAAGCAGCACTTACTATAGAAAGCAGCAAAAAGCTAGTCCTGTATCCCCAGGGGAACAAACAGTTACATGGTAGTAATGCTGTGTTTGCCTTGACCTATTTAGTTGCTTATATAAGTAGTTACAGAAACTGCTCAGTATCATGAGACAGATAAGCCTTGGAATCTGTCACACTCACCAAGAATGCAGAGGGAAGCACAAGGCCCATGGTAGACTACCTCTCTCAATAATAGTTTTTTAAGGATTTTTTTTCTGTATATGTTTATGAATAAAGTAGACCTTTGTTTTTCATTATTCTTATTCAAGTGTGTGTAAGGTTTATATTGACCTTAGAAACAGTGGGGAAAATTCTGTATTTTTCAGTTCTCTGAAAGTTTATGTAAGATTGAACTAATTTGTTCCTTGAAAGTTTGGTAGAACAGACTGTAAAACTGTCATTGTCTGGTGTTTTCTTTGTGAAAGATATTTAACTACTATCTTAATGTATTTGTAGTTATAAGAACTGTTAAGAAATTTCTAATAGTTAATGAGTCAGCTTTGTTGGGCCATATCTGTACTATTGGAATTTATCAGCTTTTTAAGGTTTCAAATTTTATTTGCATAAAAGTATTTATAATATTTTCTTGGTATATTTTTAGACTCTATTCTAACTGTAGCTATATCATCCCTCTTCATTTTTAAGATTAATTGTTCCTTCTATCTGTTTTATGATTTCTTTCCCCTTTTCTCTCTTTTTAAAAATTGGACATATGATTTATCCATATTTAGAATGAATAATACTTTCAAATATAGGCATTTAAGCCTTTGCCTATTTGGCTACCTTTTTGTGGCATACACAATTTTGATGTGAAGTATTTTCATTACTGTTTTGGTTTAAGTATTTTTAATATAGGTTATATCATCTTTGATGCATCAGTTATTTAAAATATTATTTACAATTTCCATGCATGTGTGATTTTAAATTTATCTGTTTTTATTGTTAGCTTTAAACTTAATTGCATCATAGACAAATGAGGTAGCTAGTATGGGCCAGTACTTTAACGTTTGTTGATTCTGGCTTTGTGGCCTAGTATGTGATCAATTTTTGTAAATGTTTTGTCTGTATCTACAAAGATGTTTTTCTCTAATTGTTGTCCATTAGATAAAATTTGTAAGTTGTACAGTTGCTCAGATTTTCTATATCTTTAGAAATTTTTAACTGTTTGCTTTTGCAATAATTATTTGTTAAAATTTCCATCAAAATAGATTTATTTATTTCCCCATGTAATTCAATCAGTGTTTGCCTTATGTATTTTGAGGCTATTTTATTAGGTACTACCAGCTTAATATTGTTATATCTTCTGGTGAATTGGACCTAATACTAGGTAGTGAGCTTCTTTCTCTCATATTAGGATTTTGTCTTATAGTCTATATTTCTAATATTATAGCTATGCCAGTTTTCTTTTGGTTAATGGTTGTCTAGTATACCTTTTTTCATCTGTTTATTTATGTCTTCTATATACTTAGGCTTAGGTATATCTCTTATAATTAGTATATAAGACTTTTTAATGTGTGGGTTCAGACCAGTTCCCTTATAAATATTTTAATTATTGATATTTTTGTGCTATTGCCATCCTATCTTTTTATTTTATTTTATTATTATTATTTTTTATTTCAGCATATTACGGGGGTACAAATGTTTAGCTTACATATATTGCCTTTGCCCCACCCCAGTCAGAGCTACAAGCATGTCCATCCCCCAAATGGTGCGCACCACACCCATTAGGTGTGAATATACACATCCCCTCCTCTTACCTCCCACCTGCCTGACACCCAATGAATGTTACTACTATATGTGCACATAAGTGCTGATCAGTTAATACCAATTTGATGGTGAGTACATGTGGTGCTTGTTTTTCCATTCTTGTGATACTTCACTTAGTAGAATGGGTTCTAGCTCTATCCAGGATAATACAAGAGGAGCCAGATCACCATTGTTTTTTGTGACTAAGTTGTACTCCATGGCCATCCTATCTTTTGATTCTACTGTTTGTGTTATTTTTCTTTTTTGCCTTTCTAACGATAGTTTTTTTTCTTGTTTCTCACTCTATATACTTTGTATTGGTTTGAAATTATTATATTCTCATGTAGGCATGCAGTGGTTACTCTTGAAACTGTATCTTAAATAATTTTTTAAAGATTAATTTTTAAGCAGATTTTTTATTGATATACTGTTTATATTTAATGAAATTAGAGAAATTCACTTCTTTGTACAGTTTCGTGAATGTTGACAGATGCGTAGTTGCATAACCACCACTACAATCAAGAAATAGAACTATTTCGTCACTTTCCAAAATTAATGCATGCCCATTGAAGTCAGTATCTTCTACTGTCAGCCCTTGGCAGCTACTTTTCCAGAATGTCATCTATGAGAACATATAGCATGTAGCCTTTTGGGTCTGGATTCTTTGTTTTAGCATAACACATTTGAAGTTCATCTGTATTGTGTGTATCAATAGTTCATTCATTTCTGTTGTTGAATAGTATTCCATTGGGTGGATATACCACAGATTTTGTATCTGTGTACAAGTTGAAGGATGTTTGGGTTGTTACTAGTTATGGATGATTAGGAATAAAGGAACTGTAAACATTTGCATACAGATTTCTGTGTGAAATAAGTTTTTATTTTTCTCGAGTAATACCTAAGAGTGGGATTGCTAGGTTGTATGGTAGGTGTATGTTAAACGTCGAAAGAAATTGTCAAACTGTTTGCCAAAGGGGCTGTATCATTTGCATTCCCACTAAAAATATAAAGGTTTCACTTGCTGTGTATCCTTGTTAGCACTTGATATCATCAACATTTTTTATTTTTGCCATTCTAATAGGATATAGTAGCATCAATGTATTTTCCTTGGTAGAATTTTTATTCACATCTTTTGCCTAGTTTTATTGTTGGGATGCCTTTTTCTAATTCGAGAGTTTATTATATATTCAGATGTAACCCTTTTTTAGATATTTGTTTTGCAAGTATTTTATGTGGCTTGCATTTCTGTTTTCTTTACAGTGCTTTTCAAAGATTAGTTTTTTATTTTGATGAAATTCAATTTATTGCTTCTTTTATTCTCTGAGTTTTATCTTTGGCATCACATCTAAGAAAACTTTGCCTGACTCAAGTACATGAAGATTTTCTTCTAGAAATTTTATAGTTTTAGGTTCTACTTTTAGGCCAACGGTCCCTTTTTTGTTGATTTTTGTATATGGCACAACGTTTATTCTTTTGTATATGCATACTCAGTCATTCAAGCACTATTTGTTGAAAAGATTCTCCTTTCTACATGGAATTTCTCTTGCAACATTGTCAAAATTCAGTTGACCAAATATATGTGGGTCTACTGCTAGATATTCTATTCTCTTCCATTGATCTTTGCCAATACCAAAATGTTTGATTACTATAGCTTTATGTTAAACCTTGGTATTAGGTATTTTGAGTTCTCCAATTTTGTTCATATTTTTCAAAGTTGCATTGACACTTCTAGATGTTCTGCATTTCCATATAAATTTTGGAGTCGGCTTATGATTTGTGCCAGATATCCTGCTGGAATTCTGATTGTGTTGAATATTTAGATCAGTTTGGGAATAATCAATGCCTTAATTTTCAGACTTAATATTGAGTCTTTCAATCTAGTATATCTGTGCATTTACTCAGATATTCTTTGCTTTATTTCTTTATACAGTTTCACAGTTTTCAGCATGCAGATCTTGCAGATATTTTGCTAGATTTATACTTACTCATTTGATATTTTTATGCTATTGTAAATGGTACTGCTTTTTAAAGTTTCAGTTATTAATTGTATAGACTTAAAATGCAATTGATTTTTAAAAAATATATTGACCATGTCTCTTTTGATGTTTGTAAATTTACTTATTCTAGGAGCTTTTATAAACTCCTCATCTGTGAACAGAGGCTGTTTGATTTCTTCCTTTCCAATATATATTCTTTAATTTCTTTTTCTTGCCTTGTCACATTGGCAAGGACCACTAGTACAATCTTGAATAGAAGTGATAACAGTGCACATCTATTTCTTGTTCTTGATTTTAGAGGGAAAGTGCTATCTTTCACTATTGATAATAACTGTAGTTTTTTTGGTAGGTGTCCTTTCAGGTCAAATAATTTTCCCTTCTATTTCATATTTGCTGAGAGTTTTTGTCACTGATGTAAAAAGTATTTGAATTTGGTCAAATATTTTCTCTGGAAAATGTTGCTACTACAACCATTTTCTGGAAGAGTTTGCAAACCATTTCTATTATTGCCTTCTTAAATGATTGGTAGAATTTTCCAGTAAAAGTATATGGGCTTGGAATTTTCTTTATTGAAACATTTTTAACTTCTAATTGAATTTCTTTTATAGATACAGGACATTGAGATTATTTACCCTTTTTTTTTTTTTTTTAAACTATAGCCACTTCTGCTCTTTCTTGGTTACTATTTGCATGGCATACTTTTTTCTATTTTACTTTAAACCTATCTTTGACTCTGTAGTATATCTCTTGTATACAGAATATAGTGAATCATGCTTTTTATTTATTATGCTAATCCTGGCTTTTTAATTGGAGAGTTTAATTCATTTACATTTCAGGTAATTGCTTATAAGGTAGGATTTCTGTCTGCCATTTTGCTATTTTCTATGTCTTTTGTCTTTTTTATTCCTATATTCCTCAATTAATGCCTTGTGTTAAATGGATATTTTCTAGGGTTCTGGTGCAATTCTTTTGTCATTTCTTTTGCTATATTATTAGGATTTATTTTCTTAGTGGTTACCCTGGGATTACAATTAACATATTAATTTACACGAATCTAATTTGGCTTAATATCAGCTTAATTTCAAGAATATTAAAAAAACTTTGCGCCTGTAACTCCATTCATCTCTTGTATGCTGTTATTATCACAAATATCTTTATGCATTGTGCACCTGTCAACATAGACTGATTTATAATTACTGCTTTACCTAATTATCTTTTATATAAGATATTTATAATTGCCTTGTGACTTCCTTTTTGGGTCATGGATTATTTAGAAGTGTGATGCTTCATTTCAGAATATTTGGGAAATTTTTTTAGATATTTGTTAGTTTCTAATTTTATTTTGTTATGTGCAAACAGCATGCTTTGTATGTTTTCATTTCCTTTTAATCTGTTACAGTTTGTTTTCTAGCCCAGAATATGATCTCTCAGTGAATGTTCCTGTACACTTGAAAAGAATGTATATTTTTCTGATTTTGAGTTGAGTATTACGTAAATATTAGGTCATGTTGGTTGACAATGTTCTGTTCTCCATCTTCACTAATTTTTTTGTCTACTTTTTCTGTCAGTAACTGATAGATGAGTGTTTGAAGTCTCAAATACAATTCTTGCAACTCTTTGCAGATACTATTTCATTGTATTCTACCTTCTGTTGTTGAAGCTTGTCATTCTCATGTTCTTTTGATGTGATTGGTCCCTTCCCTCCACATGGTTCTAAAATCTTCTGTTTGTCATTGGCATTCTCTAGTTTGCACTACAATCTATTTTAGTTAAATAAAGTCCTTTCATAAACTTATTTGTATATATGTGCTTCTTATATCAGCTTATTAATTTTTTAGAAAAATTAGCTTTTGAAAATTTGCAGCCTTTTCCTCTTCAAATATTGCCTCTTTTCGCTTCTCTCTCTGATTTTTCTTTCTTGCTAGGAGTTAGTCGTGTTAACTATTTCCTGTAGCTGTGATGTCAGAGGCTAAAATTTCCTCAAGTGTCCTTGATTTTAACTCTTCTGTTGTCTTTAGCTTTTCCTGGAGACTCCTTAAATAGGATCTGATGCTTGCAGTTCTCTTAGCTGTAATCCTTTTATTATACAGGAGCTCTATTGATGTAGTGGTAACATGTGGAGGGGAGAGGAAAAGTCCTGGAGTCCTATGATTAGGTCTCAATGTTAGTGAGCCTGAGTTGGGTGTTTCTCTACTCTATGTCAGGGGTTAGAGTGGCGTATTTATCTTCCCCCAGGTCTGTTAGGCTTTGGTAAAACTTAGAATCTGGTAAAATAGTTTCCCTTGAGGGCTGGACTTGTTAAGGAGAACCTTACTTTCTCCCACCCCCTGTTGGAAGCATGAGGGATTTTTCTTTAATCTTCATAGTAAGAAGCTGGTGGGGCTCATGGAAGTAAAATTTAGGAGAGTGTGGGGGCGCCTAAAACTGGGCCCCATTGGAGTTTTTAACTCTCATGCTAATCTACACTGAGCCTTTAGGAATTTGTCAATTACAGTTTAAAGTGTTTCTGTAGATATTAGTTTCAGCTGTGGGCTTCTACGCCCAGTAAGTTGTGATTCTCTGTATATTCTTTGGAGCAGCAGTTTGTCCTTTATTGTAAGGACAGGAGTGACTGCTTCCAAGCTCCTTCTTTACATGTTAGATCAGAAACCTAAGTCCTATTCACTCTTTCCAGATGTCCAATTTCATGTATATTAAGCTTTCTTATTCTAACTTTCACATCTTTTATTTTCTCATGTCTTCCTTCTTTGGGACTCTTAGTGATGCATTTTGGGTAATTTCTTTGAATACATTTTTCCCCCTCATTGATTTTCTTTTTAGCTGTGTGTAATCTACTCCCTAATTCATTCATCAAGAGTTTTTCCCTTAGTACTTTGAGTTATAATTACACACAGCAAAGTACTTAAATATTTAAGTATCCAGCTTTACTAATTTTGACATAGGTATACACCTATATAACCAGCATCTAAATAAAGATATAGAGTATTTCCATCAACCTAGGTAGATTCCTTTTCCCACTTTAAAGTCAGTTGGAAACTGCCGATTAGACTTCAAAGCTGTACCATTTTACATTTTACCAGTAATTTAGAAGAGTTCCAGGCACTCCACATTTTTTCTAACACATTTATTAAAAAAATTTTTTTTAGCCATTCTGGTGGGTGTGTGTTGCATTGACGATTTTGTTTGCTCATTAATTGTTTTAATAATTAGAACTTTCATTTTTGAGGTTCTATAGTTTGTATTTTTTCAAATCTGAATGTTGGACTGTTGCATGTTATTCTTGATGAATTCTTCCTTTATTTCCTAAGGGACTATAGAGTTGGTTAATAATAATAGCTTGTTTTTGGATATTTGATAAATCTGTACTCTTAGTACTTCGATATTCCTGGTCAGTATTACAACAAAATTCTTATTTTACTCTCACATTTCATGAACCCATCTTGGTAACTGATTTTCTTCTCATTTGAAATATCTTCATTTTTTTCATAGGTAATATAAATATGTTAATTAGGAAGACCTCTTTATGATATGACTCATTCTTTCTCACATAGGGCTGTTCGTCTTTCAGTTAGAATATTGTCTTCAAAGATAAAGGTAAAACTTACAGGGTTACTTCAAGGTGCCAGGTTGTGATATTACTTTAGAATTGACTAAGATTAACATATATGTGTTTATGTATGTACATATGTGTTTTTGACAAACCCAAGTTTTAGCTATACAGTATAAACAGAGAAATCTGGAAAGAAATAACTTCTTAGATGTTTTTCTTTATGCTATATTAACAAAGAAGAGTATTTCTTTAAATTCATATAATTTCTTTAAATGTATGTAACAAATACCGTAGAATTCAATTTAGAAAATTAGTATTTTGTTTATAGTATATATTTCTGTTTTGTCTTCCAATTGTAAGTTTTACAGGTTTTGTTTTTGTCTCTGCTTTAGGCAATCCTTTATCACAGGATATTCTCAACTTATACCAGGACCCCGATGGAACCCGAAAGCTACTGAACTTCATGCTTGACAATCTTGCAGGTAACTATTAGTGACAAAGCAGTAAAGTACACTCTACAGGTATTATTAATAGCTAATATGTCACATGTTGCTAAAGAATATTTGACCATTTTTTATAATTGCTTATAGGTTTGAAGTTCTTTCCATTAGTATATCCCGTGGCAGTGGGACATTCTTCTTTTACATACTGAGTGTTTTCTATTTACCAAATAATATATTAGGAGCTTTAGTTACATTATCTTGTATAATCTTTCTAAGAACCTAGGAGGGTAGGAATTTTTACTCACATTTTAGAGATGCAAATTCTGAGATTCAGAGACTTAAGTAATTTACAGTAAGCTAATTAATGCCAAAGCTATGAACTCGAGATTGTCTTACTCTTAATCATAAAGCTATGTAGTTATTAGTTGTTTGAATTTGGTGCAAATTACTTGAAACCACACATTTTGCATGTTTAAATGAAATGACTAGTTGGATTCACTGCACATTTGTGGAAATTTTGCAAGCAGAGTTTAAATTAAGAACACCAGGCCGGGTGCGGTGGCTCATACCTGTAATCCTAGCACTCTGGGAGGCCGAGGCAGGTGGATCGTTTGAACTCAGGAGTTTGAGACCAGCCTGAGCAAGAGCGAGACCCTGTCTCTACTACAAATAGAAAGAAATTAGCTGGACACCTAAATGAAGAACACCAGATTTATCTGCCTAAAATAGTTGTATTCCAAACTAAAGTTTTCTTATATAAAAAGACTACCAAATATTTGACTTAAAACATTTTTTTCCTTTTATTAGGTCTGGAGCCGAGAGAGAGACACACATGAAGTCTCATGTGTAGCAAAAATGCTGTTTATTTTGGGCATCTGGGTGCAGATGGGATGCCAAAGGGCATCCACGCTGTGGGAGGGGAAAGCCTTGGGTTTTATAGGGGGTTTCTTAGCCGGGAGTGAGTACCTGGGCCAGAACAGCCGCTGCAATAAAAATTTTTTTTCAAATAACCAATTTCTGGGATCCTTGGGTCAGTCTCATCCTGTAGAGATAAGGGAGGAGGATAGTTCCGTCCTCATGGGGCCCGGGGCGGGGGTGGGGGTGGTGGATAGGAATGCTGGCTGCAGCTTTCTGTTAGGCTTACAATCTCCGGGGACTCACCAGACCCCTGCAGCTATAGATTCACAAACCTCCGTTTTCCATTAACCCCATTCTGTCCCATACATACTTTTTGAGTTCCCAACTGGAACAAACCTAACATCTTTAGCACTCAAAATATGGGAAAAATATGGAGATACTACTAAAGGCAGATATTTTCTTGGAATAACATCTTTCTAAAGTACAGAGTTCTGAAACAGCTAGAGTAATTATAAGTTCCAGCACAGAGACCATCATCACAGTATTTGGTCTATACTCTTTTTAAATTCTCTTCATCATAGAAGATACCCTCACATACACAAAAATTAAAGTTTAAAATAAGGTAAAACCAAATTAATATCTAAAAAGTTTTTGCATAATAAGACTAAAAATTGATTGGAAGAGAAATAAGCAAATTTATTACAGAGGTCTAAAAGTAAGGAATTAGGAATATGTGGTAGTTTAATGTGTATACAGCATATATTTGCTGTTTCCAACTTGCTTTGAAATTAAATATCTCTCTTGTCTGTATAGATGTAGTCAGTTGACCCAGCCATATGGCATGTATGTGATGTGTATATGTAATTTTAATGGAGTTCTTCATATGTTTTAGATAATAAGCTTTTTGTTATATGTATTGTAGGTGTCTTCTCCTGTGCTGCTGTTTGCTTTTTCATTCACTTGATTTGTCTTTTGATGAATAGAAAAATTTTAACATACTCCAATCCAATTTATTGATCTTTCATGTTACAGTACAGCTTTTGTGTTCTCTTTAAGAGTTTTTCCCTACCCTCTTTAAGAGTTTTGAAGATCAGGAATGTATTCTTCTATATTATTATTGAGAAACTCTCATTTTTTTACTTGCAACATTTAGAGCTATATTCTTCCTGAAATTGATGTTTATGTGAGGTAGGAGTTAGGTTTCATGACATTTCCGTATGTACATTGTATTAACCCTGGGCCATTTATTGATAAGACTGTCCTTTCGCTACTGTTTTTTAGTGCTGTCTTTGTCATAAATCAAGTGTCGATGTATGTGTGGATCTGTTTCTGGATTTTCTATTTTCTTCCATTAGTCTTTGTGGTGATATAACAGTGTCATTAATTATGATTGCTTTATAAAAAGTCAGTGTACTTGTCAAGTTTTGATATTAAAGTTATACTAGCTTCATCAAATTTATTGAGGAATATTTCTTCATTTTCTGTTATCTGGAAGACTTTGTTTAAGGTTGTTGCTGTCTTTTTATTTCTTAAATGTTTGGTAGAATACATCTGGGCCTGAGGTGTTTTTTTTTATATTACTTACTTGATTTCTTCAATAACTATAGTACTATTCTGATTTCCATTCCTTTTTCTGTGCGTTTCTGAAAGTTGTGTTTTCTGGAAATTTGCACATTTTGTCTAAATCTTCGAATTTATTGGCATAAAGTTATATGTACAGAATATCTTATGTTTTAGTGTCCATAGGATGTATAATGAATGATGTCTGTTTTCCATTCTAGGTATTAGTTCATTTGTGTTGCCTCTATTTACTTCTTATAAAGTCTTGCCCAAGTAGTTATCAATATTTTCTTTGAAAAGAAGAACCAACTTTTAGCTTCGTTGGTCTTCTTTATTATGTTTGTTTTTAATATCATTAATGTCTTCTCTTTGTTTCTTCCTTCCTTTGGCTTTCTTTGGGTTTCATTTAGTGTTATTTTTCTAACTTAAGATGTGTACACACCTAAATCATTAATTTCTAGTCTTTTTTTCTTCAATATATTTATTTATAAATCTCCCTCTAAATATGACTTTTGGCTGCATTCCACAAGCTTTAATTTGTTTTATTTTCATTATAATTTGGTTCAGCATATTTTCTAATAGCCCTCATCATTTCTTCTTTGACCTGTGAGTTATTTAGAAATTTAATTCTTTATTTTCAGTGGAATTTTTCTAGTTTTCTTTGTCATAGACTCCTAGCTTGATTCCATTGTAGTCAGAGAATATACTCTGATTAATCTAAATTTTTAAGAATGTGTTATTTATTACCACATACATAATTTTTGTGACTGTTAATTGTGCACTTGAAAAGGATTCGTCTTCTGTAGTTCAGTGCAGTATTCTAATGTGTATTAGTTTGTTAATTATATTGTTTGAATGTGTTATATATACTTTATTATTATTATTTTTGAGACAGGGTCTCACTCTGTTGCCCAGGCTGGAATACAGTGGTACATCATAGTTTACTGTAACCTGGAAGTCCTGGGATCGAGCAATCCTCCCACCTCAGCCTCCCCAGTAGCTAGGACTACAGACATGCCCCACCATGCCCGGCTAATTTAAAAAAAAATTTTGTGTGTGTGTAGAGATGGGGTCTTGTGATATTGCTCAGGTTGGTCTTGAACTCCTGGGCTCAAGCAATACTCCTGCCTTGGTTACCCAAAATGCTGGGATTTATAGGCGTGAGCTATTGTGCTGGACCAATATACTAGTGATTAGTTTTATTCATTACTGACAGAGCTGTGTTAAAATCTCCCATTTTGATTGTAGATTTGTCTATTTCTTCTTGTAGTTCTTTCAGCTTTTTAATTAAATATTCTAAGAGTGTGTTTATATTCCTGGTTATTTAAATCTTTTATTGGGCTGTTCTTCCTTTAAAATTTACTTTGATATTAATATAGCTACAAAAAAAATAGTTGCATGAATTCTCCTTCGGTTTGAATTTGCATTGTTTAGTTTTCTTCTGTTCTTTTATATTTAACCTTTCCGTATTCCTGTGTCTTCTTATTTCCTTTCTTCTGCTTGCTTTGGGCTTATTTTGTTTTTTTTCTAGTTTGATGTAGAAACTTAGATTTTTGATTTGAGAACTTTCCTCTTTTTTAACGTAAGCATATAACACTATAAATTTCCCTGTCAGTATTACTTTAGCTGTACCTCACAGATTGTGATGGTTGTATTTTCATTTTCATTTAGTTCAGTGTATTTTTAAATTTCCTTTGGGACTTCCTCTTTGAATGATGGATTATTTAGAAGTATGCTGTTTAATTTACAAGTGTTTTATTTTCCTGTTGTCTTTCTATTGATTTCTTATTTGATTCTAGTTTGGGACCAGTTGTAAAACATATTCTGTATTTCAGTTTTTTAATATTTGTTGAGGTTTGTTTTACAGTTCAGGATATTGTCTATCTTGGGAATGTTCCATGGACTCTTGAAAAAAAATACATATTGTCTAGTTGTTGGATAGATTATTCTGTAAATATAAATTAGGTCATGTGCATGGGTGGTGGTGTTCAATTCTTCTGTATCTTTTCTAATTTTCTATCTAGTAGGCCTATCAAATGCTGGTGTTGGTGTTTAAATCCCCAGCTGTAACTATGGATTTGTTTATTTCTTCTTTTAACTTTGTCAGTTTTTCTTTAGGTGTTTTGAAGATCTATCGTTTGGTGCATACATGTTTAGAATTCCTACATCTTAGTGGATTGATCATTTCATTATTATGTAATGACCCTCTATATTCCTAGTATTTTCTTTGCTCTGAAATTTACTTTATCTGAAATTAATATAGCCACTCTTGCTTTGTTCGATTAATGTTACCATGATATATCATTTTCCATTCTCTTACTTTCAATTTTCCTATACTGTTGCATTTGATGTGAGCTTCTTGTAGTTAGCATATAGTTGTCATGTGCCATGTTTTTTATTCACTTTGCTAACATTCTGCTCTTTTAATTTGTGTATTTAGGAAATACTAGGTACCTACATGAGCATCAAAACAGATGTTGTTACAATAAATTTTGCTTCAGCTGTCAAATACGATTTAAGAAGCTGATGGGGAGAAGAAGGATAATCTGTTATATTTACACATTCCTTGTTCTCTCCTTTTTAATGTTCCATTTCTTTGTTCTGTTTTACACACACACACACACACACACACACACACACACACACATTTCTATTTAGAGGGCTCCTTTAGCCATTCTTTAAGACTTTGTTGTGCTAGCAACAAAGTCTTAGTTTTCTTTTGCTTGTTAATATCTTTATTTACCCTTAATTTCTGAAGCATAGTTTTGCTGGATACAGAATTTGCAGTTGACAGTTCTTTTCTTTCAGTTTTTGAAAAATGTACCACTTTCTCGAGCGTCCGTTGTTTTAGAAAAGAAATCCAATGTCATTCAAATTGATATTCCCCTATAGGTGATGTGTTATTTCTAAGGTTCTTTATTTTTAAGAAGTTTAATTATGGTCTGTCTTGTGTGGATTTCTTTGGGTTTTTTTATTTTTATTTTTTTTTACTATGAAATTAACATTTATTATAGCATATTGGAGAGTAACAATGGCAGAAAAAATTATGTTTAAGTAAAGTTAATATGTATTTTAAGTGTTAGCAATACTAATACTGAAGTATGGCATTATGAACAGTGGAAGAAGTCGAGTTGGGAAGTCATCTCAATCAGGGATTCAGCTGACCCCACAGAGAGTTTTGAAGCTGTTTGACCCTTTACAGTTGTCCCCATTGGGTGATGGGACCAGGAATTTAAACCTTCACTCTGATTAATCACTGGATGTGGGCCACTATGGCATGGGTGTGACTGGGTGAGGTGCTCTCTGAATGGAGGCAATCCCTGGAAGGGGCTGGACAGCTGAGGGCCACCTTCTGGCAGCAATCTTGGCACCTGGGGGAATAAGGTCCCCATTCCTAAAGGAGATTTGGACAACACAGCACAGCATCCACTGCTGCTGTTCATGCAGTACTTTGAAAGGGGACAAATAATAGAATGTGAGAATGGTGACTTAAGGTCTAGTCTAATTATTTCACTCTCATTCTTCCCATCCTCAATTTAGGACTCTTCTCTGTACTCTTCTCTGGGAAATTAAAGTTGAAAAAAAAACCATCCCGAATGATATTTTTATCTATAGCTTCTTGAAAACACTAACAGATTTCAATTCATATACAGCAAAATCTCTTAAAGTCTTCTTTCCCCATTTCTTTTTTCCTGAACATCTCATATGAATGTTAGCCGCCTCCAATTTCTGACTCCCATTCACAATTCAAACTCGGCCCTGTTTCTGTGATCTCAGTTTCTCTTTGGGTTTATTAAACTTGAGGTTTGCTCACTTTTTTGAATTTGTAGATGGCTGTCTTTCACATAATGTTTGGAAATTTTTAGCCATTATCTCTTAGAATACTTCTGCAGCTCCCCATTCTTTCTCTTCTCCTGGAACTCAGATGATACAAATTTAGGTCTTTTGTTATAGTTCCACAGGATTTTCAGACTCTGTTTATTTTTTTCAGTCCATATTCTTTTTGTTCAGATTAAGTTCTATTGGTTTGTTCTCCAGTTCACTCATTTTATCTTTTGTTCTATTGTGCCCTTCCAATAAGTTTTAAAATTTTGGTTATTGTATTTTCCAGTTTGATAATATCTATGTGGTCTTTTTAAAAAAATAACTTTATTTGCTGGGATTTTTAATTTTTTCATTTGTTTCAAGGGAATTTGTAACCACTTGTTCAAGCAGTTTTATGATGGCTGCCCTAAAATCTGTCAGGTAATTTTGACATCTGAATCATTTTAGTGTTATCATCTGTTGATAGTCTTTTCTCATTTAAGTTGTGATTTTTCTGGTTCTTGGTATGACTGGTGATTTTCATTTGTACCTAGGACATTTTGGATATTATGGGTATTGGATATTATGAGACTCTTGGTCCTTTTTAAATCTCTAATTTAGCAGGCAATTGCCCTATTTAGGTTTAGCATATAGTTCTGTTGTGTCTTCTAGGCTCAGCTTACACTTCCACTGTGGGCATATCAGGTCCTCTGCTGCCAGCTGATATGGGGTGGGTTGGCTCTCTGGGGCTTTGCTGGAGATGTTACCTTTGGCAGATTGAGTCACTAATATATTTATTTGATGTCATAGTAGCTTATGTAAGTCTATTCCTTTCCTTTGTCATGTCATTGGCCATGCAGTTTCATCTTTAAAAATTGATTTTAAATACATGTCTCACATGAATATATTATCCTTCTTGTAAAAAATGTTAAAATTCATGTTAAAGCTGAGATTTCCTTTGACTGCTACCTTTAATCTCAGGCCCCTCCATGTAGGTAATCACACTTGTGATTTGAGTATGTATCTTTTTACTTTCTGGTAGGCATTTCTATACAAAAATTACACCAGCAGAATTTTTATATTATTTTTAGTGCATAGTTTTTAAATTTTCTAATAAATTATATCACATTAAATGATGTATTTTTGCACCTTTTTTAAAATTCAACAATATCCCATGGATATTTTTCCTCTATAACACATATATATCTTTTTTTAAAAAACTACAGCATAGACTTTTTTTTTTTTTTTTTTTTTTTTGGAGACAGAGTCTCGCTCTGTTGCTTGGGTAGAGTGCTGTGGCATCAGCCTAGCTCACAGCAACCTCAAACTCCTGGGCTCAAGCGATCCTTCTGCCTCAGCCTCCCGAGTAGCTGGGACTACAAGCATGCGCCACCATGCCCGGCTAATTTTTTCTATATATTTTTAGTTGTCCGATTAATTTCTTTCTAATTTTAGTAGAGACGGGGGTCTCGCTCTTGCTCAGGCTGGTTTCGAACTCCTGAGCTCAAACAATCCGCCCGCCTCGGCCTCCCAGAGTGCTAGGATTACAGGCGTGAGCCACCACGCCCGGCTAGCATAGACTTTTCTTAAAATGGATATTATTTAGCCATTTACCATTGTTTTTGCACCCGGCTAATTTTTTCTATATATTTTTAGTTGTCCGATTAATTTCTTTCTATTTTTAGTAGAGACGGGGTCTCGCTCTTGCTCAGGCTGGTTTCGAACTCCTGAGCTCAAACAATCCGCCCGCCTCGGCCTCCCAGAGAGCTAGGATTACAGGCGTGAGCCACCGCGCCCGGCCTCTAGATATTATTAAACTTAAAAAATTTGTATTGGGTAACAAATATGCTATCTCATCTTTTTAATTGTACTGGTTACTGGTGAAATAGAGTATCCTTTCATATGTTTTTGGCTCTTTGGATATTGTTGGTGAATACTGTGTATTTTATTTACACTGATATATTGTGGTGTGTTAGTTAAGATATGGGAAGCACCAGAATGTTGACATTACCTTACTTGTTTTATTTTGAGAAGTTTTTTGATTTCAGAATTTTTAACAAAGCCAACTTAGATAGATTTTGCTGTTAAGGATCCTAATAGCTGGAAAGTTCTTGGTTTACCCTTTATTCCATTTGTATAGTGGGCTTTCCACTTTTGAGACAGACGCCTGATTCTGGCATGGCACTCCTTGCAGGCATGATTATTTTCTAGGATTCAGTATGTTGAATCAGCTGGACAATTTGTCTGTCATCTTGTAGCAACCTTCATTTCTTTCCTGGCAAGATATGAAATAGGTGAAGTCATGTTCATTTCACTCTGCAATAAGTATGGCTGCTAAATCAAAATAGTACACTTTAGAGAGACTTTTGGAACACCAAAATGGTTAGTAAAGTGACAGTTTCAAAGATCTGAGCTACTTAGGTTAAAATTTCCATAGCTGGATAAAGAGTGTTTTTTGTTTTAAAAGAATACATTTCTCAGCCACTAATACTGTGGGCAAATCTATAAACTTGAATCAAGTTGTCCTATAATTCCAAATATTTTTAAAAGGGAAAGAAATGGAATAGTTAAATCTTAACGTAGTGAGTTTTTTCCATCTGGTAATTGAGTAGCATGTAGTTCCGTGGTATTGATAACCATATCCAAGCAGTTAATTATTAACAAGTGCCTTCCTTTTTTCTGTACAATGGAGTTCTTTCCTTATCTCTAGCTTTGCATTGACATTATAAAAGAGAGAGAGAATGAAATCAGGAAATGAAAACTGCATTAGAAAATTCACTAGTTTTTATTACACATATGTATGTGTGCTTTTTTCTATTTTAAAAATGTTTGACTCTTTTAAGTCATCAGTATATTAAAATTTCACATAGCTTTGATTTCCCAGAAGAGCATAAGGCTGAGTCAACACAGTTTGCATATGTAATTAAGACCTAAGATTTTACTTAGGGTTTTAAATAGGTATTAATATTTTTCATAAATACTGTGTAAGTGGAAATGCCGTTAATGAGTTTCCTAATGTTCTTTTCTGATATTAGTTCTGTGTTCTCTGCATAGGTCTTCTTTTTTTTTTTTTTGAGACAGAGTGTCACTCTGTTGCCCTGGATAGAGTGAGTGCCGTGGCGTTAGCCTAGCTCACAGCAACCTCACACTCCTGGGCTCAAGCAATCCTTCTTCCTCAGCCTCCCGAGTAGCTGGGACTACAGGCATGCGCCACCATGCCCGGCTAATTTTTTTCTATATATTTTTAGTTGTCCGATTAATTTCTTTGTATTTTTAGTAGAGACGGGGTCTCGCTCTTGCTCAGGCTGGTCTCGAACTCCTGAGCTCAAACAATCCGCCCGCCTCGGCCTCCCAGAGTGCTAGGATTACAGGCGTGAGCCACCGCGCCCGGCCTTGCATAGGTCTTCTTAAAGTTGCTTTGACTTCTAAATCTTCTTTAAATTTCAGCTTTAGAGTTTTAAGTCAGTTTGTTGGCCATTACAGATGAATAGAAAATAGGTTGATTTGACATTATAAACTAAATGATATTGATTTTAGAAACATATGAAAGTAACTTATATTTACAATTTTTTTGTTCAGTTCATCCAGAGCAGCTTCCTCCGAGGCCATGGATTACATTAAAAGAACGAGACCAAATTCTGCCATCAGGTAAATAGTTTTTCTCATTTTTCTTTGACTTTTTTCAGAAATACTTAAAATACCATTTGGACTTCATTATCTATAATTAACAAGCCTTCATTTTACTTCTTTGTGAGTAGATGAGTTTAAAAATACTGATGGATAGACTTCTAAAAATACACATTAAGATAGGCCTATATACAAATATTTTGTATCTTTCACAGTAATGCAGCTCTTGGTTTTAAAATTATTTCTGTAATACAGTTTTCAAAATAGCATCTTCACATGGTATTGGGTGATTTAAGAAAAATGAGCGATAATGAATTTTCTTCTGAAAAGTTTTAAGCTACTAAGTTACTTTATCTTTCTTGAGAGGTAGGTGGATAACATTTATAGAAGAATAATTTAGACTGGGTATATATTTGCTATGTTGGCAACAAAATTTATGATATCAGTCCAGGAGTGACTAAATAGTAGAGGGGTGAGTATTTGAGCAATATAAGGATATTATCTAGCATTTCTAGAATTGTAGTAATGTGGAAGATATAAACCTTTATTACCTCTTTGTAGGGCCCAAAAGGGATTGACATTTACAGGGCTACTTATTACATGTTAGACATTTTATGCTTGGGAATTCTACTTAAAATAAGTTATGAATTATTGTTTCTCCAAATGTCTTTTTATTCTTAGGAGTAATAGTTTTCATGATAGCTAATTTCATTTTAAAATTAGATGAAAATTTTAACTGTTTCAATGTGAAGGTTAAACCAGTCTTGGAATACTGCTACTTTAATAATTTTTAAAGGGTAAATCACAGAATTTATTATGAACCATTTTGAACTATATAAAGCCCTTCTGTTTGTGAGATTTTGGCTTTTTTTAAGTTAAGAAGCAAGCAGATTCAAAACAAGTCATTTGTTTTAGTATTGGGAAATGTGGGATATGTAACCTCTTTGGAGATTTATTTGCATTTTAATAACACTGAGAAATAGTATGATATATAGGACATTTTTGTGCTTTCAGAGAATATAATTTTAAAACCACCATACTCTATTGCCACAGTATCAGCCTATTGTAAGAGGCACTGTGTTGCTGTTACCATGAATAACACCTCTATTATCAGGATGCCCATTGATGGTCTAAGTAAAAGGAATACCTAAAGTTTTCTACAGTGCCTTAAGTGGATTTATTTTATACTTGGTCTTCCCTAGTGTATAATTAATTATTCCCTTGCTGATGTTAAAAATACAATTTTCTAGTTCACCAAAGTAATCCTCTTTGAACATGAGTGAACATAATCTTAAAAGCTTTCCTAATATTGCACAGCTATATTTCCATTAAGAAAAGAAACAGTAGCTGGGTGCAGTGCCTCTCGCCTGTAACCTCAGCACTTTGGGAGGCTAAGGCAGGAAGATTGCTTGAGCCTAGGACTTTGAGAACAGTCTGAGCAACATAGTGAGACCCCGTCTCTATAGAAAATTAAAAGAAAATTAGCCTGGCTTGGTGGCGTGCACTTGTTTGTAGTCCTAGCTACTCCGGAGACTGAGGTAGGAGGATTGCTTGAGTCCAGGAGTTAGAGATTACAGTGAGCTATGATTGCACCACTACACTCCAGCCTGGGTGACAAAGTGAGACTCTGTCTCTAAAGAAAGGAAAAACAAAAAAGAAATAAAAGGAACAGTAAAAACAAGTTTTCATTAGTTCTTGAGTTCCTAAAGTAATGTGTTCTGAGGTTTTCCTTATTGAAAAACCAGTAGGGGTTTTTCTTGTGATATATCAGAGTAGAATCTGAGTGCTAAAGTAAGTTTTTATTAAAAATGCCTTTTCTGATGCATAGGGGAATGTATATAGTAAATAGTAATGGTTACGGGTAATTTACAGCCAAAAAACTATAATGATAAACTATGTAGGAATCAAGCCCAGATAGTGAAAAAGGTATGAAAAAGAAACAGGGTACAGGAGAGTAGTGATACTAAGCAATTTAGCTAATTTTCACTTCTGTTTAAAAATTGCTAGCTCATTCTCAGGCATTGACACTGATATGGAGAGTTTTGGGTATGTTATAGAAATCGCGGCTAAGCATGGTGGCTCATGCCTGTAATCCTAGCGCTCTGGGAGGCTGAGGCTGGAGGATCGCTTGAGGTCAGGAGTTTGAGACCAGCCTGAGCAAGAAAGAAAGAAAGGAAAAGAAAAATTAGCCAGGCATGGTGGTGCGCGCCTGTAGTCCCAGCTACTCGAGAGCCTGAGGAAGGAGAATCACTTGAGCCCAGGAATTTGAGGTTGCTGTGAGCTATGATGACACCACTGTACTCTAGCCCCTGCCACAGAGCAAGACCCTGTCTCAAAAAAAAAAAAAAAAAAAAAAAAAATTGCAGCCTCTGGCTTTTTCTATAAAATCTCACTTCATAAAGTTTTAGAAACAGTCTGCATGAAGCAATTAACAATCTGCCTTGCTTCTTTTCCCCTTTCTTCCAAATGACATTTCAAATCTGGAGAAGCAGCAGAGTAAGGTAAACTCAGGGTGCTCACCTCACAATGTAGTAGCTCGGAAATGGTTCTGGATCATTTCCAAGATAAATAATCAGAATACAAATCAACTCAAACTGAAATTTAGTCCCCAGTGTACAAAATGGCCACCAGTCAGACTGCCGGGGGACCACTGAACTGAGTTTTTCTTAATACCTTTCGCATCTAAAACTGAACCAACTTCAATCAAGTGTCACTTCACCTTGGATTTCTCACATTTTATTTAAATAAGTGATTCTCAGCTATATCTGTCCATTGTAATCATCTGGAATGCTTTTTAAAATATGAACACCCAAAATCTAGTTTTCTGACTTAATTAGTCTGGAGTCAGGCCCTTGGTTTCAGCATTTTTTTTAACACTCTACAAAGTGGATTCTAATGGGCAGTAAGGATTGCTGATAAAAATTGTGGCTTTTCAGACTTTAATGTACATGTGCATATGAATCACCTGGGGATTTTGTTAAACTGAAGATTTTATTCAATAGGTATTTGTGGGGCCAGAGATTCTGCTTTTCTAAGTTCCAAGGTGATAACTAATATTACTAGTCTTTAGAGCCATTTTTGAGTAGCAGGGATACAAACCATCTTCTCCTGCCTATTAGTTGGCGCACAGTCCTTCTATGGTTAAGGACATTTTAAAATGAGAATTTCATTTTAGGAGTGAACATTTGATTAGCAAAAGGGATTCTCTTACAACTAAATTTTGTTAGACTATTCTCTCCTGCCTCAGAGTAGTAACAACAGTAAGAGGCCCCCCTCAAAATTAAGTATGGATATTTTGTTAATAAAAATTGAGATTAGAGCCCTTTTATTAGAATGAAACCAAAATTTACCTTTGTTTCATCTATTTTGAGAAGCTTTTCTCAGCAAATTACATAAAAAAATCAGCACTCCAATTTAAAGTTTGAATTTTTATTAAGATAAATTTCCTCAAAAATCTCAAATGTGAACTGTTAGTCTAATTTAAGACAAGTAAAAGAACTTTGATATGGTGAACTCCAGTGAAGTTTTGGTAGATAGAGTAACAAAATCTTAGACTGCCTAGACATTTTACAGTGATGATATTGGGGTATGTGTGTGTGCTTGTGCAGGTGTACACATGATACTGCTTTAGAAGAAGTTGCCTAATTTTCTCCCTTTTGTCTGTTGTTTTTTTTTTCCCCCACTTCTTAGCATCATTCACGGTTATGTGTTACAATGTGTTATGTGATAAATACGCCACCCGGCAGCTATATGGCTATTGCCCATCCTGGGCATTAAACTGGGAATACAGGAAAAAGGGAATTATGGAAGAAATTGTTAACTGTGACGCAGATATCATTAGTCTTCAGGTAACACCATAGAAATTAAATTGTCTTTAACTTAAAAGTGAACTTAAAAATAATAGAAGAAGATCTTACCTCTGGGAGAGTCCTGTGTTCAAAGCAAAACTCAGAAGGACTTATTTTCTCTCCTCTTAAAATAAAGGACAATTTAAATGAACATTTAAGACATTTCCACAGTGAAACTATTTTGCTAAGTACAGCCATCCACTTATATTCATTTACTGTTTTCTTAAGTGAAAATAATTTCACTCATTATCTATGTTAATAATTCACCTCATGAACAAGTCATTGGTATTGCTGAAAGAGAAAACTGTAGAAGATTCCCATCTTTAGGAATACAAATTTAATTTATTATGGAGTCTGTTAAAAAAGAAAGTGTTTGCCCACAGTTTTTTTAAAGATAAACATTTAAAAATATTATAAATCATTCATTTTTGCCTTACTCTATAAAGCACCTCTGAAATTTAGATTCTTTTGTTTTATAACACCTTATTGTAATGAACTTAGCTGAAAAAGCAGCATGTTTTCATGAAATATATTTTATTACTGCTTTTCATCATTTAGTTAATGATGAGACAAAAAGATTTGAGTAGTTTTTAGTAATTTTTTTCTTAGTAACTTCCAAAACATATTAAGTGCTTGAAGGTTTAAAATTTTCTTAAATTGACAAACACTTTTATATGTTTATGGGGTACAGGGATGTTCTGATACATGTATACATTGTGGAATGAACAAATCAGGCAAATTTAACATATCCATCACTTCAAATACTTATTTCTTAAAAGTGTTTTAAAATTTTAAGTATTATAATTTCACACATTCATTTCAACGTAGTTTGAGAGGAAAAATTATTATTTTAAATATTTTTTCTTATAGAGTAGCTTGATAATTTATTTTTATATTGCCTAGAAAATAACAAGAAATTAAGTCTTCAGAAATTAAAATTTCTTAAAAACACTGACACACAGAATTGAAGGAGGAGGCAAACGACACTAGGCTAGTAACTACTGTAGTTACTTAATTTTCCACCTTTTGGTTTAGTATTGGCAGTGATAACAGCCTGATACTCTTCTAATTAAGTATAGTTTGAAGGCTAAAACATTAACAATTTCAGGAAATTATTTTCTTATTATAAAAATAATACTACATAGTATTATAAAGTGTTTATTTTAGATAAGTTGAAAGTTTTGAAAAAACATAAAGCATGTTGGAGACAAACATTTAATCTCATATCCTGAAGACAGTTACTATGTTAAAACTTCTGGAGTATTTTCCTCTGTACATTTTTTTTCTTATTCACTTACCAATTTATTTACAGATATATTTGCAAAACAAAATTGATATCACATTATTGGCATATTTTGTTTATTGCACCTAATAGATTTTCCATGTTACTAAAATTCTTCAAAAGCAATAATATGAACATATATTAAGCCTTTTCCCTACTATTGGATATTTAGTTGTGTATGGGGTCTTGCTGTTAAAAATTATGCTATTATTAGCATCTTCATATATAAATCATTTCTTCATATTTGGTTATTTCATTTGGAAAGATTTATTAATATTTTATGAGTCAAAGAATAAAATAGTCTAACTTAATAATTAACAGAAACCATTGGATGATTGGTATTTAGGTACCTGAAAATTTCTTAAACTAGAATTTTTTGTTGATCTTAACATTTCTCACTCTTGGGTATCATTCCTTTCTACCATGGTTCAGAAGGATAAATAATTTCAAAAATTACTTCTTTGTATATAAAATTTACTCTTCCCTACCACTTAATTGATCATATGCTCAAATTGTTCTGTTTAATTACCAGTCTTGAGGAAATGGAGAATAGTGGAATGAACTCTAAACTGGGGAGCAAGAGCCCTGGGGTATAATCTTGCTCCTGTCACTAACTAGCTGTGTGAGCACGAGAAAGTCATGTCACCTTTCTGGCTCATGTTTAAAAAGCTGCCATTGTCAAGTGGCAGCTGCTAGAAATAAGGTAAGATAGTCAGATAATATCTGTTATCTGAATTATTTTAACTTAATTACACCTTATAATGCTGCACATTTTAATATCTTAATCAGAGATTTCCCTCTGTCATGTGGATGATAACTTTTCTTTTATCTCAGGAAGTGGAAACAGAGCAATACTTCACTCTTTTTCTGCCAGCATTGAAGGAGCGTGGGTATGATGGATTTTTTTCTCCAAAGTCACGTGCCAAAATCATGTCTGAGCAGGAGAGAAAGCATGTGGATGGTTGTGCAATATTCTTCAAAACAGAAAAGTGAGTTAAGAAAAGAAAGCACAATATTGTAATCTTATTTTTTAAAATTATCATGCATTTAAAATTGTCTTTGGTTTAACCCTATAAAATAAACAAAAAGCTAGAAAGCAAGAATTATACAAGTTAAAACTGTTACTAATGTTGTCTTAGCCTGTATATTTGAAACAAGGATATTTATTGTATTTATGCTTTTCTTGCCAAATTATACTAAAAATTTAAGAGGTATAGACTTGAATATAGTTTTATTTCAAAATATATTTTCATGAAGTAAAATATTAGTTTTGGTGTTAAAAAAAAGTGGTACCGAGAACCAAATCAAAGACTCAATTCCCTTCACAATAGCAACTAAGAAAATAAAGTATCTAGGAGTATATTTAACTAAGGAGGTAAAAGACCTCTACAGGGAGAACTATGAAACATTGAGGAAGGAAATAGCAGAGGACATAAACAGGTGGAAAATCATACCATGCTCGTGGGTCGGCAGAATCAACATCGTTAAGATGTCTATACTACCCAAAGTGATCTACAGATTCAATGCAATCCCTATTAAAATACTAACATCATTCTTCACAGATGTAGAAAGATTAATTTTATGCTTCGTATGGAACCAGAGAAGGCCCTGCATAGCAAAAACAATTCTAGGCAATAAAAACAAAATGGGAAGTATCAATTTACCAGACTTCAAACTTTGTTACAAGGCTGTAGTAATCAGAACAGCTTGGTACTGGCACAAAAATAGAGCCATTGACGAGTGGAACAGAACTGAGAACCCAGATATAAAACCATCCTCATATAGCCACCTAATCTTTGACAAAGCAGACAAAAACATACACTGGGGAAAAGAATCCTTATTCAATAAATGGTGCTGGGAAAACTGGATAGCCACGTGTAGAAGACTGAAGCAGGATCCACACCTTTCACCTCTCACAAAAATCAACTCACGCTGGGTAACAGATTTAAACCTAAGGAGTGAAGCTATTAGAATTTTAGAGGAAGATGTTGGAAATACTCTTCTAGACATTGGCCTAGGCAAAGAATTTATGAAGAAGACCCCAAAGGCAATCACAGCAACAACCAAAATAAATAAATGGGACCTGATCAAATTAAAAAGCTTCTGCACAGCCAAAGAAACTGTCACAAGAGCAAACAGACAACCTACAGAATGGGAGAGAATTTTTGCATGCTACAAATCCACTAAAGGGCTGATAACCAGAATCTACTTAGAACTCGGGAAAATCAACAAGAAAAAATCAAACGACCCTATCAAAAAGTGAGCAAAGGACATGAACAGAAATTTTTCAAAAGAAGAGAGAATAATGGCCAAAAAACATACGAAAAAATGCTCAACATCTCTAATCATCAGGGAAATGCAAATTAAAACCACAATGAGATATCACTTATCTCCAGTGAGAATGACCTTTGTCAAAAAGTCCCAAAACAATAAATGTTGGCGTGGATGCAGAGAGATAGGAACACTCGTGCACTGTTGACGGGACTGCAAACCAGTGCAACCTCTGTGGAAAACAATATGGAGATACCTTAAAGAGATACAGTTAGAAGTGCCATTTGATCTAGCAATCCCATTACTGGGCATCTACCCAAAAGAACAAATGATACTGTATAAGAAAGACACCTGCACCCGAATGTTTATAGCAGCACAATTCACAATTGCAAAGATGTGGAAACAACCCAAGTGTCCATCAATACATGAGTGGATTAATAAAATGTGGTATATGTATACCATGGAGTACTATTCAACTTTAAGGAACAATAGTGATATAGCACCTTTTGTATACTCCTGGACAGAGCTGGAACGCATTCTACTAAGTGAGGTATCCCAAAAATAGAAAAGCAAGCACCACATGTACTCACCATCAAATTGGTATTAACTGATCAACACATAAGTGCACATATAAGAATAACATCTATTGGATGTCGGGCAGGGGGGAGGAGTGAGGAGGGGACGGGTATTTGCATACACAAAGAGTGCAATGTGCACCACTCGAAGGATGGACATATTTGAAACTCGGACTTAGGGGGGAGGAGGGGCAAGGGCAACATACGTAACCTAAACATCTGTACCCCTATAATATGCTGAAATAAAAAGAAAAGTGGTACCTTTTAAGATTTAACAATAAGTGATCTGGGTTTCTTTGATTTTTTTTTTTTTAATAGTTGGCCTTTTCTGGAATCATTCATTTTATCAACCTTTTATCCTTTTCAATTAACATTTCATACACTGGTTTAATCATTTATTCACTAAATGTTTACTAAGCATTTGCTTTGTGATTTTTTTGTGCTGGTTACAATAGACACAAAGATTGACAAGAAACAGTTTCTGATCTCACTGAAAACTCAAGTCCAGTAGGAAAAGATAGGCATATAAGACAATTACAGTATTATATGGTATATATAAGATAGAGATATGCATAGATAGGTAAGAGAGGACAGACGAGAGGCACAGAGCTTATGGAGGTACGGAGTTAGAGGATTAATTGAGACAAGGCAATGGAAAATGAAATATGTGAAGTCTGATGGAGATTGAATCTCGTGGTTCATAATTTAGATTTGATACATTAGATGGGGAATCATCTATTTATAGGATAAGCATATACATGCTTGTGTCTATTTTCCAGTATATCCCTGTTTAATACCTATTATAACAAAGCCAGTCAGTGCTTTTACTGACATAGGCATATTGTCAGCATGGCATGTTATTTTAAGTAAATGAATTCAGTGAATTTGGAAGCTATTTGATCCACTTATTGTTTATCTGTACTACTTTCCTTTCTTTTTCCATGGATTTTTTTTTTTTAAACACCTTTGTTCATATATCCCATGGATTTTTTAGTAGTGATATTCTCATTTTGGTTAATTAATTAGCGCACAGCCCTATAGTATTCAAGGTCAGAATATACCAAGTTCTTCTAGTGGTTTGGTAATTTTTCACGAGTTTTAGAATAACAATTGCTATTACGGTTACATGTCTCTTAACTATGGGGATACATTCTGAGAAATGCATTGTTAGGTGATTTTTGTCATTGCGTGAACATCGTAGAGTGTCCTTATACAAACCTAGATGAGAGTATAGCCTACTGTACACCGAGGCTGTATGGTAGAGCCTAGGCTACAAACCTGTATAGCATATTATTGTACTGAATACTGTAGGCAATTGTAACGCAATGGTATTTGTATATCTTAACATCTCTAAACATAGAAAAGGTAATGCATTGTGTTACAACGTTACGGTGGCTACAGCATCACTAGACAATAGGAATTTTTCAGCTCCATTATAATCTATGGGACCGCTGTTGTATATGCAGTCTGTCTTTGACCCGAACATTGTAATATGGCACATGACTGTACTCCTAGCATGTTTACCACATATCAGGTCTTTTGTAATTATTTATATGGATTGTCTTACTTACCATTTTTTTCTGTGTTATTTAATTTAAAAGCAACCCTCTGAGGGTAGGTATGGATCTATTTCCTCATTTTTATAGATGTGGAAACCATGACACAGACAAGTTAATTAACTTGCCCAAGTTACACAGCAGTTTGATTTCATAGTCGGTGCTTTAACCACTGTAATATACCAAATCTTTAGGCTTCTTGTTTGAGCTTCCCATATTACCTCTTATAAGATTACTTAATTTGGAAAAACTGTCTTGAATTTGACATTTGTTACCTGGCTTGATATACAAATTTCCTTGAAGCACCATAATAAAAAAAAAATGCAGACCGGCCGCGGTGGCTCACGCCTGTAATCCCAGCACTCTGGGAGGCCGAGGCGGGCAGATTGTTTGAGCTCAGGAGTTTGAGACCAGCCTGAGCAAGAGCGAGACCCCGTCTCTACTAAAAAAATAGAAAGAAATTATCTGGACAACTAAAAATACATAGAAAAAATTAGCCAGGCATGGTGGCGCATGCCTGTAGTCCCAGCTACTCGGGAGGCTGAGGCAGGAGGATCGCTTGAGCCCAGGAGTGTGAGGTTGCTGTGAGCTAGGCTAACGCCACGGCACTTACTCTACCCAGGGCAACAGAGTGAGACTCTGTCTCAAAAAAAAAAAAAAATGCATTGATAACATTGAGACATCTAACATCAAGCTCTTTTTCCATTTGCCGTTGCTTCTTTCAAGATGATATGGGAGATTTTTATTCCCCCCACAATTTTGAGAGGAAAAATCTAAAATTCCGTGGTAATTTACTAGAGGTAGTTAGGGTTTCAAAATAATAATCATAACTGTTACCTAGCAAACTTTAAACATTGGATATTGCAAATTGATTCCTGAATTGTTAAAAATACTCTGAACTAGTTAAGTAATGAATACATAGGAAATACTTAGATGCATTATCTGTTTTTCTTCCCTTCCTCAACTCCTTTTTCCTAAATAGTAACATGGACCTGGCAACAGATGAAGACTTTGAGTACAATACATTATTGTACCTCTTCTGAACTTCTTTCTTGGAATAACAGGACTATACCTCCTATGATAGAATAAAACCACCCTCTGTCTCAGTACCAGATATTTATCCATGACATGTTAGCCAACTGTCCAATGCCAAACTATTTGGAATTTCACACAGAGTACACATCCTGCCTTTATTTTTTCTTCAGATTGGAGAGTGAATTTTGAAGCCAGGTATTTCTTCTATTTATTGAGGTCATTAAATATGAAATGTTTGATTTCAAATCAAAAGTTTAGTTTATTACATCTCAAACAAGAAGCAGTACAATTAAAGTATGCACATAAACTGTCAACACAGTTTTGACATCTTAACGGTAGCTTGTTTCTGCCAGCAGTGAAGAGGCCTGGAGAGTGAGTGGCAATGAAATCACAAAAAGTGTTTTCCACAGCCTATTGAGAATTGAATATTATTCCTTGCAAGAAGTGGTCCAAAGCCTGGAAGAAGTGCTAGTCAGTTGGTGCAAGGTCTGGTCAATACGGTGGATGACAGAGAGTTTTTAAGTCCAGCCTCTGTAGTTTGAGCAGCATTGTTTGTGTGGCATGTGGTTGAGACTTGTCTTGCAAGAAGATTGGCCTGTCTCTGTTGACCAATCTCAGCTGCTTACTCTCTAGTATCTTCATCATTTCATCAACTTGGTTGCAGTAGCATCTGCCATAATGGATTGACCAGGTTTCATGAAGTTGTAGTGGATAATACCAGTACTGGACCACCAGACACCATTAGCTTTTTTTAATGAATATTTGGTGTTAGACTTTGTTTCAGCACTTCATCTTTATCTAACCATTGTGCCGAACGCTTGCAGTTGTCAAAAAGAATCCATTTTTCATCACACTAACACATTTTTTATCACCCTAACAATATGGTATAGAAATGGTTCGCCCTTATGTCCTGACAGCAAAGAAAGGCAAGCTTTGAGATGATTTCTATTCTGACATTAATTTAATTCATGTGGGACTCACCTTTGTCCAGCTTCTTTACCTTGCCGATTAGTTTTAAATGGTCCAGTGTTGTTGGAATAGTTAACATCAAACCGTGCTGCTAATTCACACACATAGGTTGAAATGGATTCACTTCCACTACAGCTTTCAGTTCATCATTATCCACCTTGGTCTCAGGTTGCCCACATGGCTCATTTTCAAGATTAAAATCACCAGAATGGAACTTCTCAAACCATCGATGTACTGTGGGTTCATTAACCACATCCTTCCCAAACACTTCATTGAGCTGTCTGTGCTGCATTGGTTCCACTGTGAAACTCATATTTGAAAATAACATGAATTTTTGACTTATTCATGGTTTCACAAAAATTGCTCTAAAAAAAATTTGACAGATAATCACAAGCCAAACAGTGTATTTAAAAGAATGAGGATGTACCTTCACAATAAAAATGAAATGAAGTGTCAAAATGAAATGTCAGGGATATCTACTGTCAAACTTAGTACTTAAGGAAATCGAACATTTCATACTTAATAACCTAGTATTTAGTTGTATAATCTTGAATGAGTCACTTACCCTTTCTGGACCTATTTCCTCATTTGTATATCCTTAGCTTGTAAGATCATTTTTGTATATAGTTTATAAAACTAGCAAAGTTAAGTATAGCTGTAGATGAGTGCTTCGATTCTCTGTACTCATTCTCAAAGTCCCATTCTTCTAAAAATAAAGTATCTGATAATTCCTAATCTTTTTTGATGATTGTTTAATCGTGTGTGGGCAATAGTGGTACACAGTAGGTAACAATAAATGGAAATTATAATAGTTACTATTTCTAGCAAAATCTCTAATGTAAATCTCTTATCCATCATGATGAAAGGATAGAGTATTGTTTGGTAAAGGATAAGACACAGGTTACCAATATTCAGAGAATTAGAGTACACTAATACATTCTTTAAATCATAGTATTCTATTTCAATTTAATTTGGGGGGATTCAGAAGCTACCTCAAGATTTGGCAGCACCTTTTGATTGTCATTATGAATATCATTTTTTGATAGATGCATAGAGAATCTAGAAAATAGAATTTTGATTGATAAAATACCAGAAGCCAGTTTTTGCTTTGTCCTTTATTTCAACAAATATTATCTGCCGGGCGCGGTGGCTCACGCCTGTAATCCTAGCTCTCTGGGAGGCCGAGACGGGCGAATTGTTTGAGCTCAGGAGTTCGAAACCAGCCTGAGCAAGAGTGAGACCCCGTCTCTACTAAAAATAGAAAGAAATTAATTGGACAACTAAAAATATATAGAAAAAATTAGCCGGGCATGGTGGCGCATGCCTGTAGTCCCAGCTACTTGGGAGGCTGAGGCAGGAGGATTGCTTGAGCCCAGGAGTTTGAGGTTGCTGTGAGCTAGGATGACGCCACGGCACTCTAGCCCGGGCAACACAGTGAGACTCTGTCTCAAAAAAAAAAAAAAAAAAAAAAAAAAAAAACAAGTATTATCTACAGTCCAAAGCATTTTATTAAATACATGTATACATATATGTATTTTATATGTATATAACGTATGTATATAGACACTGAATTATTACAGATAAATATTTTAGACTCAGAATTTAAATTCCTTTTTTGCCATGTTTTGTCCTATAAACAGATGTACTAGAAGAAATCCAAAGTGGGAAAAAATGGAGATGAAAGCATACCTAGATACTTGACTTAGTTGCTGTTTCTGAGGTTAGCAGTTCTGATCATACTTTGTTTCAAATCCCTAAGAAAGGGAAAGATGAGAATGGCAACTTAGAACAATGTGACCGTTGCACTGTGAAGAGGCAGTCTCCCATCATAGGACTGGACACTCAGGTTATTACAGTGCTTAGTTCTTGCTGTATTGCCTCTACTTTCTAACCTGCTTTCAGTCTCAGAGACCAGGGAGGGTCATGTCCTTGCTTTTTCTTCCCGTAATAGTACAGGTAGTTTTGTCTTGGAAAGAGGGCATTCAGAGGTTATAGTATCATTCCAAAAGGTTATATTATCATTTCAAAATGACCTATTGTGATGCTCCCATCTTACTGGTCTCTCAGTTACCAATTTCCTGTGTTATAGGTGGTGGTTGCATTTAGAATTTGTTTACATGAGTTTTTTTAAAAATGAGATTTTCATTTCTGGCTTCTAATGCTCACTTTCCCATTAATTCAATCTGGATCATAAAATTATAGCTTTGTGCTACAGTTTCCTTGCCTTTCAAATATGGATGATAATAACTGTTCCACTTCAGAAGTTTCTTATGGGGCTAAAATGATGAAGAATGTGGACTTGCTCAGTGGTTAAAAGAGCTTTACAAATATAGGGTGGTGTTTATCCATTTTTCTTCATTATTTATCCGAGTTTCTAAGGCTTACCTTTTTTTAGTTATTTTCAGGCACTCCCACGATTACTTAAAGGGACCCAAGAACACATTTTATAGCATTTCATACTGAATATACAGTAAGAACTTCTATTCGGTTTGGTTGTAAGAGTGCCTACTCTAAGACATGATCCAGAAAGGGTTAGAGTTAACTTTTGAAGATTATATTATCTTCTTGAATATGTACTGCATTGTTCCTTTTCACTTATAAATTAATTCAGGGAGGGAATATTACTTAAGTCCTATAGATGGTTTTAGTTTCTCAGAGTTGGCATTCACTTTCCCCTCTCTAGCATTAATGTAATGACGTCACACCCCATAAAATTACTTTACACCATACGTTGGTAAGAAATTGAGTTATGTCTTTGTTCGAAGGGCTGTTTTGGACATGTTCTTCCTTCATATGAAACATTCAACCTAATAATCTTTAACAAGTAATATAAGAAGGGTTTTTTTTGTCATGTTAATCTTGACTATATATGTTCTTTCTTGTACTCATTTGACCTTTTGTTTAGATTTTTCAAAAAGACAAATATACAGAAGAATTGTTAGAATAAAATAGCATCAGGAATAATGCTTATAGCATCTGTGTACCAGCCTTAGAGTATGAATAATAAATGAATAAAAGTATTGAAAGAGAGACAAGTTTAAGATTTTACATATACCAAGGCTTGAGTAACTATAAACCAGTACATCTTATTCAAAAGAAACATCTAATAGAAAGAAAGAAGGAAGACCTCAGTATTTCAAAATGTTACCCGTATGGAAATCTGTGAGATGGAAAGTAGAAGCAGAGTGGATTACATTTGGTTTATGTGGGAAGGGAAAGTAAGAAGTAGCATTGTGAAGTTTGGGTAGAATATGGATAATTATTTCTTACTATATTATAAATGTATTATAAATATATATATTTTGGGGGGATTTTATTTTTTTATTATTTTTATTTCAGTATATTATGGGGGTACAAATGTTTAGGTTACATATATTGCCCTTGCCCCTCCCCACCCCTCTAGTCAGAGCTTCAAGCACGTCCATCCCCCATGCGGTGCGCATCGCACTCATTATGTATGTATATACCCATCCCCTCCTCCCCCCTCCCATCTGCCCGACGCCCAATGAATGTTATTCCTATATGTGCACTTAGGTGTTGATCAGTTAAAATCAATTTGATGGTGAGTACATGTGGTGCTTATTTTTCCATTCTTGGGATACTTCACTTAGTAAAATGGGTTCCAGCTCTATCCAGGATAATACAAGAGGTGCTAGATCACCATTGTTTCTTATAGCTGAATAGTACTCCATGGTATACATATATCACATTTTATTAATCCACAAATGTATTATATATTAATATACAATAAATGCAGAAACAAGATAAACTGCAGGATACTACAGCTATCAGCATTAATACTGGAAGTCTCATTCTTTTAAAAGCGCAATATCTGAGAAATTCTTAAAATTTAAGAAGTATATTTATACTCTTGTTTACTAGAAAGAAGACACTATCTTTGGTTCCTTAGTTTTCAGCTATCTTCTTGGTTCTTCACCTCTTGGTGAAGTTGGAGTATTAAAACTTGAGAGAGTGAGACTCTGTCCCCTAGAGTTTCTAAGTGCCAAGGAAGGGAATGTTAGTTACAATGACATATGTACCCTGTTTAGGGTTAGTGATTGTGTAATCACTAATCGATGATCAAGAGAAAAAGAACTATACAATTTCTATCTTTTATGATCCCTATTGAGGAGAATTGTCTTTAAGTGGAAACACTAAGACCAGGTGAAGAGGAGATTGACAAATCAAGAAGGTAAGATTGATAAGCCTAGAGAGTCACTAAACTGCCTTAACTAGTTAGAGTTCCAGATGAAGATAATTAGATCTCATGGTATTAATGATCTTGTAAAAGATCATTAGATTTTCGTTTGATTAGAGAACTGGCATAGGTAAGTAAACTGTTAAAAATACTGGATTATAGGAAAAGTTCAAGGATTTTGGAGATGGATGAGCTATCCCATTTTTCAAAATGAAAGACCTGCCCAGCCTTAGTTTTCTTCATCTTTGTAATGGCAATAGTAATATCTCCTGTTACAATTTAGATTCTCCAGAAAGAAGGCTCTGAGATAGCTTGGTGTTAGGAGTTTATCAGGAACATCTGTGGAAAGGAAGGGGAGGAAGCAGAATTGGACACAGGGAGACGTGAAGTTGTGTTGCAGGCCTGATGACCCCACAGGGAGCTCCAGAGCTGATGTGGCCTGTGAGAATTAAATCACAGGGGCCAAAATCCTTGGACCTTTATCTTTTGCTCTTGGTCCGTAATTGGATGTGGGTGCTCCCAGAAGTGTGTGAACTTGAGTAGGCAGCTCTTTTCAACTAAAGCAATCCCTGAAGGATTGATGGGGAATCTGGGCAATATATCTCCATGTGTACGTTTTAGGACTACACATATGAAGTACCTATCACAGATCTTGATACTGGGTAGATCCTCAATAGTAGCTTTCATTATTATGTTTATTATTCTGTCCTCCTGAGAATTTTAATTATTTGAGAGAAGATAGAATGCATGCATGTAACATTTATAAAGATCCAAAGACTGGCAGATATTTAATCTGTTAGAATGATCACAGGTACCCCATAAATTGTACAACTGTTTTATGTATCTGTAAAAATTTAAAAAAATAGAATGAAGTTTCAATTAACATCTGAATGGGTGAACTAAAGAGCAGAAGCTTGCGAAATGATAACAGCTAAAATTTGCTGCTCTTAGATTATTGATTGAAGGCAGAAAAAGAAGGAAGGGGTAAGAAAATCAGCTGAGAATATAGAAAAATATTTATATGCATAAATGTTCATCATGTCATTAGTTATAATAGCTCATATCAGAAGTAACTTAAATGTCCAACACAGAATAGTTAAGTAGATTATGGTGAATCTGTGTAGTGGACTATAAAGCAGTCATAAAAATTTCAAAGAATATTTAATATATGGAAATGTCCTTGATAGAATGTTTATTAGTAAACCGAAATATAAACTTACAGAGTTTTATCCTCATTATGTAAAAATATTTGAGTGCATGTGTGTAGAGAAAAGTCTGGGGAAATATATTCACTCATTAATGGAGGTATTATGTTACAAGTGACTTTTAGTTTTCTTATATTTTTCTTTGTTCCCATATCTCTACAGTAAACATATTTAACTTAATAAAATCATTTTCCTCACTTTTTTGTTTTTAAGCACCTATAAACATAGGGCTGAGGAGACCTGATTTAAGACCAAAAAACCCAAAAACTTTGAGATATATATTATTATAGTTCCTATTTGGCTTATAATTAATATGGCTGTCTCCAAAGTGCAACTTTAGTCTTTATTAACAAAAATGCAATAAAAAATGAAGAAGGCAGTAGTTCATTTATGCCCAGTTGGAACTGTACCTTTGGGTAAACTTGAGTTGTTCAAATGAACAACTCTATTAACACCACATATCATATAAGGAACTGATCATTTCTTTTTTGGAGAAGATTGGGGGTGGGAGAGCATTGACATCTATTGTCAGATATTTAAAGTTGTGTCATGTGGAATTCTATATTCTTTTAAAGAAAAGATCTAGATTTAATGGAAGAAATTGGACAGACACAGGGAAGCAAATTTTAGTTAAGGAAGACATTTCTTTACAGTCCTTTCCCTCCTCCCCCAAAAAGAATGACCTGATTTTGGTAGAAGTAAAATTTCAACACTAAAAATATTACTATTCAGCATGATATTTAGACTGTCCTACAGAATCCTAGGTTCCTATAAATTAGCCTTAGAAGTTCTGTAAATATTTGGAAGATACCACAAAAATTAAATACCAGATAATTGAACTGTAATTTAAAAATACATGTTCACTCAAATGTTTCAAATACCAAATTTTAACATTTTGGAAATCACTAACATGTTCCTGAAGTGCTTAGTTTTGATGTGGACCTCTAAATCAAGTTTTTGCCTGCCTGCTTGCTTTTTCAGAGTACAAGTCCAGTTATTTTTCACTTATATCTGTGTATCTGTGTGAATCAGGATTTTTATTAATACTTTGTAACCAAAACAAAATACAGAAATCAGTTGGATACTGAGACTAATTGTAAGTCTGTAATTATCATCCTTGCCCTCTAATTTCAATTTTTTTATATTCGTTAAAACAGGGTGATTGTTTTCAGTGATTGATTTATTCTAATATAATACAGCTTTGTTTTATTTATGGGAATCTCTCCAGAAATTATTTGAAAAAGATATTCCACTGCTTAAAAGTATTTGAAGAAATCTAATATCCAGGATGGTCAGTCCTATCTGTAGAATATATTTTGAATCTGCTCACTCCTCTTTATTTCTCTTGCCTTTGCCCATGTCACTATCATTTCTCATTCAAATAACCTCAGAAACTTTTTAATTGGCCTCCCAATTCCCATTTTGTCCCTTGTAATCTATTCTCCACAAAGCAACTAAAGTGATTTTAAAAAATATGTCAAATAATATCATGTCCTGGCTTAGAACCTTTAGTCATTCCTCTTCCTCTCATCTCCAGCATCACTTAACGTTTTTTTGTAACCCATAAACTTACAAAGCTCTTTTCTGTCTCAGGACCCTTCATTTCTTCCTTTTACCTGGAATGCTCTTAATCCCATTCTTCACCTTGATGACTTCTCACCTTTCATGTTTCAGCTTAAAGATCACCTCTTCAGAGAGTAGAAACTATACTCCCTTTAAGCACTCTGGGTTAGAAATGGCACATGACCCAGCCCTTTACACTCTCAGCACATCTGAGACATGCAGAATTGGAGTAGGGGAGGGAGGGAATGTTATTTCGTCTAGCACAGCATCCTGCTGCGTAGTGAGTCAATATTTTTGAAGGGATGTGCACATGCTTCTGTTTTCGAAGGTAGGAGGAAAGTGGGGAGCAGGAACTGTTAGGAAAACAAAGATATCTTTTCCTCATTTCACCCCAATGAAAGTCTTATATTTAGTAGATTTTGATCATTTATAAATATTTCACAAAAGTTATAAAATTAGGCTGAGAGAGGTTAAATGGCTTGACTAAGGCACACTGCTATTAAATGTGTGTTAGATTAATTCTATTAAATCCTACAACTCTATAATACTTAATAATTTGGCACTAAGGAAATAAAATGCTGTTAGCACAGAAGCTATAATTACAGTGAGAGCCATTTCTTCATCTTGCAGGATCTGTCTCTCTGAGCACTTACACACAATTGGAGCTTTCTAATAAAAACTAGGCGGGAAAAGCTGTTACTCCTTAGCTGAGATAAGTGTGTATCCCTGTATTTTCTTGACAAATCTCTTGATGTGGTGGGAACAAAACTACAAACAGGGTAGATAGATTGTATTCTGTTTTTTCTCATTAACTTGCTGACTCATTTAAGAGTCTGTCTACCTTTAAATACCAGAGAATCCCAGCAGTAGCTTAAACAAATGAGGGGGAGATAATTTTCTCACACAAGAACTTATACAGTGGTAGGCAGTCCAGAACTGGTTCAGTGGCTTCCTCATTTTTAGAAGGTTGGCTTTTGCCTTCCTGCTACTTACTACACGGTCACAAGATGGTTATTCCTCCAGGCACTTGCTGAAAGGGGCAAAGGTGTAAATGGGCAAATGGATACGTATGCCATCTTTGGTAGGTGGGACCTCCAAGGAAATTTTTACAGTAATCAGACTTCTTACATCTGAGTGGCCAGAGCTATTAATATATCACATGGTCCCTTGCAGCTAGAAAATGACAAGGGAGACAATGAATGATGTCTGTATCTTGTGTCCCCCTTCATTTAATGTCTTTTAGCATTATAGCCAAGTACCTAAAGTCATAATAATGCATTATTCCTTTTAGATTTACATTGGTGCAGAAGCATACAGTGGAATTTAACCAAGTGGCAATGGCTAATTCAGACGGATCTGAAGCAATGCTGAACAGAGTGATGACAAAAGATAACATTGGTGTTGCTGTGGTATTAGAGGTCCACAAAGAACTATTTGGAGCAGGTGAGTGCAATTTAAAATATTCATACTAGAAATAAACATCATGCCAGGTTTTCCCATCTCAAAACAAGTGAAGAGAATTGCTGTTATTTATTGCAAAGTTATTGTCTTATCTTTTGAGGAAAGTTAAGGGAGATGGACAGGAAAATAGCACTAACTGTGTAAAGCATCATATACTTCTTGGGTTTTGTGTTTTTTTGGTTTTTGGGTGTTTTTTTTTTTTTTTTTTTTTGGCTATTCTATGATCTCTATCACAGTCTTTTTTACTTGCCAGGTAATCTATGTAGTTTTTTTGATATACCATTAATTCCAAAAGGTTCTTTGAAATAGGGAATATTTTAGTTAGGCTGAATTTAGAAATTATGATGACTTGTTCCTCTTTTGAGCCATATTTTTAGCTTCTTGAGTGTGAATCTTTTGTCTTCAAGGTTAAGTACTTGGCACGTTTTCTCTAGTTTCTTTGTTATTAATATATCTCAGTCATTGTCAGGGTAAGAGCAAGAACAGGATCTTTTATCTACATGGTACTTTTTTTCAGCATTTTAGATTATTTATAGCTTTCTTCAGAGTCAGAAACTCATTATATACTTTGCCTTGTTATCCAGATCTTTTTTACTCTTTCTATTGCCTGCCTTAAAGCATTTCATTATTTACTAGTGTATTATTAAGCAAAGAGCAAGAAGGGGGTGAGACCACATCAGGGCTTTTTTCCCCCCTGTACTTTTTGCAGAAGAAAAGATGGGGTTTTTTTGCCTTGAGTATTGATTTGAATTATTCAGACCATGCATATATGTCAAATCTCCTTTCCCCATCATTCAAACCTCTCTTCCCCATCATCAAAGACAATCAGTCTTTGATATAAGATTTTGAATTTTCTTCTTTTTTTTAGTCTCTTCATTTTACCACTTTTTATGTTATTTCCAGTCCCATTCTTAAAGTTTTTTTTTTTTTGATATTGTGAAGGTTGAATTTTCTTTTTTTTAATTTAACTCCCCTTTTAATTTGTAGAAGAGTAATTCGAAATTATACAATAGACACTTTCACATTCTGAGATAAGTATCTTTTGTATTCCTAGAAGGGAAATTTAATAATATGGGAAATGCTTATGACTCCTTTGTAAGGACAAATTTTTAATCTACAGCCAAAGGTGACACTATAAAACTTCTAGGAAAAAAAGACAAGATTTTGGCTGCAAGTATTTATCTTATGATCAAATTGCTTCAAAAGTGACTGCTTCTGTCACATATAACAGATACTTCAGTTACTTGTTGTCTCATCATTGAAGACAATTGTAGCTTGGTAAAACTAGAAAGAAACTTGATCTTATCAAAATAGCAGACTTAGAAAATTAGGTCATTTTCTCCAGAGTTCATATTTCAATAGAAAATTTTGAGTGACATTTCTTTAAAAATTTAAATAGGAAAATTAAATTTGTGTGTTCACTGATATTCCAACAGTCCAAAAGTATATAAAGTAAAAAGTGAGAGACCCCCCTCATCTCATTCATGCTCTATAAGAATAGCTTTTGTTCATTTCTCTGTACAGATACTAACATATAGAATATATATAAAATGTTATTTAATGCATACTGGGCTTTATGCCTTGAATATTTTATGGGCATCTTTCTCTGTCAGTACATGTTAACTAACTATATTATGCTTAATTTTCACAATTTTTAATGTATTATCCTGTCCACCATTTGGAAAGTATATATGTTGATGTTTATTTTGACAGAATTAAAAAACATAGATTTTAGGGAAAAAAATAAACTTAGAGATCTTCTAGTTGAATATCTCATTTTCCAAATGAACCTGAGCAGCAAAAATGTTAAATGACTGGCCCAAGACCATACAAAATAATTGGTAATAAAACCGTGTCTAAAACCTAGGTGTTCAGACTTTGAGAGCATACTATGCTCTAATTCTCATTTTAAAAATAACTTTGAGTGTAGGGTATGAATTTGTTTAGGTAGCAAATTCCTAGCAAATGCTTTCCTTATTTTGTATAGATTAATATAGTGTTACTGCCATTTACTACTGACCCTTCACTGTTATGCTTAAATGCAAGGCAAAGGAATTCTAGGCAGTAGGAAGAATTTAAATTAAGGTTTAGGTAACTCAAATAACTGAAAACCTGCCTCACTAGGTTATTGTGATATTTACATGACAGATATTGTTGTAATGGACATTGGAGACTCAGAAGGAGGGCGGGAGGGGGATGAGGGATGAAAAATTACCTGTTGGGTACAATAGACACCATTCAGTTGGTGGGTATGCTAAAAACCTTGACTCCACCACTACATAATTCATCCATATAAGAAAAAACCACGTATACCCCTAGATCAATTGAAATTTTTTTAAAGTGCTTATTTAAGAACTCAGCAAATGCAAGGTATTATAATCAAATGTTGATTAAATCATGATATAACTTGGGCATGTAGAACAGAAGTCAGCAAACTTTTTCTGTAAAGGGCCAGATAGTAAATACTGTATTTTAGGCTCTATGGGTCACATACAGTCTCTATCACACTATTTTTTTTTCTTCATAGAACCCTTTAAAAATTTAAAACCATCCTTAGCTCATATAGGCTCTACAAAAACATGTGGGCCAGATTTAGCCCATGGGCTACAGTTGGCCAACTTGATCTAGAAGAATAATTACCATATTAAGATTACCAGAATCTCAGCCCTCTGACTTCTAAGAAATACTTTATGAGATGGAAGTTATAAATTCATGGAAAAGGATAGAATAGTAGCTATGGATATTTTTGAGAAAACCTTAAGATACCACTTTTCTTGAAACATAAAGCATAACTTTATCTTCTTTCTGTAATGTTTAAATTTAGGTATGAAGCCTATTCATGCTGCAGACAAACAGCTGCTTATAGTGGCAAATGCCCACATGCATTGGGATCCAGAGTATTCTGATGTGAAACTTATCCAGACCATGATGTTTGTCTCAGAGGTTAAAAACATTCTGGAGAAAGCCTCTAGTAGGCCTGGCAGCCCAACTGCAGATCCTAATTCCATCCCGCTGGTGCTATGTGCAGATCTTAACTCATTGCCAGATTCAGGTATTTATAACATCTTTTCCTCGTTGCTTTCAGTTTTGCTTTTACTCTTAGTTCAAAGGCCAGCCTAGCTCCTAACTTTTCAGTAGAGAATTTCCCTTCTAAATTAGGGAGTATATCCGTAAGAATCCCAGGGATGGGACATGGTGTGATTGAGAGAAATTTAATAAAGAAGCTATTTCCAAAGATATGAGCCAGATTAAAGGAAATAAAACAATAAATGATGCAGTACTCTGCTACTAGGGGAGTTAAGGTCCCTTTACCACCCCTATACCTAAAAGGGAAAGTGTTGGGAGCTGTCATCAGACAGAACTTAGAAACAATATAGTTGTAGCAGAGGGCCACATAATAGGAGGAATGGCTTTGAATTGAATGATGCAGTCAATCCCTGGCAAACCAAGAAAGGAGCCAGGGGAGTATATACCCGACCCCACTCTGCTCCTGTCCTCTGATCTCCTGCCAGTGCTGCCTATTGACCAAATCCAACTAGAAGCAAGAGGGGGGCAGGGATTTGCAGTTGATGCAATAAAGATCAGCCTCCTGAGGCACAGAGTGTAGTGGAGAAGGGTGACATGAAGGGGCAACCAGAAGAATATTCATCATGGGTAGCTATATAATTTAATAATTTTGGCAACTTTCAAGTGAATTTGTTAAGCGATATTTGAATACTATTATTACGTATAGAAGAATTATCAGAATTCTCCTAGCATTTGATATTACTTCTTGAGCTCCACTAAGCTACTTTATGTCTGAACTTATTTTTTTTTATTTTAGATATTAAATTTCAAATGTAAAACATTGAAGTGTTACTCTTTTGCTAATACCAAAGCATATTATGAATTTGGTATGTTATCACTATTGGGCTACGTAAAATTATTTCAAATGATCACTCAACAATAAATATAATCCAAATGCCTGGATTTGGGATATTAAAAAAAAGTCACTAAGCTAAAGAACATCTTTTTCTCCTTAGCAAATAAATGCTGAAATCATTGTTTACAAATATTTATCTTCAACCGCTGGCCCACCCGGCACCTTAACCACATTTTCCTTTCTTAATCCCCTTTTGAGTTGAATTGCTTTCAAGTGCAAGTTTTCCTCCTATTTTATTTGATTGTTTAAGCCAATTAACTGTCATTTGGCGGCACAGCATGGTGAGTTGACTCTGGAGCCCCAGCCTATCAGGGTTGGATCCTGGTTCGGCTACTTACAAGCTATGTAGTCTATGACTAAGTTCCTCATTTTAAGTAAGAGAATAATGATATTATTCACCTCATAGAGTTGTTTGTGAAATTTAAGTATGTAAAGCACTTAGAATAGTGCCTGGCATGTAGTAAATACTAGATAAATGATACTTCCTTTCGAGGTATCAGAATATGCACAATGCTGATATTGCATTTATCACTCATTCATTATATCTTGCTCTCATTTCTTGTAACAGATAGGAAAAGATGACTCTTAGCAGTGTTCACTAATCATCATCATCAGAAGGGCTTTGATACATTTTTCATATTTGCTAATTCAGTGGAAGCAGTGCACTTTTTTGGATGTTGCTATTTTGTTTAGCTTTTTAGACACATTTAATATTTTTGGCCAAGAGGTATACCTCTGGCATATAATGTTCTTTGTAGTGTCAGACTGAGAAAACTCACTCTAGCTCAAAATGATGATACTGTCTAGCTACTATCACTAGACATTGAAATGCTGAAGATGCAAAATCCTTTTTGATTTCTTATTATGTGTGCTCTGTTTATATATTCCCAAAATCGTTGATTGACTGCATAGAATAGGGAAATACCAAGGAGATAGTGGTTTGGAATAATTTTTCAAAAGCATTTAGGATCAAGGCCTTTCTGGTGAATGCCACCCTAGGTCCTGGAAATCATCTTTAGCCTGAAGAACCACTGAGAAAACAAAGGATATTTTTGGGTGATCCTGATACTTTGTTTGAAATAGGCAAATATCCTTTAATTTGGTTGAATCATGAAATTGCCGATACTTGATTTTTTTTTTTTTTTAACAGCAGCAAGAAAAGGCAATTTTATATGGTTCAATATAATCAAACACTTGGAACCTGGTGGGTCCACCTGGTAACGGGTCTTGGCTGTGAAGCCTTATGTAAGGTCTAAATGCTAAATGGTAGTGTTCCTCTTTTCTTTATTCTGCCAGGTGTTGTGGAGTATTTAAGCAATGGAGGAGTAGCTGACAACCATAAAGACTTCAAAGAACTAAGGTACAATGAGTGTCTTATGAACTTCAGCTGCAATGGAAAGAATGGAAGCTCAGAAGGGAGAATCACACATGGCTTCCAACTTAAGAGCGCCTATGAAAATAACTTGATGCCTTACACCAATTACACCTTTGATTTCAAAGTGAGTGGCAGCCTCTGGGCTGGTGTGGAAATTATTTCAAATATAAGCATGTGACAAGAAATGTGTAAATTTTTTATTTACGATAAATTGTATAATCTTCAGAAATTTTTAGATTCTCAGAATGTCTAGGCTAACATATGCACCTAAATGTAAGGAGGTTTGTTAGGTTTTGTGGTTATTGTTGTCTTGAGAATTCCTTTTGAACCCTCATTTGTTCAAATTTCAGGTAATATTGATAACAGCAAAAACTTCTAAAATGCTTACTAGGTGCCAGGCACTGTTCAAAGCAACTCGTATATATTAATATAGTTAATCTCCACCTGCCCATACCATCTCTAACTTTCAGCAAGAACCGAAATAAGCACCAAATATAGCAAAACTCACCTTGAATGAATTTATATAGTCTTTTCTCAAAATTTTCTTAGAAGTCTTTGGTATCTTTCTTTTAGGCATGGTGTTAGAGAAGGTTGTACTTAAGGTCTATTTTATATCCTTGTATTCACACTAATATATTCCCAGGCAGTGGAACACACCAGCTTAAAAAAGAAAAAGAAAAACATTTTTTGCAAAATAAGAAAAAAAAAAACCTTACAGGTTTGGTCCCATTGTACAGGACCAGCTATTCTTTAGAAAGCTTGATTGTGGTGTCTTTCTATATTTAATCTGTTTCCCATTGCCAATTTTCTGAGTACTCTATCTACCTGTAGCTCTTCTATTGCACCTCTGTTTGACTTTCTGGCATTTTAGGTATCTATACTAAAATCTTATATTATCTTGAAAAAAATGCAAATGTTAGAAAGTGGTTTGGTATAAGAAGCCTAGAGGGAATTTAATATCAAAGCAAATTTATGAAATGGGCTCTTTCACATCTCTAATAACCTTTTTCCCTTTTTAGTGTTTGTTAGCTCCTTTGCAAGAAACAAATAGAGGAAAAAAGGAAATTTGTGTGTTGATATTATTAATCAACTTTTGTAATCATAAAGTGAAAAAAATTGCTTAGAGGTTGAATCTATTTTAATATTTTCCTATTAGAGGAGATAATTCTATCCAATCATTCATATGCAGTGATGTGCTGGTAAATATTTAATAACAAGCTTTCTGGGAAAAAGAAGCCCTGATTTGTAGTGTTTGCTGATTTCTGTGGCTTAACAGTAGAGTTGGGAAGAGGTGCTAAGAAAGCCAGTACTACCTGGCTGGAGCACATTACTGCTCTTATGTAAGCTTAAAGGAACACCTCTAAGAATTAATGATACACAGTTTACTATAGCTTAAATCCTATCCTTGTGACTATAGTGATAAATAATACATCAGCCAGCCTAACTCAGAAAACCTGTAATAAAGTTCCCCAAAGTAAGTGTGTAATAATTCTACAGCTATTATTGTTGCTTTGGTATGTGTTTAGGTAAAAAGGTAAAAAAATTTTCTATCTCACCTAGACTTTTTTAAGGGTTATTTTTTCTTGTCCACAAACCAAAAATCATCTTCCTCTGTATCTGAATTAGTTTAAAATTCTTTATTGATATTTCTTCAGAAGATCTTATGTATTAATAATTGAATCAAAAATCTTAATGAGCCATTTTCATTATCCAAAGAAGTACAGGTAGAGAACTAGAAATGCCTGCCTCAGAAAGCGTTTGATGTTTGGATTTTACAGGATGGGATGAGAGGAGAACAGAGATATAAATTGGTGGGTGAGAGAGGTATGTATGAGAAGATAAATAGGCTGACTGGGTAGATGGATGGGATGAGAGGGTGAAATAGATGGGAAGGAAGGATGGCCAGAGAATGAACTAAGGGCACACTTGACTAGAGAGAATTGAGCTTTTAGTCCAAGTAATAAAAAATGGACTTTTCAGTTTTATACAAATATTTTACATAGTTAATGCTATTCCAATATTGAAGGCATTCAGAAAAAAAGGATAGGTAACATCAAATATAAAATGTCATGTGATCAGCATTAAATACAGATCTGAACACAGTATCCTGCCATTGTACCAGTGAGGCATTAAATTTCGTTTACATAGCATTTCTTTACTTTCTTGGTTATTGAATAAGAGAAATGTAGAACAGTGATATTTGGAACTCAGATTCATTGAATCTAGAACTGATTTGGAGTGGACTGAAGAATAAGCAGTTAGGAGAATTATTCCTTTCTGAACATTTGCAGACCAGGTATGTTTTATTAACAGCTTAAACCTGCTGCGCCTCACTCCATCCCCAGCCCCCAGTGTGAGGGTGTGCCCGAGTCATTTAATGAAAGGAGGAAGGACAGCTTTCCTATTGTGTCAAGTAGTAAACCTTTCTTTGTTATATTATGAAATTTATAATTTTCTCACATTCTTTTAAAAAACAAAACTTAGCATAATGCTAGCTCATAATCTGTTCTCATTGTTTTTACTTTTTTCTTAGATACGGTTCTGTAGACATATACAATATAGTCTTTACTAATATAAGACTATTTTCCCTCATTATTGTCTTTTTAAAAAAGAAACTAAATCAAAAAAAGTTAAGAATCATTAGTCTCTAATCTTCTTTGCAAATATGATCAAAGTTAGGGATCCCTCCCCATATATGCATTATGTGCAAATATTTGGGCAAATTCACAGATGTAACCTTGCAGGGTTTTGATAAGAGTTCTTACTCTGGATGTTTCAAACCAAGAAAATAGTTACAAGTGATGCCCCCAATTAAATGCATCTTACTTTCTGGAGTGTTTAACCTCTTTCTTGGAGCCTACATTTGCAAAGAACTCTAGCAGCTGATGTGCATGATGGCACTCTAATAAAGAGATGAGATATAGGTTTTATTCAACATAAGTGATTGAGTTTATTTTATTTGTACTTTGTTTACTTGATAGTTGAAGCAAAAGGTAGTCTCAAGGGGAGGTAAAACCACTCTGACCCTTGTTAACTCTTTTCCTAAAATATTCACTGTAAAACTAGGGATTAACTAAAATGAAGAATCAATAGCTTGTGATCATGTCATTTCCTGACTGTTCGGACTTGCAGTTCCCTGAACTCAAGTAGCTTCCTTAATTTGTGGTAAAGTTAAGGTTGGATAAGGTGTTACCTTTTAAAAGAAGGACTATTTTGGTCTTGGTCAAATGAAAATCAGCAAACTGAAGTGATTGTTTCTGAAATTTTATAAAAATTCTTTCATTATTTTTTAAAAAGCCCATTTCATTCCAAGCTGATTTGATAGGAACTAGATAGGAAGAAATTTAATTTTGTTCTCTTATATACACAGCCTAGGACAATAAAGGCCCGCTAGTTTTGAGACGTACTGATCAGATAAATCATCTAGCTCTGAGAGAGAGAGCTGATATACATGGGTCCCTGCTGAATGATTTTTGTTTAGTCATCGTTACACAACAAGGAAATCCAGAATTTACACATATACCAGGAGTTGTGAAAATGAGTATTTTAAACTAAAGAACAAATTAGAACAATTAACTGTGTGTAGTATTTCATATATGTGTAGCAAATCTGGGAAAGCTGAACCTAGGTAGGATTAGCAAATCTGAAAACATGCTTTCCTATGGCTTCATTCAGGTGCGTTTGGATGTCTTGGTGTGTAAATGAAAATAATGCCAATTATTATAAAAGAATTGGGTCATACCTTTTCATTAAATATGTATTTATATAAATATCCTATTTTCTACTTAGTGTAACTGATAGAATTAGTACAGTTTCCATTATATTTTTACTGATATGTTAGATTTTACTAAACCAAGCAGGCCAATTCTAAAGATGACTAGGCGTGATTTGGTGTATCTAGTTTTCAGTTTATCACTTATGCACAAATGGAAGGTTTTATGATTCCATTAGAGTGCTGTGTTTCCTTATTGAGCCACCTCTATTTCATCTAATACCCTTGGAAGACTTGAGCCTTATTTGACCCACTGTTAAGAAAACCGGTACCAGAAGTCAGGTTACTCAGTTATTTGGCTTTTATAAATTATGGAGTGTTCGTTATATATCTTGATTTTTTCTTCTTTCTAAGCATATATTTTTCTTTTTTTCCAATCCCCAATCTCTTTCCAGGGCGTGATTGACTACATTTTCTATTCCAAGACTCATATGAACGTGCTTGGTGTCCTGGGGCCTTTAGATCCTCAATGGCTGGTTGAGAACAACATCACTGGGTGTCCACACCCTCATATCCCTTCAGACCACTTCTCACTGTTAACACAACTTGAACTCCACCCTCCACTCCTGCCTCTTGTCAATGGTGTTCACTTGCCTAATCGGAGGTAGTGGAGTACTGCCCCGTAAAGACGGGGATCTGTTGCTATGGACCTGTACAGTTGTAAATCAAAGTATGTAGGAGTGAAGTATGGCCATCCTTAAGCTGCTTCTTCAGGTTCCTTTCGTTATGTGTTTGCTATAAGACTTTGTACATTTTTGTGCATATTGGTATCATTTGGCACTAGGGCTGGAACCAAAGTATTACTCTCTTTCCAAAATTTTAATTTAACATGTTTTTAAATTGGACTTTCTTCATATTATATTACGAGTCCGCATTCATAATTGACAAGTTACCAATTGGAGGCCCAACAACAGTGTATTTGTTTTTCCAAATCACGTGCTTTCTTTTGGTTTCAAATGAGCCAACCATTTTTGTAAAAGGCAACTTTTTAAAACTGTAAGATTTTAAAGTGAATGATGGCATGCCTTGCAGGGAACACTTTCTTAAATTTATGTTTCTTTATAACAAACTGATTTTTGGCTTCCCAAGTCATTTGCACATTAACAGAGCACTTAAATTTGCTTGATCTGTATATAAGCTATCATATAGCCTCTAGCCATAATAAGAAAATTTGAGAAACTAAAGGTGGTTGCACAGTATGCTTTCAAAATCAAGCATTTAACACAACATGACCATTTCTTGGCCAAATGCTGGTTGTTTTTTTTGTTTGTTTTGTTTGTTTTTCTGACGAATCACTTTTTTTTTTGTCCACCTGTTAGTTGTAACTTTAGAAGTATTCTAAGCCTGTCTTTCCAATTTATTTATAGGGAAACAACAGTTAATTTATACTGCCTCACATCTTGAAAATAGAATTTGGTATGTTTAGGACGCCCACAAAATTAGTGTCTACTATTTTTCATTATTCCTATTCACCCTTCTTTTCTGTCTGATTGTGCTGGAAAAACAGATATTATATGATCTATATTATTTTTGCTGTTACAGTCAAATGTTTAAAAAAAAAACCAAAACTCCTAAATGAAAAACCCTGATCAACGTTTCAGAAGGGAAAAACCATACAAATATTTCATGTTTCCCAAAGTAGGTTATGTGGCTTGTTGGTTTTGGTTTTTTGAGGTGGCAATGGAAAGGATTTGGGGAAGAGAGAGAACAAATATGGGACAGTAGTTGAAAACCTTGCATAATTTTTCCTGACTCTAGCTGCCAAATGGCCATTGTATGCTTTTCATCTTTGTTTTTATTGTCTGTCAGGGTTGAATTAAGAAGCTACTGGTTTATTCCCAACTGTTGATGCCTTTAGATATGTTGGAATCCTTTTTTGTCAGAGGGGCCAGTTGAAAATCTGTGACTCAAAAGGCAGTGAACATAATATCATTTTCTGGGGGAAAAAATTGGTTGGCTACTTGATGTTAATTATGGCACAGGAAAAGGTTGTGTCTGTGTTTTTAAGTTTTTCTTTATTCTGCTTTTTTGCTGCTATAAGAGTTTTCTGAAATTTATATTTTAAACTTTTCATGCACTTTACTGTTTCTAGTCTCAAAATGTGATATTTTTAATAAACAAGAAATTTTCCATTATGTGAATGAAATTTTAAAAGAAAATAGCCTATATTTGTGTCTCACTAATATATAAAGTACAGGTCAAATTTAAATTATTTAATTAGTTTTAAATATAAACAATTTGTCTCCTCTTAAACCTGACATCGTAGGCTGTTTTATTAGTCTTAAATGATGCATTTACTTTGGTCATTTTATGCTAATTTCTTCCATAGTAAATTAATCAGGCTATATGAGATAATATTTCCCCAAAGGGTAATTTTAGTGGGACGAGGGTGGTGGGATGATGTACTATCATATATGGGATTGCATTAGCAGAAGGGTTCTGTAAAGCCTAAACTCCCTTTTAAAAGTGCCTAGTTATAGAGGCGTTGTTTGTCATCTGTTATAATTGGAATGTCATTGTAGTTCAGTGAAGTTTGATGTAAATAAAATACTTTAAAAAATGTTAAAGTACCAGAATAAACAAAAAGAAACAACCCTTAAGATGACAGATTTTCCTCAACATGCAGGTATCCCTTCTTATATACCTCAAGCATCCAACATCTAGCCATGCAAATTGATTACCTGAAGCATAGTACTGGAAAGTAGAATAGCATGAAAAACTTAATTTTGTGGACATTACCTTTTTTGTAATCAGCTACTGTATGTTTTATTTTAGATCTTTTGTTTTTGGTGGGTTTTCTGCTCTGGAGGTATATGCACTAACAAAACATTTTCCTCCTTTCATATACGCATGTTAATTAGCAATGTGAGCAATATTTCCTACCATACTTCACTCCCAGTATTTTTCGAGATGTTTGTATAAAATGGAATTTAAAGTTCACTTATGATTGTATATGAACCACAGAGGAGCCCATTTATTAATAAACTTTTTTAATAGTTAAATGTAGAGGGAAAAAATAAAAAAAATTGGGAAACATTGTAAACAGCTTAAGTTTATTTTGTGTATGATCGAGGCACTCTGTTGCAGGAAGGTGTGTAATTGGGTTCTCTCTGCTTCCAGATGCACTCTTTCAAACCATTCATTATCCTGTGTATTTTTAATGTGGTTTTAGTACATGTTGGTAGTAGCTCTGTTGAAGTAGGTAACTGTGTTATGTTTTGGGTGACGCACACACTTGGGGCATGGTAACCCAAATTTCATGTGCACGGTTTCCCTTTAGGCCCGCAGCCCACATTTCACACACCCTTCACCTTTTGTTCCTTTTGTGAAAGGAGTGGTATCTGTTTTGAGCTGCCAATTCAGGTGATCAGAAATGCTGCTTTCCTCAGCATTGTCTTGTTAAAACGCATGCCATTTGGAACTTTGGCAGTGAGAGGCCAAAAGGAAGAGGTGAATGACATACGGTATATATTCAATGAAGGTAAAATTTGTATGCTCATATACTTTCTAGTCCTCAGAATAAGTTAATAAGCTTTATGGCATTGGGCTGCTGCATATTTTATCTGAAGATAAAAGGAAATTTGGGCATTTTTAGAATGTGATACCTGTTTTTTTAACTGTTAAATATTATTTCTGATGTTTGTCTAAGAACTGGAGTGTTCTGTAAGTTTATTAAAACAGTGCTGTTTGAGGAAGAGAAGACAGCACTGTTTGCCACTATTACTGTCATACAAGTGCATGTTGAGTCACCCACTCTCTCAGGCATCAGAATCCGCCTCATAGCTTTACGCGTTTTAATGGGGAATTTTGCAGCATCCTCAGGACTGACATCTGGGAAAGCTCAAATCCATTTACTGCTCCTTGCTTGTTGACTTTGTTTTAAAATATTGTGCCTGGTGTCAACTTTTAAGCAACAGCACTGCCTAAAAGCAAGCAGAGAACAGAATCCCAGCACCATTCTATAGGCAACTTTTTAGAATTCAGATATAGTAAATCTGTTCAAGATTTATGATGTTTTATGTAAAAGAAAATTTTGTATAACATAGCTGAATATTTTTGTTTCATTTCTTTGATGTAAGGCGTGTGAACATTCGTTTGAATATCACATGTTAAAGTCAGGTATGGCACAATGGGTTCTGAGACCAGCTCCCCCCCCCCACCGCCCCCTCCCATTTGCCTTGTTCTAAGCTTTCTTTTCAAATTACTTTTCTGATATTCATAGGCAGATATTTAATTTTACTAAATAAGCATCCTCTGTGAATGTATTAAAGAAGCCCCTGTGTTTTAGTGTTGTAGTTTGCAAAAATATAAAGCTCCATTTCTTATTTGCCCCCTTTTTTTGGTGTCTTAAAGTTATGTATTAAATCACAGAAAAGCAAGGGAGAAAGTTGAAAAATATCTAAGGCTCATATCACTTGATTCTATGATAGATTGTACTAGAATTGAGGGTGTGGCACATTAACACCGGAACATGGACAAATGGGTTCCATTTTACAATCCCGTCTCCAAGCAAATATTGTTGAATGGATAAAAATTTAAGTTTGTCTTTGCATTTCCAAGAGTTTCTAAAAATCACCAATGCATCTGTACTTTAAATATCAAATAACAAAGAGTAGCGAAAGCACAAAGAAAAACAGATTTAAATATGTTCTCTGAAGGAACCAGAGGCATATGGTTTGTCATTCTAATACAAGGCTCAATTTTCTAGTGATAAAAATGGACTGTGTCCCAATAGTTATTTGATTGTAAGCTTTTCTATTCTGAGTTTCTGAGATACTGTAATAACTTTGCAAAATATGTTGACTGATCAGTAGCTTCGGTTACAGAAAACGTGATCAGTTCTGCTACAATAATGGTTTTATAGCAAGCGAAGATTTTATGGCACATTTTCAAAATAGCACTCGTATGTATTTTGACAGAAATATGAATTCTCACATTTGTAAGGTATTTCTTTCTCTTTTTCCCACCTGCCCTCCCCTTTTAAATAAAAAATCACCTTTCTAATGTGGAGAATATTCATTTTACCCCTTTCCTTTTGAATTATGTCTGTAGAGCTCTGTGAATTGTAGGTAGACAAATGAGGGAAGTTAGGATTATTTTTCTAAGCCAGGAACTTCAACTAAAGTTTTGAATTTGTAGACAGATGAGAATTTTTGTTTATGATTGCTTTGGGTGATTTTAATTTTACAATAAATAGCATCAAAATCACCAATTTTAGATTCAAACAGAAGTAAGTTAGTACATTTTTCACCCAGCTTATTTACCAAAGTTGTAATCTGTTGAACGGGATGCCAAGAGCGTCTTTCATTTTGTAGAATGATATGCATATCTTTATTTTATAAATGTCACCTAAAAGCATAAGAGTAAAAAAAAAAAGGAAAGCCCTTACATTTATACTACTGTTAAACCTACATGCTGTTCTGAATAAGACCTACAGAAAGAAAATTAAAAAACAGCTCTTTTCTGGAAGGTGGTAGGGGAGAGCATACGTATTTCCTGTTTTAACGAAATACCTTCTTTATGTAAACTTCTCTATTAAATGACAAGCCCTACAACAAGAAAAAATAGAAACATACCAGGAAAATACCAAGCTTTATTAACCTAGTTAGTAATATCTTTTAGCATTAAGTTTGGTTAGACTTGGGTTATTCTTGGAACCAAAGGAAAACAAATGTGTTGAGGTTTTCATTCAACAAACATGTTGAAGTGATGGAGTAAGCTAAGTAAAATCGCTTTCACTTTCAAAGCATATGAAATAAGGACATTTCTGCCTGTTAAATGTTAATTTGGATGACACATCATGTGAACTGAGTAGCATTGAACTGAAATTAGAAGTGTCATCAGAAATCACATTATGAAAAGGATAGACAAATGCCAAGTGATATGACTCTTTTGGCATGGTAGCTTTCAGAATGTTTCAGAAGGCATACTTTGGTGCCTATTACTAGTATTTTTGTTATCACAATCTCCCTGAATTTAGATAATTTCCCTGTTTGTCACTTTTAACTCTAAAGCGTAAGAATCGTGGTAGCCCTCTCAGAAGTGGTCCTTTCTTGCTCAGTTCAGTTTTGTGTTAATTTCGAATTACGGATGTATTTTCTTTCAAGCTATCAATTGTTGTATTTACTATATTTGTTTAATTTGCCTGTAGTTATCTGAACTCACAAAATTGGCTCAGCATTGATGTGTTAAAACAATGGCTTTGCTTCTTACTGAACAGACTTAGTATCCTGCTACTTGTTTGAATCTTGATGCAGTACGCGATGCAGTATCTGGGTTTATATTTATTCAGAAACTGTACTGTCGTTTCTCTGTGCTTAACTTGCTAAAAATATATTCCCTTACCTGTGAAATTCCTGAGCGGTGCTCTGCCAGCTTTTGTGGGGGAGGGATTTGGATGGCCGTGTTACTGCACACTGGATCTGGAATTGTTCAGCGTTGTGAATGGCAAATTTCTTAAACACCAGCAGCACTGAGAAGTGCACTATGGACATTCGTACAGTTGTCCAAATGCAAACAATTCTTTCATCTAAGAGAAGCTGAGATACAGAGTTAATAGGAATAGTTTGAGGAGAATGTTTGCTTTATATCTTTGTAGTGGGGTAGTATGGATTTTTTTTTAAAGAGAAAGAATGTGTGTGTACCTTTTCTCTCTAAAAGGGTCAGCTTGTGTTGGTCAAATTCACCATAGATTAATTTATATCTTCTATTGTGATTTCTATCAACCATATAACAAGTGCCAACTAATTGTCCGTGGGACAATCTACTCTTCCACTCAATTTACCATTTGAGTAGGGAAGGGTTCATTTATTTTCATTACCTGCATTAAGTTAAATAATGAATTGTTTTGCATACATTTGAGTCATTTTGTGGCCTATAAAGTGTTTTTGTAACTAATGCTAATGGTTGGAAGGTGAAGCACATGATTTTAAAACCAAGCAAGGTGTTTTAATATTTTCTTTCCCTGAATACTTGGTAATTTCTATTAATACTATTCCAAAACAAATTCTACTGTTTTAGGTTGTATATTTACTTTGTTTCTGTTCTAAGAAAAAGCCAAGCACTAAATCAACTTGTTACTGTGTTCCAATAATCAATTTAAAATCTAAGATTTTCTTTTTTTTTTTAATTAGAAAATTTAATGAAGTGCCATATAATTGTAGCTTGCTAGTGTCTAATGTTTAATAGACTGGTTCTGTGGTGTTCTAACCATTTCACACTCTGTCATCCCTGGAGAAAAGTGGTTCTGCTCTTATTGACCACATTCTCTCTGACAAAATCACCAGCTGCTTTATTTTTCTATTTATTACGGTTAAACAGTTGATAAGGTCTGAATTTTGACCAAACTGCTCAGCTAAGATGTTTTTCTCAGTAAACACTGTACAAAGTGTGCGTGCAAAAGGACACAGTTGGGAGATAGTGTTTTTTCATTGATGTGAACATTGATTAACAAAGCAGTCCTGCCTTTTAAATCTCGTGGCAGCTCAGAAGGGAGGTGCTTAAGAACCTTAACTACTGTGTCAGATGACAAAATACTTTTTTCCATTTTGGAGACTGGTTACTGCTCACACATGATGTATAGGGCTAAATATATGCTTGTTTCCTTGCACCTGTGTACTTCCCCTCTCTCCCTCCCTTTCCTTCCCCTGTAGGCAATAAATGGCCATTTTGCAACTGCATACCTCTGTCTTGGTTTTTGACTCTTTATTTGTGCAGCATAAGTTTCTGCTTTTAGGTTGGTACTTCTCTTGTAAAATGAAGTAGGGAGGCAATATAATTCAGGCAAAATATGTAATTACAAATTCATCGTACTTTTTTTCCCAGTAAAAACTATATTACTACTTAGTTTAGATTCTGAAGTTAGTATATGACTTGCTTTGCCTGAAGAAATCCAAGCAAAGGGACATGGTGTCATTTCTGAATGAAAGTTTAAGAGCCATTGTATAATTTGCCATATTCCCCTTTCTTGCCTTGGTGATTATGGAAGCATATGTTGAGATGGAATCTCTCATCCTGGATCCTTCAGTGACTTTGATGAACAGAACTACCCCACTGACCTTTGGACATGCAGTGTAAATATCAGTGTCTAAATATAGTAAAGATTTGTTATTAGGACATTACTTAGTCCATCCTGTGTGATAGACAACCATTATACAGATCTACTGAGTTACTAATAATGACCAAACTCAACAGCTGGACCTGCCATGACCTACAGTAAATCCATTCAACAAACACGAAGGTATCTTCTATGAACAGGGTGCTGAAAAACATCTTAATAATCTCTGCCCTCCAAAAATTCACATTCCAAATACTCTTTATGACACTGGAGAAGATATTGAAGTGTTTTAGAGTAAAGATACCTTAAATCTTAGACTCTTGGAAAGGGGGAGGGAAGGAGAGAGAGGGCACACAGTGAAATAATTAGGAATTTTGTAAACTATGTTTAGGGATATTCAGCTGAAAAAATAATTTAAAAATATGGTGTGATTGAGAACAGATTATTCTTGGAGAGTAAAACAATAAAGAAACTGAGCTGTCCAGCTTAACAAGTGCTTGGGAAAGATAATGGCAGATTATTTTGGAACAGATTGCCAACCTTGACAGAAATCTCTAGGCTGAAGTTTCAATGCCTACTGGCTTTTTTTTTTTTTTTTTTTTAACCAAGGATCCAATGTGAGCCTATCACTGACCCTGAGGACCTTTTCTCCACAGAAGCCCTTTATGTGTATTAGGACCGCTTCCATGACTCCTTGCTAAGACTTTAAATCTTGGTTTACTAGAGAGTGCCACCATGTCAATAAATATGGTCTTCTTTGGTCCCCCCAGTCCCTAATTCCCAATTTGAAGGTCCACTTCCACATGTTTCTCCTGGTCATGACGTTAGCCAGATTTTAGCACTGTTTGGGTGTGTGTGCTGTTTTCTTCTGGCATAGGTACTGTATTCCTCTGCTTAGACTGCACTGTGATGTGGTGATAATTGCTGGTCTTGAGTCCAAGAGAGGAGTTGGGGGTGGATAGAAAGGAGGACAAGCATCTTGTGAGGCAACTGCTACCCGAGAACTTTGTGGGTTATGTAGGCAAAGGGAGGTTTCTCTCCTCTAGCGAGGAGGAGGGCCTTGAGGTTTAAGGATACTTGGGGATTCCAGCTTTTCTCTCTTTTCTACTCAGATGTCCCCATCCCAGGTTTTAGGGTCTCACTTTGAATGCACACCCTTGAAGACTCTGCCCATATTCTTCATGGCTCTGGTCCTGTTGTGCAAATCCTAAGCCTGATGTTTAGCACTGTTTGCTCTATGGCTGCTGAAATAATGAACTTTAAACACTTCCTTGGGTATATTCTGATTTTCACAGTATGCTTTGAGTTGGCTAATCTGAGCCTGTCATTTCCTTTTTCAAGGTGTCTAAAGTCAATCTTGAAAACCAGATAACTCCACAGTCTTTATACTTAACCATTCCCCCATGCCGTTTAAGTGCTACTGCTTCCCACATAAGCCAATGCTGTTTTTCCACCTGTACTTCCAGTCTGCCGCAAAGGAAAGCATACCAGGAGTCACCACTCAGCAATGGGGTGACTGAACGGGGATCCAGCTCCAGAATCCCATCTTGAGCCTTTGCTTTCTTGGGCTACTTCTGGTACTAATTGTCTTAGCCTAAGTTCCCCTGAAGGACAGAGCCTTTTAGATCTTCCTTGCCGGTAATTTATTTTGGGATGTGATTTAAAGAAACAAGGATGGGAACCACACGACAAGTCAAACAGGGAAAGAGGACAAGCAAATTGAGTGGTGAGTTATTGATCTCATCACCTCTGTGGGTAACTGAGGCTTTATCCTACCAGGAACCTTCTAAGGAGCCATGTACAGTGCACCTCAGAATGTCCACCTGAGGGCGAGAGAATATCCAATGGCTCCTGCACCACACTGGTCAAATGTCACTTACGTGGGTGTTAACTTCCTTGCATATCCAGGTCTAGCTTTTCTTCAAATATGACGTGGTAAAGGATTTTGAACTTCAAGGTAATAAAATCACAGCTGTAAATGATAAAGTTCTTATTGAAATAAGTTTAAGCATAATCCTGTGTTTTCTAAGCATATGTACTTTTATTCTTTATTTACAGATCATGAAAAAATGTAAATTAATATAAAGAGATTTACTGCTATAGGGCTTATTACGTGACATGCTGTTGCTATGCTTCATATACCTTTACTCATTTAATCCCAACAACCCAATAAAATATATACTATAATTCTCTTAATTTTCCAGATGAGGAAACAAACTCAGAAAGGTTGGTAACTCAAGAGCTGTGTGGTCTTGGACCTGAGTTGGTGCAGTAAACAAGAAAGGGCTCTGCACCAGGCTGTAGTGCAAGGGGCCCTCCCATTGGGCATAGAAGCGAACCCTGTAGAACTACGGTTTTAGAGGTTCAGCTGCTGTTTTACAGTGGGGGCAGGGAGGAACATATCTGGCACCCAGGGGTACATGTGGTGACTTTTGGTACTACCTTGCCCCATTTTGCTGTTAAATCGGTACAAAATAGATACAAAAATCATGGCTTGAAAATGGCGTGGTGACTAGGTAAACCACCAAGACCACCGGAAGTGCAGCTGAGAACGAAAGGAAGCTGTGGGGGAGTGGGCTGCGCAAGAGGGCGCTGAGGAGTATCATCTGTAGCCCCAGAACAGCTGCAGCAGAAAGAGACTGTAGGTTATTTCACTAGCCTTTCCTGTGTCCCCGGGGGTTGGGGGCCTGGCAGAAGGAGATGCTTTCAGAACATATTATACAAAGCAAGTGGCTCTGAGTGGCCCAAGGTGAAGCTGTGGTAGAAAGCCCGGCCCGATTCCCCTCTTCAGGACTCAAACACTCATCCCCGCATACGCTGGGAGTGCAGAAAGCTGGGGGCTCTCTGCTGAATTCTCTCTGAGGAGAGAACTGCCTTGCCCAAGGTCATGCCCCAAATCGGGGGTTAGGGGTCGTGCCTGCAGCCAATGACTGGTGAAGGTGGGGTCATTAAGGCTTAGCCCCTTACATGAATGTGTGGCAATTCTGAAGGGACACGCCAACTCCAGAGCTCCCCGTGCAAATGGCTAAGGCCTTTGTTGTGACTGCATTGCCTTTTCCACTTCCCAAGTTTAATCCTGAGCACTTTGATAAAAACTTTCTGAATGCTATTTCCATCTCGAAGACTGTTTCCTGGAGTGTCCGTCCTGTGGCAAGGAGGAACAGGTTTCACGTGGCAGGTAATCATACTAGTGCTCCTGGAAAATCTTACTACAGAAAACTGTAATGCTGGGCATATAATATAAATTCCTAGTGTGTATGTGTATGTGTATAAGTATATACTGAATACTGAAAACTATGAAATATAGCGGCAAAAAACCATGTAGGCTTTATTTAAAAGGTCAATGTAGATCAGTTTATGAGAACTGTGATCTCTTCATGTGGATTAGGTTTAGAAATATCTATAGTAAGGAATTACATTAGACAGGCTTCAGCTGGAAAACAAAAGCTAGTCAATTTCAATCAAGTAAATAGAATACAGGGAAATCAGTTAAATGGGTGAGGAAAGGGAGGTCAAACAGTAGATGGTGAGGCAAACCAGTTATTAGCAACATCCAAGAGCCACTACAACCTTTAAGACACCAGACATTGGGAAGTGATGGGGTGACTCCAGGACTGCGCATAGGAGGTGGTATCACAGAGGGAAGGGCTATCTTTTAGAGGCTGGGATCACAGAGAAGGCTCGGGTTCTGCTGGAAATGCGACCTGGAGCCATAGGAGATGGAGAAATTGCCTCGCTTTCCCTCCCTTCCTTCCCTCCAGTTTTCTACCCTGTCTCCCATTGGCTGAAACCAGAGTGACTGGTAGAGAAGCCTGGAGAATGTTGCTTCCTTAACACATTGAGGATAGAGGACAGTGGGGAATGCACGTGAGAGCAAGCAAACAAATGATTAGCACATGTTGCTGTTTTTACTGCTAAGTGTCCATTCTCACACTTCTAAACATTTTTAGCTATGATACAACCACAACCTAGTGCAGTTACATAGCAGGATGCAACTGTTCTTTATGTGAATATATTCACCTCACTGATGTATTTCTTAATAATTTAGTCAAAAGAGTGTCCTCTGGACCCTTCAAGGCAAGGGTATGTTTGCCAGTGGCACGTTCTGAATCCGTTCCAAATTTCCGTCTCTGTGATTCTCAACTCCTTTGCCCGTGCTGTGCCATCCAGTACAATAGTCACTAGCCTCATGTGGCTATTGAGCATTTAAGATGATAATTTTTAAAAAATGTATTAAAATGTGGGTTCTAGCAAACTTGAAATTACTTCGTGTGGCTCACATTTCTGACAGCAATGTTCAATGTGCCAGGCAAGTTATACCTTCTTTTGGCCTTATTTTACTAACCTAGCCGATGATGCCGTCACCCCTGGTGCTCAAGCCGACACGTGAAATCCTGAACCCCGGGCTCAGTAAATTCAGCCTGATCCAATCTTTATTTCATCCTTCAGAATAGTCTCAGAATATATTCCCATATATGTTTACCAGATTTCTTTTAATATAAATTGACAAAATTTGGCAGCTCCTTTGGTATATTTGCTGTCTCATCCTGGAGCAGATCACACACTTTTCCATCTGAGCTATGTTGGGATCAAACTCTTGTTATGAGACTAGAGACAGTGATGAGTGTCTGGGAGAATAAACATCCTCTTACTAACCCAGCCGGGAAAGTTCAGGGAGTTGGGGAGTTCAGAGTTCACAGCTTCATCTCTGTCTGCCCAAATGCCATCATTCACAGTCTCAGTGTACCACTCCTTTCCAACCAGGGCTCTTACCTGAGCATAAAATGCCTGATAGGACCATACATTTAACTGATGCTGCAACTTTGCGCCCTGTGTTATCAAGCCTTGGGCCTGATTCTCTGCCGTGTCTGCCTTATAGCTACAGAGCTATGGAACATGGCTACATGGCTTGATTTGGGGTTAAAAATTCAAGGCCTTAGGCTTATTTTTCTTTGTGTATGCTCTTCAGGGCAATCAGAAGCATCCATCTCATGTAATAATCCTTGTTAGTCATAATTACTATTAATATAATGGTCAAATGCAACAGTTACTTGACCAAAGCCTTGCCTTTAAATTGTGCTATGTCTCAAGAAACCACAGCTTACAGTTTAAGTAATTATGATACCACTGCATGCACAAATTATTAGTGTCCCATTTCTTGCTTGTAAGGAGATCATCGTTGTATTCCTGGTCAAACAGATGACACAATTATTTTTATTTTTTTAAAAAGATTTAAATACACATAATACTTGTACATATTACGGGGTACATAGTGATACATATAATGTATAGTGATGAGATTAGGGAAATTAGCATATCCATAATCTCAAACATTTATCATTTCTTTGTGTTGGGAACATTCAATATCCTCCTAACTATTTGAAATGGTATATTATTAACTATTAGTCATCCTACGGTGGCATTCCTCCCATCAAGCTGTAACTTCGTATCCTTTAACAAATCTTTCCCTATCCCTCTATTCTTCCCATACCCTTCCCAGCCTGTAGTATCCTCTGTTCTCCTTTTTACTTCTATTATTTTTTTTTAAGTTTCCACATGTGGTGGTTAACTTTCTGTTCCTGGCTTATTTCACTTACCATAATGCCCCCCAGTTCAATCCATGTTGCTACAAACGACAGGATTTCATTCTTTTTTATGGCTGAGTAATAGTCCATTATGTATATAATCCATATGTTCTTCATTCATCTGTTGTTAGGCACCTAGGTTGATTTCATATCTTGGCTACTGTGATTAGTGCTACGGTAAACTTGGGGATGCAGAGGTCTCTTCAATATACTGATTTCCTTTCCTTTGGATAAAAGCCCAGTAGTGGGATTGCTGGATGATATAGTATTTCTATATGTAGTTTTTTTTTTAAGGAACCTCCATACTAGTTGTACTAGTTTACATTCCCACCAACAGTGTATAAGAGTTTCCTTTTCAAGCCAAGTACATTGGTTCACGCCTGTAATCCCAACTACTTGGGAGCCTGAGGCAGGAAGATGGCTTGCGGCCAGGAGTTCAAGGCTGCAGTGAGCTGTGATCATGCCACTGCCCTCCAGCCTGAGCAACAGATGAGACCCCATCTCTTTAAAAAAAAAAAAAAAAAAAGTTTCCTTTTCTCTGCATTCTTGCTAGCATTTGTTATTTTTTTGTCTTTTTTATACTAGTCATCCTAACTAGTATGGTGAGATGATACCTCATTGTGGTTCTGATTTGCATTTCCTCCATGCTTAGTGATGTTTAGCATTTTTTTCATATATTTCTTGGTCATTTGTATTCCTTCTAGCTGAAAAAGAAATCAAGAAGGCAATCCCATTGACAATAGCTACAAAAAGAAAAAAACCTAGGAATAAATTTAATGAAGGAGGTGAAAGACTGCAAAATGTTGATTAAAGAAATTGAAGAGGTTACAAACAAATGGAAAAACATCCTTATGCCCAGGGATCAGAATATTATTAGATTGACCATACTACCCAAAGCAACCTACAGATTCAATGCAATCCCTGTCAAAATGCCAATAACATTCTTCACAGAAATAGAAAATATGACAATTTATATGGAACCACAAAAAACCCCAAATAGCCAAAGCAATCCTGAGCAAAAAGAACGAAGTGGAGGCATCCTACTACCAGACTTTAAAACATACTACAAACCTATAATAGCCAAAACAGCATGGTACTGTACATAAAAACAGATACATGGACCAATGAAACAGAATAGAGAACCCAGAAATTAATCTGTATCTATAGCCTACTCATTTCTTACAAAGGTGCCAAGAACATACACTGGGGAAAGGACAGTCTCTTCAATACATGGTGATGGGAAAACTGGACATTCATGTGCAGGAGAATGAAACTAGAGCCCCACCTCTCACCCTATACAAAAATCAACTCAAAATGGATCAAAAAACTAAATGTAAGGCTTGAAACTATAAAACTACTAGAAGAAAAATAGGGGAAATGCTTCAGGATGTTGGTCTGGGAGAAGATTTTATGAATAAGCCCTGAAAAACACAAGCAACAAAAGCAAAAATAAACAAATGGAATTATATCAAACTAAAGCTTCTGCACAGCAAAGGAAACAACAGAGTGAAAAAGACAACCTACAGAATGGGAGAAAATATTTGCAAACTACTCATCCAACAGGGAATTAGTATCCAGAATATACAAGGAATTCAAACATCTCAACAGCAAAAAAAAAAAAAAAAAAAAATCCAATTAAAAGATAAGCAAATGATCAACAGATATTTCTCCAACGACAACACAGTCTTAAAGTTCCACTTTAAATACCACTTTCCTTGGACCATTCCTGATACTAAGAGCTTATCTTATCATAAGGAACCATTCAGAAAAGCTGAAATCACTCTGTGTATAGCAGACAGAAGACATTTAATGCAGGGGATTGGTCACACAGGTAATGGAAGAGCTGGGAAGCCAAATAAGAAGATATTGAGGCAATTCCGAAATTAGGAAAAGTAAGAAACTGTTACCACCATTTGGACTGATGGGGTGGAAGGGAAGACATAGTGTCACCACAGCTCAGAAACGGAGCCGTTTAACAGGAGCTGGAACCTCTCAGCAGCTATCTTGTGAGATCTGGAAAGACATAGGATTATCCCACTGGAGCTGGTGTCATGGAACAAGCAGCCACTGCCAGAGATGCCGGAGAGATATCCTGGCTCCTTCTTTTCCCACCCTCAAGTCATCCAGCAAGGCTTCCCATTTGCCATATCTACTCAGAAGCCACTTGTCAAAGGAGTCTGGGAAATGTGGACTCAGGAACAGGCAGAACTAGGGAAGGACAGCAATGAATCTGAGAACAAGCAGGCAAATGAGCAGCGCAGGAAACATATCCCATTTTTGTAATTATATATACTCTGGGTGCTATGGATGGATTCATAGAGGCGATATGGTACAGACCTTGCTTCAGAGAAAACTGTAAATATGTGGCCATATCATATTTACATATTATGTATGTCACTAGTAGTAACAGCATCAATGCAGAAAAATCTTGTATAATCCCAGCATTATTTCTAGTAGTGCTACCTACATTTTTTTAATACAGTATATAGAAGAAATCATTATAGATACTATCTGATGAGAGGCATGAAATTACTTAAAACAGCAAGCTTTTAAATAAGATACTACCTAAGTAATTTCCTTATTCTGAAATCCAAAGGACAACATACATTTTCCCTCCTATGAGTTTGGCTTTCTTTAGTGATTTGCAACTATATAGCCAAGATAATTTCTCTAAATGTAGTAGACCACAAATGATGTGTGAAAATGAAGGATGGAGAGGAAATAGTATGGTGAGTCCCGCTTTGAGATACTTATTTCTGCTGAAACTTTAAATCTTTTAGTATTTTCACATCTATAAATATATAGATACACAGAATATAAAATATTCTATTAGGGTAGATAAAGGGAACCTCCTGTTTTAAGAGTCTTATTTTAAGCCAAAAATACTTTTGCCAAACTTTTTGCTTATGCCCTTAGTAGTTTGTGAACTGTACATACGAAAAATCAGATAAGTCCAGAAAGTTTGGGTTTGGAGACTTTGCATCCTATATCTATACGAAGCTTCAGCGGCAGGGGAAAGGTCTTTGTTTTGAATATGTGAATTTTCTATCCTGTGATCAGGAAGTAAGATTCAGGCATTGACCCAATGATCCATGGACCATCTTCCACTTTTTTCCCAGTAGAAGAAGGAAAGATTTGCTAGAGGGTCTGACAGCATGAGAATGTGCTACTTCTTTTAACCCTCCAGATTGAGTTTCTCCCCAACACAACTGACCAAGCAGTTGTTTCTGAAGAGTCTTGAATGCTGTCCACATGACCTGCTTATCCATTTTACATGGTAATGCCTTCCATTAGAACCAATGGGATATCTTTGGTTAATCACCATAAACTTTACAAACTTACCACTTACAAACTATGTGCCATTGAATACTAGATTCAGTGTGAAAAAGGCAAAAGATGGATGTTTCTTCTATCCAGATGCAGGCCAGTCCCCAGGTGTACTTTTGAGGGGTGGTCGGGGGCAGCACATGGAGCCATTAGGAAATGTGCAGGGTAAGTTAGGGAGGTGAAAGATACCAAAGACTAGACTTTACAACTACCCAGTTTTTGAGAGTGGAGCAGTTTTTTCTTTCATCTTCGTACAGTGTCCTCAACAAATGTTTATTAAATGAATTTATTAAAGAAGGCTTAGAAATATGACAGCCCTTCAAACATTTGAAACTTGTTATATGGGAGAGGAATGGTCAAATCTCTCTAATGGCCACCATCTGTTCTTGATTTTCCTCTCCTGAACGCCACACAGAATAATGAATGGGAGAATTTCTAAATTATTAGAATTGTTTAAAAATCGACCACAGATTCCTTGCTATTCCTCCTAGACACACAATGGGAGAAAATATGGTTTTCGTAGATGTTTAGATTAGATGACCACTAATTGATCTCCCAACTTTGCCGTTTAGAATTATAGAATCTTCAGTTTTCATTGAGATATGTATATTCATATTAATAAAAATGTCTTCAAAATATCAAAGAATTAAAATGTAACTGCAGGAATTTGGAGACAGACCTCCAGGGCTGTTTTAATAAGTTACGATATACCTGTATGTCAGAAAACCTATGCAGGGATGATGTGTGTTTATGGACAGGAAAAGATGGCCACAATATACCATTAACCAAAAAAAAAGTTTATCAAATATGTGTATGATACAAAAACAAACTTGGCCTGGAAGAAATGTAATGGCTAATTTATTTAGCATAATTGAACAACAACTCTTAATTAAGCCTCTTTCATTCTGTAGAAAGTTTGTTTGATTCCATTACCCTCTCATCTTGAAAGAACATGAGAAATAAGTTTGAGAGTGAAGGAAAGGGAGGGCTCTACTTCTGCTCTTCGTTTCCTCATCACCGCTCTCACTCTTTAGACTCTCTGAAGCTGGAGAGAAGCATTTTAGTGGAGTAGTGAATCCAGAAACCATAGGTGGTCTTGTCAATTCCTAGACATCAAATCAATGATCTTGGTACTCATTTTTCTCTGACTTTCTTCAGTTTTCAACCATGATAAGCATCTATTTCTTTCGCAAAGTCTCCATTTTCTTGGCTTCTTTGAACATTCAGAAAAGTCGGAGATGGCTTGGGAAAAATCATTTCTTTTTCCTTTTCTTTCCTTTTCCACTGCCCTTAAATTATTCCAAGCATCAGCCCTAATTCCTTTCTTTCCTTTTCACAACTTCATCCATCTTTCCTATTTAGATGACTCCCTAATGTCTATTTCTACCCCCTAATCTCTTTGTTTTTAGTTTTCTATTTCTAACTGCCTCTTTGGAAATTCTTAGGCACACCTAATTTCACTATATTTGAAACTAAATGAATCTTCCATCCTTAGTCCTTTTCTTCCTATTGTGTTTCTTAGGTAGAATGAGTAAAAGATTCCAGTCAAGATTATTTAAGGGGGGGAAAGAGAAGGTTTGAGGAGCCATGGAAAGAAAGAGGTCAAATATATTACAGATGAATGACCTTTAGGACTTGAGAACATATATCTTTCTCCTTTTATTCATTACAGACCTGTTATTACTAATTTAAGTTGTACAAAAGTTCATTGATAGTCTATTTACTGTGCTGTCAAATAGTTTTATTATTGTTTATATGGAACTTCTGTAATTTCAGCACTAAACAGTCTGTAAACTCTGTTTACATGTTAGGCTCTTAAGTTTCTCAAATTCAACTTCTTCCATCTTGCGGATATTTGGGAACTTAATCCCCAGTGGGGAGGTGGTATATGTGTGTGTTTGCTATAACAGAATAAGGGTAATGATATGTAATCAAGTGTGGGAACTCATAAAAATGGAAAACCTATCAAGGAATCAATTGAATCTGTGCTTCTCGATATACTTCTTCCCCAAATTCTAAGCCACAATGGATGGGCTTAATTATGGACCTATCGTAACCCTTGCTGTCTCTCTAATGTTATCTAGGGTTAGTCCTTGATCTGATTACATTCTAAATACAACTGAAACGACTGGAAATGGCTCTTTGTCATGACTAAACTGTGTTTTGAACACCTGCTATCAAATACATGTTAAAGAAGCTTCTCCAAGTAGATGCCATGGTCTATCAGTAAAAATACTCAGCTGTCTGGAGGGACAAGTGTTAGGTCATGTGGGCTCTCAGCGACTATTGCCATATCCTGAAAACAAATGCCAGAGAGAGGAATAAGAAATCAGCATATATGCCAAAGGCCTGGGAGTGCCTTACATTATGGTTTTTGGAAACAAATGTAGTATCTTTGTACTCATTTTCTAGAATTAGGCAATTATACAAAGTTATGGCTTTCCTGTCTCAAACCACAGCGGTGAGACTCTCACCTTCCACTGGAGTCACGTACTCATGGGCCGCCAATTTTTCTTTAGTGCAGTGGCCTGTGGAATGAGGGGGAGAGTCTCGGTGAACAGATGAAATGGAAGAAGTATTTGTTCTATTCTTCTCTTCTACTCCCCTTATCTGTGACTCAGAGGTGCCAAGGAGAGGGTCTGGCATGACTTTGGGGAAAAAAGATGGCAGAAAGGAGAGAAATGAAAGGGTTGATTTTTTTTTTTTTTTGTATGGTGGTGGTGGTGAAGAATTGCTTATAGAGGAAAGAGTCCCAGGAATTAGTGGAAGCAATAAAGTAGTTTATCCCACCTGTTGGCTGTGGGTTTATGTTATTAACATGCTATACCTACAGCAGAGTTATCGCATTGGCTCCGATTTGTTACTACTATGGATATATAAATGTGCTGTTTAAACTAATAGCAGTTCTTTTCCTATATTTTAAAAAATATATATGTAGGAAAAAAGTGGATAAATGCATCAAAATGGTTACTACTTTTTAATTTATTCTTATATCCTGACTTTTTTCCACTTAAATATTTCTTCAGGTTAGCAAATATATTTCAAAATCACAGATTATGAAGGCATTCAAAACATTCGTGCTATCATACGGCTGAATTTTGTATTTATTGAATATTTAAATTGCTTCTAATATTTTGCTATTTTATATCACTGAAACATAAATGTACTAGAATTCTTCCTTTTCAATATCAAAACTTACTTTGCTAACACTTAGAATGAGTGGAATTACAGAGGAGCGTTCAGGTATTACGTGACTTGTAGCTATTAGTATTAAGTATGAGATGTCCAATTTCCTTAAGTACTAAGTTTGACAGTAGATATCTCTGACGTTTCATTTTTACACTTCTTGTTTTATTTTTATTGTGAAGGTACATTCTCATTCTTTCAAACATGGTTTAGCTTGTGATTATCTTTCAAAATATTTTTAGAGTAATTTTTGTGAAACCATGGATAAGTCGAAACTTCATGTTATTTTTGAATCTGAGTTCTCTTGTGGAACCAATGCAGCCCAGACAGTTTGAAACATCAATAAAGTGTTGGGAAGGATGTGGCTAATGAACTCACAGTTCATCGATGATTTGAGAAGTTCTGTTCTGGTGATTTTAATCTTGAAAATGAGCCATGTTGGTGACCTGAAACCAAGGTAGATAATGATGAGCTGGAAGCTGTAGTGGAAGCGAATCCATCTCAACCTACTTGTGAATTAGCAGTAAGGTTTGATGTTACTATTCCACCAATATTGGACCATTTAAAACAAAGGGGCAAGGTAAAGAAGCTGGATAGATGAGTTCTGCATGAATTAAATGAGCATCAGAAGAGAAATCGTCTCAAAGCTTGCCTTTCTTCGCTGTCAGGACATAAAGGTGAACCATTTGTACACCATAATGTTACATGTAATGAAAAATGGATTCTTTTGGACAATTGCAAGCATTTCACACAATGGTTGGGTAAAGATGAAGTGCTGAAACAGTCCCAAACCGCGTATTCATCCAAAAAAGGTAATGGTGTGTGTTTGGTGGTCCAGCGCTGGTATTATCCACTGCAGCTTCATGAAGCCTGGTCAATCCATTACAGCAGATGTCTACGGGACCTAACTGGATGAAACGATGAGGATGCCGATTAAGCAGCCGAGATTGGTCAACAGAGAGAGGCCAATCTTCTTGCACGACAACGCTGACAACATGTCGCTCAAACTACAGAGGCTGGACTTGGAAACTCTCCGTCCTCCACTGTATTCGCCAGACCTCGCACCAACTACCACTTCTTCCAGGCTTTGGACCACTTGTTGCAAGAAAAAATATTCAATTCTCAGCAAGCTGTGGAAAACACCTTGCGCGATTTCATCTCCACTCGCTCTCTAGGCTTCTTCACCACTGGCATAAACAAGCTACCGTTAAGATGGCAAAACTGTCAATAGTTTAGGTACATACTTTAATTGTACTTCTCGTTTCAGATGTAATAAACTGAACTTTTGATTCAAAATCAGACATTTCATATGTAGTAATTTAATAGCTACGCGTGGAAGCTTGGGTTTCTAATCTACCTGCTCCATTAGAGTCCAGGGAGCCAGGGGTTAAACTCCTAGCAGATGGTGCCGCTGCTAAAGATGCTGCTGACGGAGCATGCCAGGAATTTAAAGAGTTGCTTAAACAGGGCTGATATATGGCCTGTGGGAAGACAGCTGGTCTGCAGCAGAATTACGGGTCAGGAGGTTGGACACGTTTCCCTGAAAACAGGACACACCAGAGTCAGGATCAGTGAAAGCCATTTAGGGAAAGGAAAAAGCATAAGGGTGCTATTTAAGGGAGCAGTTGAATGAGAGGGTAGATGGTGCTAGGGTAGAACAGAACAGCTACCAAATATGGAGGAGGGGGTGGCGAAAGGAAGGGCGACAGAACCAGTGTGGCAGGACACCGCTCACGCAAGATACGCAGAGACGATGCCACCAGCCCATTTCCCGGCTCCAGGGTTTGTCGTCCTGTGCCTTCGCCAGCGTGCGCACGGAGGTGGGGGAGCTCTGGGCATGCCAGGCTGTTGGACACTTACCATGGCTTTTATGCTTAAGAGGACACAGGTGTTGTCAAGTTGGAAGAAGACATTGACCTCTTGGAATTAAAATCTCATTGAGGACAGTGGCTTGCATCTATTGCAGTCCAAATTCTGCAAATGCCTCGAGGGTCTGTTCTGCTGAAGAAGCACCATGAGAGGTAACATGGAATAGAGGTTTGAAATTAAAGTAAGACACATTCCCAGCTCCCAGGTAGTTTATTATATAAGACAAGGGTGGTGAACAGAAGACTTAGATAAGCCTGTAACACGAGATGACTAAGAAAACCGGTACAGAGGAAGTAGTAGAAGAAGCAAAAGCAAGAGAGAGACAAAGAGACAAAGATTGGTGAAGGAAACATTGAAATTTTATGAAGAATGAAGGAAAATATTACCAAAGACTGAGGAGGGCATTAAAAGTGAAAGAAATCACATAAGCACAGGCACCGAAAGACTGTTCTTTCTCTCTCATACACACATACGCCTCATTGTAAAGTGCTCTGAGGTTTCTTTATGAAATAAGACAACCTATCACGTTCCATTTCTGACAGGAAATGGATGTTAAATACATTGCAAATATTTGAAGACCCAGTTTCTATATGGCCTACAGAATGATACAGGGAAAGACCATGGGCTTTAATGCTACATAGATTTGGTTTCTAATTTCAATCTGTTTCTTTGCTGTGTGACCTTGAATAAATTACTCAATCCGAGCAGTTTTCTTATTTATGAAAATGAGGAATGTAAGAATGGACTTGCAAAGTCGTTGTAAGGATTAAACAGGCAGATGTGGTGACACATTTGCTTGGTGAGGGCTGGTGTCCTGCTTTTCCTTGTCTTCACCCTTGCCCTGCCCAAGCTGGTGCAGCTGCTCGCTGCGTCCTTGGTAACACCAGAGGGCAACATCATCCCATTCTTATAATCAAAGGCTTCCAGGAGAGAATGCTTCTTTGCAGACAGGATTTTTCTAAATGCTTTCAGCAAGGGAGGAAATAGAAACTGTTCCAGAATGTGAACAGGGCAGTAAGGGATCAACCCTGGAAGGACTTTGGAGCAGCTGCTGTGTCCCTGTGCTGGCAACAGCTGTGTGCGCAGACGCTGTCGGAAGGCCCCACTTAGCCATCTATTTCTGCCAGCTGGGCTAGGAGGCCTTCTGGTACTAACGGAACAACAGAACTTTAGATTGGGAATCTAAATGCATCTGTTTGTTTACTACTAGAAAACCACCGTGCTTGTGTGATATATCTGAAAAGCCTGCTGGAATGTGTTTGCTAGAGAGTTGGAACTGTGGTGACCACATGTTCCAGTTTGCCTGGCACAGCCTGGTTTGTGCCTGTGGTTCTGGAGTAATTATTAGTACTTCCTTTTACTCTCAAAGTGTCCTGGTTTGCAGGATAAGTTATGTCGCCTTCCCACGCAGAGCGGTAAGAGGGGTGCTCGCTAATAGTACGGGCCTGACCTGGCCAGAGTCCTTGGTCTGGTTAAGATCATGCACGGGCTTTGGAGTCAGAAAATGACAGATGTGTCTGGGTTAAAATCCCTGCCGTGTGTGTCATTGGCAAGTTATTTAACCTCTTTAAGCCCCAGTTTCCTGGAGTATAGATTAGGGATGATAACAGGACGTGAACGCACTGTCCTATTTCATCCTCCTAATTAAAGTGCATGCCGGAGTCTCTGGTACAGTGATACATCAGTGCTACCCTTGTTATCATTTTTAAGATTCACTATAAGATTCGAGCTGTCACCTTAGCCATATTGATTGGATCTCTAGAGGTGAAGGAATTGAAGACAAGAGTAAAAATAAAATTGCTCAAGGTTACAAAATTATTACTGAATTGCTCAAGGTTAGAGCCAAACAAGCACCCGTATCTTAGAACGTGCACTGAGGTGGTCGCTGTTTCTCTGGAGATCGTTCAGTATTAAAGATGTGACCATCTCTGTCCTGAAGCAAGTGCTGGGCACGATGTTTCTCTGGAGCTTAGAGAACAGTAGACATTTGACTATTCTACTGCATTTTTCTCATTTAATTGCAAAATATTTCAAACACATGAATAAGAATAATCTTGTAATGAACACCAGTGTGTGTACCTCTATTAAATCCTAACACTATTCCACACTTAAGTTTTTTTCAAAGAAATTAAATGTCGAATATAATTAAGACCTGTGCACTCCTCTTGTACACAGGACTCTTATTTATTCGATATTATTTAACAGATTTTATTTTATTTTATTTGAGACAGAGTCTCACTCCATCGCCCGGGCTAGAGTGCCGTGGCGTCAGCCTAGCTCACAGCAACCTCAAACTCCTGGGCTCAAGCGATCCTCCTGCCTCAGCCTCCTGGGTAGCTGGGACTACAGGCACACGCCACTGTGCCCAGCTAACTTTTTCTATTTTTAGTTGTTTGGCTAATTTCTTTCTATTTTTAGTAGAGATGGGGTCTCACTGTTGCTCAAGCTGGCCTCGAACTCCTGAGCTCAAGCAATCCTCCCACCTCGGCCTCCCAGAGTACTAGGATTACAGGTGTGAGCCACCGCGCCCGGCCATTTAACAGATTTTAAACCTTAATTTAAATGATATCATACTACACCCCCCTCTGCAACTGTTTTGGGATTTATCCATGCTGCTAAATGCTATGTAGCCTGCCATTATTATGAGCCGGCAACTCATTAATTCATTTTCTTCTTGGTAGACATTTTGGTTTGTTCCAGTTTTCTGCAATTATGAGCCATGCTACAATGAACATCCTCATGCATATAACTCTCTGATGTATGAAAATTTCTCTAGGGGTTATAGCCCCAAGTGGATTTGCAGGTGTATGAATATCTTCAACTTTATTCAACATTGCCAAATTTTGCCAAATGTTAAAAGTCTTCCAAAGTGATTGTTTCTATTTCCACTGTGTTTAAATTTTTTTCCCAGATGACATTATTTAGTTAAAAAAAAACAAACAACCCATAGTTATTCCAGCAACGAAGTAACAGAAAAAGCACACTCAATGTAAAGCATATGCACTTTTAAGAGGCAGGGAAATAAATATTTATTGGATGCCTGCTATGTGCCAGGCCCTGAGCTAGCTGCATAACATTTGCTTTTCCAGTTGCTTTTCAATTAATCCCATTACCTATCGGTCACCAAATCCTCTTTTTTTTTTTTAAGGAATTTGAGGGTCCCCCCCCCCGGCCTTTTAAGAGACAGAGTCTTGCTATGTTGCCCAGGCTGGTCTTGAACTCCTGAGCTCAAACGATCCTCCCACCTCGGCCTCCCAAAGTGCTGGGATTACAGACATGAGCCACCGCACACACCCAGCCTCAAGTCCTCTTAACTCTACCTGAAAAGCATCTCTTCCTCAATTCTTTACACCTCCTACAACTTCCTGAAGAAGTTTTTTCAAAAATGCAGTTGACAGTTGCTGAGCTGAACCAAGAGCTCTCCTTGCCGCTCGTCTTTGCCGCTGCCAATCTGTCCCTTGCAGTTGTCATTTTTCTAAGAGCACAAATGGGATGATGTCACTTCCTCCTGTGGAAACTCTTTTAGAAATTTTTCCGTTGACTAGAGGATGAACTTCCAACTTTTTGGATGGGGCCATATTTTGAAAGATTTTGTTTTCCAGCCTTACCTCCTTCCCACCCCTCACCCCTCATCCTGCCAGCACCTGCCAGAGCAGTTCTGCAGATGGGCTGTGCTCCTCAGCTCGGAAGAGCACAAGCAAAGCTGCGGACGTGTGAATGTCCTTCCAACCACCCTCACCCCAGAGTTAACATGACACACACTTTTGAGTGATTCATTCCTTCTGGAGTAAGGAGGGGAGTAGTGTTGGAGTTGGCTTACTTCAGACAGGAAGGATTAGTTGGATGATTTAGCTGTTTGTCATGGAAATGAAGACCATATATCTAACATAAAACTTAACTGGGACACTTTTGAGAGGGAGAGGTTAAAATTTTCTAATTTTATATATTTTAAAATTTATCAGTATGTAACATTGGTTTTGTTATGTTGGTAGAACTATGAAATAGTTCTATTTTAAAACTATTTGCAATAACATATCACAACTTTTGTACATTAAACCAAAATATTAAAACTACAAAAACTAGGTAAATTTATCTTCAGTGCCGAAATTTTAAACTGAATTTACAATAGCATTCGTAATAACGAGAGCCGTTTTGCTTTTGTCAGGATGAATCTCCAATCTCGATTCCTTGCCGCAGATGAGAACAATGAGCTGTATTGCTGGACATAACCTAACTGACTTTCTCTTTGAAACATCCAAAGCCTTTGATGTAAAACTGGCATCATTCAACACATGAAGAAGTTCTGCTAGTGGAGCCAACACAGATAGTTCTCACTTCATTTTTGTACAGACAGGGAACGCTTGAGTGAATTAATTTAGAAATTTGCTCTAAATGAAGTTATGCATTACTGGAGCATATGTTAGCACTAATTTCTGAAGGCGCATGTGTTAAATCAGCTTCTTTGGGTACAATATATAATAACTACTAATTTTTTTCAAGAAAGAAGTACATTGTCTTTAAACGCTCTATTAAAGTGTAATTCATCTACTTCACACAAAACTGCATAGAATGTAAGTGTAGAGCTCAATGAACATACTTGGATCAAGAAATGGAACATTAGCGATACCCCATTCTCCCGCCAGTATGCACACCTCCTGCCCAAGGTTAGTCATTACCCTGACACTGGGCACCGTCCTTTAGTGGTGCTTACTTTTGAACTTCATTCAAATGGCATAATACATTATATATTTTTCTTACTTCTGTCTCTTTTCCCTTAATATTATATTTGTGAAACTTACCCATGTAGCACATAGCAGGAGTTTCTTTTCTTTGCTACTAAGTATTCCTTTGTGTGACTGCCACAATTTAGTCATTCTACTACGGTTCTGCTATTTCTTTCCGGTTTGGGGCTATTATGGAAAATGCTGTTGTGAGTCTTGTTGTGCCTTTAGGGTGCGTATGTCGTCATTTCTGTTGAGTATATGCCTGGGAGTAGAATTGCTGCATCATACGAATGGTCAGCAAATACAGTTCCCCACTGAGCAACACCAGTTAAACTGCATGGACCCACTTGTATGCAGATTCCTTTTTCAACCAAGCATAGATTAGTATTTGTAGGGTGCAAAACCTGCATATATAAGGAGGGCTGACTTTCCGTATAGGCGGGTCTCACAGGGCTGACTAAAGAACTTGAGTGTGCACAGATTTTAGTATATGTGGGGGATTTTGGTGTATGGTATATGCAACCAGTCCCCACCCAGTATACCAAGGGATGACTGTATATGAAAAAATGCTCAATATTGCTAATCATTAGGGAAATGCAAATTAAAGCCACAATGAGATATTATCTCACACCTGTCAGAATGGCTATTATCAAAAAGATGAAAAATAAGTGTGAGGATGTGAAGAAAAGGGAACCCTTGTACATTGTTGGTGGGAATGTAAATCAGTACAGCCATTATGGAGATCCCTCAAAAAACCAAGAATAGGATTACCATATAATCTAGCGATCCCCCTTCTAAGTATTTACCCAAAAGATTTGAAA